>NC_134208.1:62180909-62483939 GCF_965140235.1 Caretta caretta | reverse complement strand
TGGATTACCAGGAGCGCTGGGAGAGCTGTCTCCCGGTGCTCGCTCGCGACCACACTTGCACTTCAAAGCGCTGCCGTGGGAACAGTCCCGCAGCAGCGCTTTGAAGTTTCCAGTGTAGCCATGCCCTCACATTCAGAATTGAAGTGGCTGTATTAACTGAATTAAGATAAACCAAATTATGGCCACTTCAATTCTGAATGAATGTGTTCTCACAAGGGTTTAATGCGTTTTAATTAATCTACTTTACATTCACACCTTTTGTTAATTCGGATTAATTTTCTTGATTGTTCCAAGGTAGAAAACCCTTAGTGACTTCTGAAGGTCACAGGAAATCAATACCAGAACTAAGGACCTGGGTCACAGTCCAGTCCTCCATCCACTAGATATCTGCCTTCCGTACATTATACATTTGTTGTTGTTGCTCTTATTTAAATAGCAAAGAATTCAACTAAATCATCTTAAAGAAAATAAGTACTTAAGTTGAAAATTTGTATTTAATGGTTGACTTATAAGCCCCTGAAAGATACAGCTTCTAATGGAAAACTTCACAGACTTTGAATTATAATGATTCTGTCAAGTATTAACTGTAATTACAGTTTTCAGTTTAACACCACAAAGTAAATATCTATCATTTCCTTGTTAGGAAGGAGAAGCAGTTGTTGCCAGTGGTGGAACATCAGAAGATGAAGAGAAAGCATGGCACAGTGATGGTAGTTCTAGGTAAGTGATAGAATACAGTATTAAGTAAAATATTATAACTTTTAAGGATTCTGTCCTCTCTGCATGTTTCATTATCATTAATGAGCATTATGCACATAGAAGAGAGAAAATGCTTAAGAACTTAGAAGATATGAAAACAGAGTCTTGCAGCTTTTGAGTGTTAAACAAATGCAGAGGAATCTGTGAAACTTAATTTTTCAGGAGGTGTTTCCTAACCTTTTTGGGGTGGGTGGGAGGTATAATTTCAGGAGGCATTAGACCAGTGGTTCTCAAATTGTGGGTCGGGACCCCAAAATGGGTCGTAGTCTCCTTTGAATGGGGTCACTAGGGCTGGCTTAGATTTGCTGGGGCCCAGGGCTGAAGCCCAAGCCACACTGCCAGGGCCTAAGCCAAAGCCCGAGGGTTTCAGCCCTGAGTGGCTGGGCTCAGGTTGCAGGTCCCTGGGGGTTGCAGGCCCTTGAGCTTCAGCTTTGGCCTCCCTGCCCAGAGCAGTGAGGCTCGGGCTTTGGTGCTCCCCCCTCCCCCCCGGCAGTGGGGCTGGGGCGGGCTCAGGATTCAGTCTCTCTCCTGGGGTCGTGAAGTAATTTTTGTTGTCAGAAGGGGGTTGCGGTGCAATGAAGTTTGAGAACCCCTGCATTAGACTAATCTGAGGTGGCAGTTGGGGATGTGGAAAGCTGAAAAGAAACTGCTAATAGAAAGCTACCTAGTTGTCAGGTAAAGTTTTTGGCACTTCCTTGAAAATTGCCTGCTTTCTCTCTCTATTCTGGCAGTAACACATAATGCAGCCAGCTTTGTGGGCAGCTTTTTTATTTATATTTATATATATTTATATATATATTTACAGGTGTAGACAGTAGCTAACTGGTCAAAGATGCTCTACTCAGCCATGCAGCTTAGTCCTATGAAACTTGAAATGGGCACTTGCTCCATGGCAGACAGCTTTCAGGTGGTTAGGGAAATGAAGAGGAAGGAGTTAGCAGGGGAAATGGACCAGAAAAGCAAGAGAGCAAAACAGAGTTTAAGCCAAAAAAAAAACAAAAGGAAGAAAAAACTAGAAGAAAGAGAAGACTGAAATGGATAACAAGAGAAAAAATAACTAACAATTTATATGAGAGAAAAGGTGGATCTTTTATTGGACCAACTTCTTTTGGTGAGAGAGACAAGCTTTTGACTTACACAGAACTCTTCTTCGGGTCTAGGGAAAGGTACTCTCAGCATGATAGCAAAATGCAAGGTGGAACAGATTGTTTAGCATATGTACAGTACTTAGCACATATTGTAAGGGACAGTTCAAGGTAATAGCCTGGGGGTTCTCAAACTGAAGGTTGGGACCCCTCAGGGGATCAGGAGGCTATTACATGGCGGGTTGCAAGCTGTCAGCCTCCACCCCAAATCCAGCTTTGCCTCCAACATTTATAATGGTGTTAAATATATAAAAGAGTGTTTTTAATGTGTAAGGGGGGTCGCACTCAGAGGCTTTCTGTGTGAAAGGGGTCACCAGTACAAAAGTCTGAGAACCCCTGCTCTACACAGACTCACTACCCTTACGAGTCTCATAGAGACAGTTCAGGCCAGCCGTTAAACATCAGCCAGGAACTGCCTTCAGCTAGGTCATATGGCAGCCTGCACCTTCGTCACCCCAAACACCTGGATATTCATGAGGTGTCTTCTGATGTGACTCACTTCTGTCTATCCCTTGAATGGGGATAGACTAACCAAACTGATATCACTGCCCTCTATAGTAAAGCACTCCTGGGACTGGTGAAAAGACCCATCCAATATCCGAGCAGGCATTTCATTCGTGCAGCCACCACCGCCACTGTCTCTAATGTATATGCCTCCCTAATAGGCTGGGGAGCTCACTTACACAACCGCAAGGTTCGAGGCAAGTGGTCTTCCATAAAAGTGACCCTCCATATCAATGTTTTGGAGCTAAAGGCCATCAAGAACGCCTGGGCACACTTTTTGCCTTTCATCAAGAATATCCATTCAAAGATCATGATGGACAATCTGACCTGTATGTTTTATGTAAATTGCCAGGGTGGTGCTAGATTTCCCTCCCTCTGCATGGAAGCACTCAGACTTTGGAACTGGTGCATCTGTCACAACATGCTCATCTCAGCTCTCTGTCTACCAGGGATACAGAATGTGACAGCCAACAGTCTGTCGGAACTTTTCTCACAACCACAAATGGGAACTAAATTCAAAGATGCTTTGAGTCATATTTGCCCTTTGGGGAACCCCAACTACAGATCTCTTTGCTACTTACTGGGACAAGAAATGTTGTTGTTACTGCTTTAGGGCCGACCTGGGGAAACATTCACTGGGAGACGCCCTCATCCTCCCCTGGGACAGGGACCTCTTGTATGTCTTTCCCCCATTTCCTTTTCTATGCAAGGTCCTGTTGAAAATTCGATGAGACAAAGCAAGTTATTCTGAGTGCCCCCTCCTGGCCAGACAAGTCTGGTTCCCTTATCTGACACAGATGGCAATATGTTCTCTGGTTTCTCTGAGTCCCATTCCTCACCTTCTCTCTCAAAGCAATGGGCTGATCCTTCATTCCAACCTGCAGGTCCTCCACTTCCAGACTTGGCTCCTTCTTGGTTCCAAGACATAGAGTTAGAATACTCTGATGAGGTGAAAGACGTGTTGCTGCACAGCCAGAATTCAACCACTCAATGTACTTGCCAACAAAAATGGAAAGGATTCCAAGTTTGGTGTCTTTGTAAGCACACAGACTCAATCTTGTCTTCCCTCCCGCTGATTTTAGACTACATTTTAGACTTCAAGAGATCAAAACTCTCACTCAGCTCCCTTAAGTTCCATATTGTGTCCATAACGGCTTTTCACCATCAGGTAGACAGATAATCAGTGTTTGCTCATCCACTGACACATAGATTCCTTAAGTGCATTGGGAATCTTTTCCTGCATTTGATACCACCCACTCTGCCCTGGGATCTTAATCTGGTTCTCAAAGCTTTGACTAGACTTCCTTTTGAGCCCATGGCAACTTACTCTCTCTTACACCTGTCCATGAAGACATCGTATCTAATTGCCATCATCTTAGCTAGGTGCATAGGAGAAATAGCTGGCACACCCACCATACATGGTCTTTATTTTAAAGACAAAGTAACTCTGAGGCCGCATCCCAAGTTTCTCCCTGAAGTTACCTCCTCGTTCCAAAACAGCAGATCCATCTTCCTGTTTTTTCCCCAAAACCACGTTGTGACTACAGGGAGGCGATTCTGCATATGCTAGATATTAGAAGAGCACTAGCCTTCTACTTGAACTGGACTAAGGACTTACTTTCATTCGTAGAAAGATCCAAAGGCTCCATAATATCGTCTCAAAGACTATGCAGATGGGTCTTTGCTTGCACTAATCACTGCTATCAAGGGCACAACTTGTTGCCTCCCTCTGGAATCTGTATACACTCCACAAGGTCAGTTTCTACCTCGGTCACATTTCTTAAAGATGTCGCTATCTCAGAAATCTGCAGAGCAGTGACATGGGCCTCTGCCCACACTTAAGCAGAATATTATGTGATCACTGGAGATTTGGCCTCTGATGCCATCTTCAGCTACACAGTACTCTCTGTAGTAACAGACTCCAATCCAAAGCCCCAGCCTTCCATGGGGGATACTACTATGAAGTCACCTATAGTGGAGCACCCATAGGAACGCTACTCAAAGAAGAGGAAGTTACTCACATTGGTTCTTTGAGATATGTGTCCCTATGGATGCTCCACAAACCACCTTTCTCTCCTCTACTTTGGAGTTCTCCATAAGGGGCTCTGAGTTAGAGAATAAACGGAGTGAGGTTTGCCCATGTAGTGCTAAATAATTTCGAGGCAGACCACAAGGGAGGGAAAGTATGTGTGCGGGCTGAATGGACACTGTTAGTTAAAATCTCCATTAGAGGCGCAGGAGCACAGATACACCTATGGTGGAGCACCCATAGGGCACATATCTCAAAGAACCCCCATTACTGCACAAGGTGAGGTCATTTCCTCATATGAAGAGAAGAAATATTTTAATTGCTAACTCTAGAAGCCAGGGTAACAAACAAGAGAAATTGGAATTGCTTGTTTGAGCATAAATTTGATCTAGTTGGCATAACTGAAACCTGGTGGCATGATTTGAATGTTACAATAAATGGTTATAATTTATTTAGAAAGGATCAAGTGGGCAAAAGGGGAAGGGGAGTGGCACTCTGTCAAAAATGGCATTACCTATTTCTGAGTCAAATGTAACTTGAAAGAAAGTGATCCTGAATGCTTATGGATCAGTGCCCCAACAGATAAAGCACAATATGGGGTATTAGTTGGTGTCTGCTACAGACCACACTAGGGAACAGGATGGCCACCTAGTTATGCATCTATTTATAATGCATAGGGGAAAAAGTTGCATTATCATGCGGGACTTCAATTTGATTGGCATATGCTGGAGGTCTCATACTGCCAATACTAAAATATCCTTGGAATTTCTAAATATTACTGTTGACAATATCCTAATTCAAAAAGTGTTGCAGCAAACACAAGGAAATTCTATATTAGAATTCATCTTGACAGATAAAAGAGGAATTGAGCACAGAACAAAAAATTAATGGTCGCTTAGGTACAAGTGATCACAACTTGGTCATAGTTATAATGTGCAAACTAAATAAAATCCAGACCAGTAATATATATATACTTGGTGCTTTAATAGGGCCAGTTTCACAACACTGAAAACAATTATGAGCCAAATCAGGAGGAAGAATGTAACCAGAAAAATGTCAGTGATAATTTGGAATTGTTTAAGAATGCTTCATTAGATGCTCCAAAAGTCAAAATAAAAGAAGGCCATATTGGTTAAAAAACTGACCTAATTTAGAGGGGAAGTGGAAGTAGCTATAAAATATATACATATAACAAATGGAAGAAAGGGGAAGTTGGTAGTTATGAATATAAATCAGAAGCTAAGAATTGTGGAAAATTGGTAGGGGAAGTAAAGAGAGACAAAGAGAAAACTGTCCAGCAAAGATAAGGACAATAAGGAGGAGCATAAATATCTTAGGAACAAAACAAATCCTGACAATGGTTTTGGTCTATTATGAGATAGAAATGGTAGAATTATTGATGATAATGCAGAAAAGGCAGAAGTGTTCAATAAATATTTCTGCTCTGTATTTGGGAAAAAAACAGATTACGTATTAAGTAGTTACGTATTAAGTATATTAAGTAGTCTCTTCATATGATGATAACATTTTCAATTCCACAAGTATCTCAGGAGGAAGTTAAACAGCAGCTACTAAAGTTGGAGATTTTTAAATCAGCAGATTGAGATAGTTTGCATCTACGAGTTTTAAAAGAGCTAGCTGAGGAGCTCACTGGACTGTTAATGTTAATTTTCAATAAGTCTTGGAGCACTAGGGAAGTCCCAGAAGACTGAAAAAAAGCTAATGTTGTGCCAATTTTTAAAAAGGGTCAGTGAGATGACCCAGGTAAGGCCTGTCAGTATGTTGTGGATCCTAGGCCCGGTAATGGAGTGGCTGATATGGGACTGGAATAATAATGAATTAAAGGAGGATGATATGATTAATGCAAATCAATATTAATTTATGGAAAATAGATCCTGGCAAACTAACTTGATATCTTTTTTTAAATTAGATTACAAGCTTGGTTGATTAAGGTAATAGTGTTGATATAATACACTTAAACTTTTGAAAGACATTTGACTTGGTACTATGTGACATTTTGATTAAAGAAATTAGAATGATATAAAATTAACGTGGCACAAATTAAATAGATTAAAAACTGGCTAATTGATAGTTCTCAAAATGTAATTGTAAATGTGGAATCATCATTGAGCAGGTGTGTTTCTAGAGGGGTCCTGCAGAGATTTGTTCTTGGACCTACTCTAGTTAACATTTTCATGAATGACTTGGAATAAAACATAAAATAATCACTGATAAAGTTTGCAGATAACAGAAAATTGAGAGAGTGGTAAACAGTGAAGAGGACAGGTCATTAATAGAAAGTGATCTGGATCAATTGGTAAGCTGAGTGCAAGCAAAAAATATACTTTTTAATATGGCTAAATGTACATATCTAGAAATAAAGACTGTAGGCTGTACAGGATGGGGGATTCTATCCTGGGAAGTAGTGACTCTGGAAAAAGATTTGGGGAGGGTAGGTGGATATCTGGTGAACATGAGCTTCCAATATGATGCTGTGGCCAAAAAGGCGAATGCGATCCTTAGATGCATACACAGGGGAATCGAGTAGTAGAGAGATTATTTTGCCTCTGCATTTGACACTGGTGCAACTGCTGCTGGAATACTGCATCCAGTTCTGGTGTCCACAATTCAAAAAAGAAGTTGATAAATTGGAGAGGGTTCAGAGAGGAGTCATGAGAATGATTAAAGGAGTAGACAACCTACCTTATAGACTAAAGGAGTTCAATCTATTTATTTTAATAAAGAGAAGGTCCAGGGCTGACTTGATTTCAATCTGTAAGTGCCTACATAGGAGACAAATATTTAATAATGAACTTTTCAGTCTTGTAGTAGAGTGGGGTATAACATGATCCAATGGCTGAAAGTTGAAGCTAGTCAAATTCAGACTGGAAGTGGGGTAAATTTTTAACAGTGAGTGTAATTAACCATTGGAAAAACTCAGTAAGGGTCGTTGTAGTGGATTCTTCATCACTGACAATTTTTAAATCAAAGTGAATGACAAATCTAAAGTATTGTCTGTGATGGAATACACCCCATGTTCACACCCTACATCCTATTGTAATAATCTTTGTACAAAGTATGCTTTGTAAGGTACCATCTGAAAACTCATAATTTGCAGGTCAGTATTGTCCTGGTAAAATATGTGTGGCAACACTGCATGTAAAGTTATAAGATTCCCCTGTATGATTTTATTAAAACATGTTCCAAACACCACAGCCCTGCCAAGGCAGAAATCAAAGGGGTGTCCTGCACAAAGGAAGGTATGTGTGCTTGCCTTTGGCCTTGTCTACACTGCAGAGTTTTGTTGGCATGTTCACGCTACACTCCCTTTGTTGGCAGAGCATGTCCACACTTGGGGCACTAGCATTGACAGTGAGAGCAGTGCACTATGGGTAGCTATCCCACAATTCAACTTGCCACCTTCTGCTGCTAGATTTTGTGGGAAGGCGGATTGGATCACAGCACATCATGGGTCCTGGCTCAACCTCCCATGATGCATTGCTTTCCATCCCAGCATTCCATGTGATTCAATTTTTGGTTCATGGCATTTATCAATGGCCCTTGTTTGCTGTTTACCCTGCCATCTCTGTGAAAGGATGGATTCTGCACTGTTCTCCAATGCTCTGCTAGCTATCAGTAACACATCGCAAATGGCAGTGCAGGTAATGTTCCTAACTCAACAGGATTCACACTTGCCTGACGTGCTGTCTGACATGGATAGGAACAACATTAGATTACTTTTGGCATTCAAGGAACAGCTGAACATGGTGGACCGTTGCTTTTGGGCTCAGGAAACTAGCACTGAGTGGTGGGATCATAGTCCCATGAAGGTCTGGGATGACAAACAGTGGCTATAGAATTTTCAGAGGAGGAAAGCAACCTTCCTGGAACTGCGTGCAGAGCTTGCCCCAGCCCTGTGGCACAAGGACACCTAAATAAGAGCTTCCCTCTCAGCAGAGAAGAGCATGGTGATTGCTGTATGGAAGCTGGCAACTCCAGACTGCTACCAGTCAGTCGCAAATCAGTTTGAAGTCAGGAAGTCAACCATAGGGTCTGCATTAACGCAAGTGTGCAGGACCATTAATCGCATCCTGCTATGAAGGACCATGACTCTTGGCAATGGGCATGAGATAGTGGATGGCTTTGAATAAATGGGTTTCCCTAACTGTGGAGGGACAATAGATGGCATGCATATTCCAATTTTGGAACCAGACCACCTTGCAATAGGAAGTGGTACTTCTCCATATTGTTGCAGGGATTTCTGGATCACTGCAGGTGTTTGACTGGCATCAATGCGGGGTGGTCTGGAAAGATGCATGACGCATGTATAATAAAATCATAGAAGATTAGGGTTGGAAGAGACCTCAGGAGGTCATCTAGTCCAACCCCCTGCTCAAAGCAGGACCAATCCCCAACTAAATCATCCCAGCCAGAGCTTTGTGAAGCTGGGCATAATAAATCTCTAAGAATGGAGATTCTACCACTTCCCTAGGTAACCCATTCCAGTGCTTCACCACCCTCCTAGTGAAATAATTTTTCCTAATATCCAACCTAGACCTCCTGCACTGCAACTTGAGTCCATTGCTCCTTGTTCTGTCATCTGCCACCATTGAGAACAGCCTAGCTCCATCTTCTTTGTGTTGGTAAGGGTGAAAAGTTTGCTCAGGGGTGCACTGCTGAGGCATGCTGCCGGAACGCTGATTTTGAGCAGCCAGATACCAGGGCTATTTGAAGGGCACAACAGGGGGCAGTTCGAATCAGGGAGGCTTTGAGGGAATACTTTGAAATTGAGAATTAGTAATGTATATTATTAAGCTTGGGACTGCAATGCTTAAGGAAATCGAGTTTTGCTAGGAAGCACTTGTGATTTTTGTGGCCTAGGATTCTATCTAAGCAAATAATTAAACTGCGTGTGTATGTGTTGCTGCCACCTGCTGTCACAATTTGCAGGAAACAAATAAAGATTACTTATCATTCAAAAACTTGGCTTTTATTGCACCGAAACAACCACCAAACAGACACACACACACACACACTCTCTCTCTCTCTCTCTCTCTCTCACACACACACACACACACTCACACAAAAATGCTTGGAGGGAGAGGAGACACCAGGGGAGGCTGACTTTCCGAGCTGAGTATGTTTCAGGTTGAGGGGCTGACTGGAAGTGAGGACAGCCAAGCCCTAAGATACTACCGCATTTGCTCCAATCCCTCAGACAGAGACAAGCACCTACAAGATCTTTATCAATCATTCTCTAAACTACAATACCCACTTGGGGAAGTGAGGAAACAGATTGACAGAGCAAGATGGGTATTCATAAGTCACCTGTTACAGGACAGGTCCAACAAGGAAAATAACAGAACACCACTGGCCATCACATACAGCTCCCAGCTAAAACCTCTCCAGCACATAGAATCATAGAATATCAGGGTTGGAAGGGACCCCTGAAGGTCATATAGTCCAACCCCCTGCTCGAAGCAGGACCAATTCCCAGTTAAATCATCCCAGCCAGGGCTTTGTCAAGGCTGACCTTAAAAACCTCTAAGGAAGGAGATTCTACCACCTCCCTAGGTAACGCATTCCAGTGTTTCACCACCCTCTTAGTGAAAGGTTTCAGAGGAACAGCTGTGTTAGTCTGTATTCGCAAAAAGAAAAGGAGTACTTGTGGCACCTTAGAGACTAACCAATTTATTTGAGCATGAGCTTTCGTGAGCTACAGCTCACTTCATCAGATGTTTTCCACGGTAAACATCTGATGAAGTGAGCTGTAGCTCACGAAAGCTCATGCTCAAATAAATTTGTTAGTCTCTAAGGTGCCACAAGTACTCCTTTCCTCTTAGTGAAAAAGTTTTTCCTAATATCCAATCTAAACCTCCCCCACTGCAACTTTAGACCATTACTCCTCGTTCTGTCATCTGCTACCATTGAGAACAGTCTAGAGCCATCCTCTTTGGAACCCCCTTTCAGGTAGTTGAAAGCAGCTATCAAATCCCCCCTCATTCTTCTCTTCTGCAGGCTAAACAATCCCAGCTCCCTCAGCCTCTCCTCATAAGTCGTGTTCTAGACCCCTAATCATTTTTGTTGCCCTTCGCTGGACTCTCTCCAATTTATCCACATCCTTCTTGTAGTGTGGGGCCCAAAACTAGACACAGTACTCCAGATGAGGCCTCACCAATGTCGAATAGAGGGGAACGATCACGTCCCTCGATCTGCTCGCTATGCCCCTACTTATACATCCCAAAATGCCATTGGCCTTCTTGGCAACAAGGGCACACTGCTGACTCATATCCAGCTTCTCGTCCACTGTCACCCCTAGGTCCTTTTCCGCAGAACTGCTGCCTAGCCATTCGGTCCCTAGTCTGTAGCGGTGAATTGGGTTCTTCCGTCCTAAGTGCAGGACCCTGCACTTATCCTTATTGAACCTCATCAGATTTCTTTTGGCCCAATCCTCCAATTTGTCTAGGTCCCTCTGTATCCTATCCCTGCCCCCCAGCGTATCTACCACTCCTCCCAGTTTAGTATCATCCGCAAATTTGCTGAGAGTGCAATCCACACCATCCTCCAGATCATTTATGAAGATATTGAACAAAACCGGCCCCAGGACCGACCCTTGGGGCACTCCACTTGATACCGGCTGCCAACTAGACATGGAGCCATTGATCACTACCCGTTGAGCCCGACAATCTAGCCAGCTTTCTACCCACCTTATAGTGCATTCATCCAGCCCATACTTCCTTAACTTGCTGACAAGAATACTGTGGGAGACCGTGTCAAAAGCTTTGCTAAAGTCAAGAAACAATACATCCACTGCTTTCCCTTCATCCACAGAACCAGTAATCTCATCATAAAAGGCGATTAGATTAGTCAGGCATGACCTTCCCTTGGTGAATCCATGCTGGCTGTTCCTGATCACTTTCCTCTCATGCAAGTGCTTCAGGATTGATTCTTTGAGGACCTGCTCCATGATTTTTCCAGGGACTGAGGTGAGGCTGACTGGCCTGTAGTTCCCAGGATCCTCCTTCTTCCCTTTTTTAAGGATTGGCACTTCATTAGCCTTTTTCCAGTCATCCGGGACTTCCCCTGTTCGCCACGAGTTTTCAAAGATAATGGCCAATGGCTCTGCAATCACAGCCGCCAATTCCTTCAGCACTCTCGGATGCAACTCGTCCGGCCCCATGGACTTGTGCACGTCCAGCTTTTCTAAATAGTCCCTAACCACCTCTATCTCCACAGAGGGCTGGCCATCTACTCCCCATGTTGTGATGCCCAGCGCAGCAGTCTGGGAGCTGACCTTGTTAGTGAAAACAGAGGCAAAAAAAGCATTGAGTACATTAGCTTTTTCCACATCCTCTGTCACTAGGTTGCCTCCCTCATTCAGTAAGGGGCCCACACTTTCCTTGGCTTTCTTCTTGTTGCCAACATAGCTGAAGAAACCCTTCTTGTTACTCTTGACATCTCTTGCTAGCTGCAGCTCCAGGTGCGATTTGGCCCTCCTGATTTCATTCCTACATGCCCGAGCAATATTTTTATACTCTTCCCTGGTCATATGTCCAACCTTCCACTTCTTGTAAGCTTCTTTTTTATGTTTAAGATCCGCTAGGATTTCACCATTAAGCCAAGCTGGTCGCCTGCCATATTTACTATTCTTTCGACACATTGGGATGGTTTGTCCCTGTAACCTCAACAGGGATTCCTTGAAATACAGCCAGCTCTCCTGGACTCCTTTCCCCTTCAAGTTAGTCCCCCAGAGGATCCTGGCCATCCGTTCCCTGAGGGAGTCGAAGTCTGCTTTCCTGAAGTCCAGGGTCCGTATCCTGCTGCTTACCTTTCTTCCCTGTGTCAGGATCCTGAACTCAACCAACTCATGGTCACTGCCTCCCAGATTCCCATCCACTTTTGCTTCCCCCACTAATTCTACCCGGTTTGTGAGCAGCAGGTCAAGAAAAGCGCCCCGCCTAGTTGGCTCCTCTAGCACTTGCGCCAGGAAATTGTCCCCTACACTTTCCAAAAACTTCCTGGATTGTCTATGCACCGCTGTATTGCTCTCCCAGCAGATATCAGGAAAATTAAAGTCACTCATGAGAATCAGGGCATGCGATCTAGTAGCTTCCGTGAGCTGCCGGAAGAAAACCTCATCTACCTCATCCCCCTGGTCCGGTGGTCTATAGCAGACTCCCACCACTACATCACTCTTGTTGCACACACTTCTAAACTTAATCCAGAGACACTCAGGTTTTTCTACAGTTTCGTACCGGAGCTCTGAGCAGTCATACTGCTCCCTTACATACAGTGCTACTCCCCCATCTTTTCTGCCCTGCCTGTCCTTCCTGAACAGTTTATAACCATCCATGACAGTACACATCATCAACAATATACAGCCTAACCTGGAAAACGATCCCTCACTCTCACAGACCTTGGGAGGCAGGCCAGTCCTCGCTTACAGGCAGCCCCCCAACCTGAAACAAATACTCACCAGTGACTACACACCACAGAAACACTAACCCAGGAACCAATCCCTGTAACAAACCCCATTGCCTACTCTGTCCCCATATCTACTCTAGCGACACCATCATAGGACCCAACCACATCAGCCACACCATCAGGGGCTCATTCACCTGCATATCTACTAATGTGATATATGCCATCATGTGCCAGCAGTGCCCCTTTGCCATGTACATTGGCCAAACCAGACAGTCTCTATGTAAAAGAATAAATGGACACAAATCAGACATCAGGAATGGTTACATACAAAAGCCAGTAGGAGAACACTTCAGTCTTGCTGGACATTCAATAACAGATTTAAAAGTAGCCATCCTTCAACAACAAAAATTTCATAAACAGACTTCAAAGAGAAACTGCAGAGCTACAATTCATTTGCAAACTTAACTCCATTAATTTGGGTTTGACTAGGGACTGGGAGTGGCTGGCTCACTACAAAAGCAATTTTCCCTTTCTTGGTATTGACACCTCATCAATTATTGGGAGTGGACCACATCCACCCTGGCTGAATTGGCCTTCTCAACATTGGTTCTCCACTTGTAAGGTAACTCCCTTCTGCTCATGTGCCAGTATATTTATGCCTGTATCTGTAATTTTCACTCCATGCATCTGTAGAAGTGGGGTTTTCAACCCACGAAAGCTTATGCCCAAATAAATCTGTTAGTCTTTAATGTTCCACTGGACTCCTCGTTGTTTTTGTAGAAAGTGGAAAGTAATGCGCAGGCAGAGTTTGGGGAGGGCATGAGAAAGAGTTTTGAATCTGCTGAAGGGGAAGGCCACATCTGCAGAAGCACAAGGAACAAAACACAGAAGCATGATTGTTAAGTACACGCACACCTTTGAACCAGTCTATTAAAATACACCTTTAGTAACATATCAGTCACTTTCTCACTGACCCTTGACAAGCGCACATGTTGGCGAACACCCCAAGCATGGTGAGTTTACTCCTGGGCGGGGGGCATTTTCCATGGGTAGAAAAGCAATATGAAAGGGCCACAGTGCAGTCAACTAGGAACAATATTCTAAATTTTCCTACCCTTTTCCACAGGCCAAAACTTGTAGCAGATATCTCATTCTTGAGAGAAAACAACGAAGCAAGGGTGCATCTACTGCACACTTGCAGCTTCCAACCGAGTCCCTATGCTTCTCACCTGTATGCCACTTTGGTCCCTGCTCAAATGATTGCAGAATGGCATGGGAAAGTTTCCTTCAATGAGGGAAGAAACAAAGGAGCTCTGCTAAGGAACCTTTGGCAGAGGATTGCCGAGTACCTCTAGGAAAGTTTCCTAGAGATCTCTCTAGAGGATTCCCATAAAATCTTGGTGTACATCAACATCCTGTTATGTCATACTGCTTAACTGCACAGGGAAATGTCCAGCACACAGAAACAGCCTGCCTTGTACATTTCTATGCCCTCAATCCACTTCCACCCTACACAAAGCAAAACAGCTTTTATAAAGGGAAGTTATGCGTCACCAATGTATTAACGTTCTTCGAGGGTATCAGCAACAACGTGGATAGGGTGATCTAACCAGTTTAGTGTAGTTGGCTTGATAAGGTCCCTCATCAAAGGCTCTTAAGAAAACTAAGTAATCATGGGATTAGAAGGGAAGGTTCTCTCAGTGATCAGTAACTGGTTAAAAGATAGGAAACAAAGGGCAGGAATAAATGGTTATTGTTCACAATGGAAAGAGATGAGCAGTAGGCTCCTCCAAGGATCTGTACTGGGACCTGTGTTGTTCAGCCTGTTCATTAATGATCTGGAAAAGGGAGTGAATAGTGAAGTGGCAAAGTTTGCAGATGATACACAGTTTTTCAAGATAGTTAAGTCAAAATCTGACTGTGAAGAGCTACAGGGAGTTCTCACAAAACTGGGTGCCTAGACAACAAAATGGCAGATGAAATTCAGCATTGATAAGTGCAGAGTAATGCGTATTAGAAAAAAATAATCCCAATTACACATATATAATGATAGGTTCTAAATTAGCTGTTACCCCTCAAGAAAGAGATCTAGTAGTTATCATGGATAGTTCTCTGAAAACTTCAGCTTAATGTGCTGCAACGATCACAAAATCTAACATTGTGTTAGGAACTGTTAGGAAAGGGATAGAAAAGACAGAAAATATCATTATGCCACTTAATAAATCCATGGTGCATGTATACCTTGAATACTGTGTCCAGTTTTGGTCATCCTATGTAAAAAAAGAATATACTGGGACTGGGAAAGTTTAGAGATGATCAAGAGTATGGAACGGCTTCCATATGAGGAAAGATTAAAAAGATTAGGACCATTTAGTTTGAGTGGTGTGGAAAAACTGAAAAGAGAAGTTTTATTTACCCTTTCCCTCAATACAAAAACCAGGGGTCATCTGGTGAAATTAATAGGCAGCAGATTACATACAAAGAATAAGAAGTTTATTTTTTCACACAATGCACAGTTAACCTGTGGAACTTGTTGCCCTGTGATGTTGTGATGGCCGCAACTGTAACTGGGTTCAAAAAAGAATGGGGTAAGTTCATGGAGGATAGGTCCATCAGTGGCTATTAGCTAAGATGGTCAGGGATTCAACCCCATTCTCAGGATGAACCTAAACGTCTGACTGCCAGAAGGTGGAAGAGGAAGATGAGGTGGATCACTCCCAAATGCCCTGTTCTGTATACTCCCCCAAAGCTGTGGTACTGGCTACTGTTGGAGACAGGATACTGGGCTAGATGGACCATCGGTCTGACCTAGTTTGGCAGTTCTTATGTTTGAAGATTGGATGTTTTTCTAAAAGATATGCTACAGGTATTCTGTTGGGGAAGTTCTATGGCCTGTGTCAGACTAGATGATCACAGTTGGTCCCTTCTGGCCTTGGAATCTCTGAATATATAGAGTCATCTTGAAGAACTCTGGTTACAAGTAAATATCTGTCATGTACTGGTGTACCTGATACATGCCAGGAGGGATAGGTTCATGTTATGTAATTTATTTAACAAAATACAGATCTTTCTGAAAGATACGTTCTTCCTCATACTGTAGTTTTGGGCTTGATGTAGAAATTGAGTGAGGTTCTTTGTCTTGGGTTGTATGCCATAGGTAAAACTAGATGATCAGTGATCCCTGTGACTTTAAAATCTGTGAATTTATGGGCAGTCCCACTGGTAAAAGAGGCTAAAAACCAGTAAAGGAACGGAGTTAAAATTGTTGGCAGAACCATAAATATGAATTTCCAGACATCCTAGAATGTTTTAAATTGCAGCCCTAATTTACAGTCTCTTAAAATATTATGGGTTTGTATTCCTTTTTTAACTGCAGCTTTTTAATAGTGTTACTATTACAGCCTTAACTCCAATCTTAACAATCTTGTCTGGGGTTATATTAATATTGTATAAAGCAGTTTACTCTGAATTTGCTTTGTGAAGCAATTTGTTCTTTGCTTGATTTTTAATTCCCTTCCTTCCTTTGTCCCTTCATTCACCAACTCTAGTGAATACTCCAGTGATTACTCGGACTGGACCGCAGATGCAGGAATTAATCTGCAGCCACCAAAGAAAATTCCTAAACTTAAAACCAAGAAAGCAGAGAGCAGTTCAGAGGATGAAGAGGGGATTGAGAAACAGAAACAGAAGCAAATTAAAAAGGAAAGGAAAAAAGGGAATGAAGATAAAGATGGACCGACAACATCACCAAAGAAAAGGAAACCCAAAGAGAGGAAAAAAAAGGTTGGGTACATTTTATAGCTTATAGGGCACTTATTCTTAGTATTGTGAGAGGCATGAGTAGATTTGAACATGAGTTTATGCAAACCCAAAATACCTTTTAATAATTTGAGAACACATCTTACATTTTATTTATGCAGATATTGATTATCCCGAATGTTATCCCGAATTGATTATCCCAAATAGCCATTGTAAGGTCTCCACATAATGCTTTTTCTTCTCCTGAATTGGCTCTGTAATGGTTATTTTTATTATGATCTGAATTTGAGGTGTTTCACCTCTTGAATATATTGGTGTCCCTACGACCAGAAGTACAATCTTTGCTGTGACTGTGCCACTTTATGACCATTTTATGATGCTCAAGAAGATAAAGCAGTGCTGCTATTAACTGGGAGTATAGAGGCCTTGTAGGACGGCGCTTAAGGAGCCTGGCAAGAAAATAGTATTAAGTGTGGATCCAGGTATAAAATGTTGAAGATCATTCTCAACAGGAGTCTGTGCTAAGTAGTACAAGATAGTAGGTGCCAGTCTCCTTGATCTGCAGCAAGCTTGCATTAATCAGAATAAACCAATTTCTGTTGCTGATTTATCTAGGTATTTATATCACACTCCTCTTCTTGGCATAAAAACACATCTGTGATATGATTGTGGATGAGACCTTGACTTCGCATATATTTGGGAAACTTGGCTGCATAACATTTTAACCAGGTATCTCCTATTGGGTACTCAGTTGAGTATGAATCAAAAGAGGATAGAGAGATGTAGCCACATTAGTTATATCTGGCTGCATGCAGGAGGGCTTCCATTCCAAAAGTATGTCCATCTGGTGTGTGACTCTTGGATGGAGTTAAGATAGGACTTGTGTTGCTGTATAAATTACCCCGTTGCATCTCTGAATTCTTTGTTGAGCTGACTGAGTTCCTCTCTATGGTGATGATGGAGTTGTCAGAATTTTTTTGGGGGTGACTAGTTTTCATATGGATAATGACTTTTTTCTGCTAGTTCAAGATTTCAGGACTTCTATGATTATGGGACTCTTAAGTGGCTTCTGGCATACATATGGCTGGTCACCTTCTGGATCTCAGTTTTGGGCTTGGGGAGCAGGGGAGTAAAGGCTATACATTTATCATGGACTAAACATTCTTCCATTTTGGGGCAAAGGGCATTTTTTATAGGTCACTCTTTAAATGTTAACGGAACCAGTTCAGCTCTCTGACTGGAGCATACACTAAATAAGAGAGAACACTACACTGAGGGTTTGGTATAACACTGTAGTCTTTTTTTGTCCTCAGCTATTGGTTCAGTGGCCCTTTCCTCACCCTCTTTCCTGGCTTCATTTTCACAAGTTACCATGATGTATAGAAAATCTGTTACAAATGAAAAGGGTAAAGGACTAGTAGTTAGTAGTATTGTTCTGAATCAGACTGTGGTATAAAAGTATTTCTAATCTTACACCACAATTATTCAGGAGATGAGGAAATCTTCATTTCCACTGTAGTTTCTGTAAAGTTACAGTTGCAGGTCAATGGAACTGTTGCAGGGGCAAGCAGACTTGTTAATTCAGGTGATGTCATCTTACAGAGTTGAGCATTTTGTACTGTGAGGATTTTCACAATGGTTAGAAAATATCACTTAGACAACTCAGACAGAATCTGCATTGGAAACATCAAGTTGGGGATGAGGGACAGATGAAACTATTCTTCTCTGCTTGAATTTCAGACACTGTAGTTTATTGAGGTTCTGTTGGATGTTGCGTCCAAAACCCAGGTTATACACTGATATTTCTTGTCTGATGCAGGCTAGCAAAAGGTGGAATGAATTATGATGCCCATTATTAGAGGAGATTGTCAGTGTCTCATAGGAGGGGAAAGTACTAGCATCTCTTATAGAACCTAATGTTAAAATCATTTTTAAGAAACCATCTCCCAGCATGGCCAGTCTCTCCAATTATTTTCCTCTCTCACATCTCCCTTTTATGAAGAGAAAGGATTGTTAAGGATAGGTGGCTGATTTCACTGTTTGCTTTATCTTTGCTGATAGTTCAGTTGATATTAGTCAGTTATTGCATCCAGGCAGATTCTTAGGCATGTTGACCCACCTTTTATACTGTTTACTGCATGCTGTGAAACCTAGCAGCAGTAGATGGAATTGCTTGAGTGGCTCTAATACTTGGTTTTGAGGTCTCAGAAGGTAGTTTTCGTCATCTGACCCAAGAGCTCACACACACACACACACACACACACACACACACACACACACACGCTGTTCATTGTGAGTAGAGACCCTTACGAGGAATTGGGTAGGTGGAGTGTGCAGTGGTGCTTTATATACAGAAGAGACAAAACTTAGTCTCCATTTTATCAGATCAGGTTATGGAGCTGTCATTTACCCAGTCTAGATAGAATTTGGGGCTTGCATGAGAACTAACTTGGTTAGGACATGACCCAAATAAGACAATGAGGGTACATCTATGTGGCAAGCAGAATCCGCAGCAGCAAGTCTTAGAGCCTAGGTCTACAGAATTGGGCTTGAGCTATGGCACCAAAAATAGCTGTGTAGAAGTCCACCCCTCTAGGCTTTGGAGCCTAGCCTCCAGCCTGAGTTTGAACCTCTACACAACTATTTTAAGTGCCGTATCATGAACCTGAGTCTATAGAGCCAGGTTCTGGGACTCTCTGCCACAGGTTTCTGCTTGCCATGTAGGCATATGCAGAGAAACTAAAATCTATCCTTATGCATATATAGTTTATTTAAGAAGTGGCTATCAGCAGGGCATATTCATTGAGGTGTCCTAACCTCTGGAATTTACTCCCTCTTCATCACTATCTTTTGTTTCACAGAGCTGGGTTTTGTTAACTCTCAGGACCTGCTGCAAGACCTATATTTTCTCTGAAGCCTTTTCTGTGTGGGTTAGAGTAAACTGGATTACATTTTCATATTTGATAGTAGGTTGAAAGGATCCTTATGTGAATATTGTTCTAATGCACGTGTTAGTAGAAATAACTTCAAGTTCATGGGCTTTATCAGATAAGTGCTTTTTTGAAAATTAAAATAGACATAAATTCTTCGATTATGGTCAATGTGTCTGTTAATCTGGGTGCACATGGACCCCGTGCGTGCTAGACTGGATTTTTTTTTAATGTATTTTATTTTATTGAATAGAAATGTCCATTGAGGCCATGTATTCACCCTATATTGCCTTTTGCTCTCGTAAGAGGGCAAAAATGGCAGGGCACCTATGACCTTCCTGTAGCGAGGTTGAAGACTCACTGGCATGGCGCCTCCTGCTGGTCATCCTGGGAATTAGCTCTTTTCCAGCTCTGGAGCACCTTCTGTTGGCTGGTGTGTCGCCTGCCTCAGGCCCCCGTGTCCCTCACGGACCCTGGTGCCCTTTACCTTGGTGTTCTTCCCCAGCAGTACCCCTTGCTCTAGGTCTCCCCTCCCAGGGGAACCCCCAGCCCTCTAAACCCACCTTACTTCAGTGGCTACTGCCAGTCGTCATCTAGGCCCCAGTCACTGTGGCAAACTGCAGTCTGTAAAGGCCACTCATCATGGGCAAAGGAGTTGGACCAGCTGCCCCTGCCTAACCTCAGGCTGCACCTTTGCAAGCCCAGTACCTACTTTGGCCTTTAGCCAGGCCCACAGCCTGGGGATTTGCCAGGCTGGAGCTCCCCAGCTCCTCTTGCCTTTCCCCAGCACTGCTGTACTTCTGGTACCGTGAGCTCCCAGGCAGCTAGGCCCTTCCCACTCCAGGGCTGCAGTGAGACTCCACCAGCTTCTGGCCCACAGCCCTCTTATCAGGGCCAGCTGGGCCCTAATTAAGCTGGCCACAGCGGTGGCCGCTTCCCCAATCAGCCTAGCTTGGCTGCTTTTAACCCCTGCTTATTGGAGTGGGGCAGGCGCCCCACTACACTTCCCTCAGTTCTGTCTTGCTGTCCTTGGCATCAGGAAGGAATCTAGCTGGCGTTCAACCCATAGACTTAACTTCAGCGAACTATCTCAAAATCATATACAGATCTTGAGGTTCTTGAGTGTCTCTGGATTAAGTTTAGAAGTGTGAGCAACAAGAGTGTTGTAGTGGTGGGAGTCTGCTATAGACCACCGGACCAGGGAGATGAAGTGGACGAGACTTTCCTCCAGCAACTCGCAGAAGCTACTAGATTGCATGCCCTGGTTCTCATGGGTGACTTTAATTTTCCTGATATCTGCTGGGAGAGCAATACAGCGGTGCATAGACAATCCAGGAAGTTTTTGGAAAGCGTAGGGGACAATTTCCTGGTGCAAGTGCTAGAGGAGCCAACTGGGGGGAAGCTTTTCTTGACCTGCTACTCACAAACTGGGAAGAATTAGTGGGGGAAGCAAAAGTGGATGGGAATCTGGGAGGCAGTGACGATGAGTTGGTTGAGTTCAGGATCCTGACACAGGGAAGAAAGGTAAGCAGCAGGATACAGACCCTGGACTTCAGGAAAGCAGACTTCGACTCCCTCAGGGAACGGATGGGTAGGATCCTCTGGGGGACTAACATGAAGGGGAAAGGAGTCCAGGAGAGCTGGCTGTATTTCAGGGAATCCCTGTTGAGGTTACAGGGACAAACCATCCCAATGTGTCGAAAGAATAGTAAATATGGCAGGTGACCAGCGTGGTTTAACGGTGAAATCCTAGCGGATCTTAAACATAAAAAAGAAGGTTACAAGAAGTGGAAGGTTGGACATATGACCAGGGAAGAGTATAAAAATATTGCTTGGGCATGTAGGAATGAAATCAGGAGGGCCAAATCGCACCTGGAGCTGCAGCTAGCAAGAGATGTCAAGAGTAACAAGAAGGGTTTCTTCAGCTATGTTGGCAACAAGAAGAAAGCCAAGGAAAGTGTGGGCCCCTTACTGAATGAGGGAGGCAACCTAGTGACAGAGGATGTGGAAAAAGCTAATGTATTCAATGCTTTTTTTGCCTCTGTCTTCACTAACAAGGTCAGCTCCCAGACTGCTGAGCTGGGCATCACAACATGGGGAGTAGATGGCCAGCCCTCTGTGGAGAAAGAGGTGGTTAGG
Organism: Caretta caretta; assembly: GCF_965140235.1. Taxonomy (NCBI): domain Eukaryota; kingdom Metazoa; phylum Chordata; order Testudines; family Cheloniidae; genus Caretta; species Caretta caretta. The sequence continues at coordinate 62,462,250 of NC_134208.1, read as the reverse complement.
GACTATTTAGAAAAGCTGGACGTGCACAAGTCCATGGGGCCGGACGAGTTGCATACGAGAGTGCTGAAGGAATTGGCAGCTGTGATTGCAGAGCCATTGGCCATTATCTTTGAAAACTCATGGCGAACGGGGGAAGTCCCGGATGGCTGGAAAAAGGCTAATGAAGTGCCAATCTTTAAAAAAGGGAAGGAGGAGGATCCTGGGAACTACAGGCCAGTCAGCCTCACCTCAGTCCCTGGAAAAATCATGGAGCAGGTCCTCAAAGAATCAATCCTGAAGCACTTACATGAGAGGAAAGTGATCAGGAACAGCCAGCATGGATTCACCAAGGGAAGGTCATGCCTGACTAATCTAATCGCCTTCTATGATGAGATTACTGGTTCTGTGGATGAAGGGAAAGCAGTGGATGTATTGTTTCTTGACTTTAGCAAAGCTTTTGACACGGTCTCCCACAGTATTCTTGTCAGCAAGTTAAAGAAGTATGGGCTGGATGAATGCACTATAAAGTGGGTAGAAAGTTGCTAGATTGTCGGGCTCAACGGGTAGTGATCAATGGCTCCATGTCTAGTTGGCAGCCGGTGTCAAGTGGAGTGCCCCAGGGGTCGGTCCTGGGGCCGGTTTTGTTCAATATCTTCATAAATGATCTGGAGGATGGTGTAGATTGCACCCTCAGCAAATTTGCGGATGATACTAAACTGGGAGGAGTGGTAGATACGCTGGGGGGCAGGGATAGGATACAGAGGGACCTAGACAAATTGGAGGATTGGGCCAAAAGAAATCTGATGAGGTTCAATAAGGATAAGTGCAGGGTCCTGCACTTAGGACGGAAGAACCCAATTCACCGCTACAGACTAGGGACCGAATGGCTAGGCAGCAGTTCTGCGGAAAAGGACCTAGGGGTGACAGTGGACGAGAAGCTGGATATGAGTCAGCAGTGTGCCCTTGTTGCCAAGAAGGCCAATGGCATTTTGGGATGTATAAGTAGGGGCATAGCGAGCAGATCAAGGGACGTGATCGTTCCCCTCTATTCGACATTGGTGAGGCCTCATCTGGAGTACTGTGTCCAGTTTTGGGCCCCACACTACAAGAAGGATGTGGATAAATTGGAGACAGTCAGCGAAGGGCAACAAAAATGATTAGGGGTCTGGAACACATGAGTTATGAGGAGAGGCTGAGGGAACTGGGATTGTTTAGTCTGCGGAAGAGAAGAATGAGGGGGGATTTGATAGGTGCTTTCAACTTCCTGAGAGGTGGTTCCAGAGAGGATGGTTCTAGACTATTCTCAGTGGTAGAAGAGGACAGGACAAGGAGTAATGATCTCAAGTTGCAGTGGGGGAGGTTTAGGTTGGATATTAGGAAAAACTTTTTCACTAGGAGGGTGGTGAAACACTGGAATGCGTTACCTAGGGAGGTGGTGGAATCCCCTTCCTTAGGAGTTTTTAAGGTCAGGCTTGACAAAGCCCTGGCTGGGATGATTTAGTTGGGATTGGTCCTGCTCTGGGCAGGGGGTTGGACTAGATGACCTCCTGAGGTCCCTTCCAACCCTGATATTCTATGATTTTGTGATTCTTCAGTACCACGTTCTTTCTTTTATTTTTATTTCCCTAGTCTGTTGTAGTGCTTGTCACACTGAAAGCTGTTTGCAGACTCCCCTGAACAGTGCTCCATCTCACATACAGACCCTCGTAAAAAGGTACTTATAATAGTGAGCTCAAAACCCACAGACTTCAACCTTATCCATCTTATGATGGGCTAATTACATTAAAAGACATACGTAGCAGATGCCTGTTCTGCTTGGGAGAGTCTTGCCTCCTAAGCAGATGCTTGGTCTGCTGCTCCTTCTCTGCAAGAACCCAGAAGTAGAGGGATATGAGGCTGAAGCTCCACCTTCTGGAGAAGTCTATGAGAGTGGCATCCGATCCAGAAGAGCCGAGCTTGAAGACTTCTGCAGAGGAAGTGGCACAGAAGCCACACTTAATGTTGACATCAGCATTGGTGCCACCCCCAGCACTGAAACCGTTGACAGGCCTGAAGTTGAAGCAAGGTGCTAAAAAGGGCTACCCCAAACACTGGGGCAAGAGCTCAAGAAGGTACCCTGGCACCTCCTGAGGCTATTGTGGGGACCATCTTTTCAGGCCTTAGAGTTGGTCCCAACCTTTGCAGAAGAGGAGTTTCACTAGCAAAACCTCAGTTGCTGAAATACAGAGAGGAACGAGATTCAAAGGCCAAAGATCCCTCTCACTGCTAGGTTTCACAACACTGTGTGTTAAACAGCATCAAAGGCAGGTCAATATACATAAGAATCTGCCAGGATGCAAAATTTGATCAATATCATCTAACAATCAGCAACCAACCCCAGATGAGACTGTAATCTCCACACCAGTTCCAGCACTGGAAAATTTCAGGGCCTTTCAAGAGCTGCTGGTGCAGATTGCGGACACCTAGGACACTGAGACTTTGGTCATCTGTGAGAAGACTCACAAGCTATTTAAAGTTTTGTCAGCCATTGGTCTCTCCAGGATTGCTCCTCCCCATAAATGTAGACCTCCTAGATCTGGCAAGAACTTTTGTGGCAAACATGAGCCACTATAAGACCCACAAAGCATGCTGAAAAACAGTACCAGGTACCAGGGTGGATTTGATTTAAATCAAATTGATAGTCAGGAAGACTCAATTTAATCATGGATTTCTACATAAAAGTGCATTCTTGTTGGTTGTTATAATCTTAATACATATTCTTCACAACTCAGAGACAGATGTAGGTTTCATTTTTAGAAGGTACACACCATACATTTTTAAACAGTGGTTTATTCTGAAAACTTTTCAGGTTAGTTTTACAGCTATATCAGAAAATGTATGATTGTTTTGTTATTTATTTACCAAAGGTAATTGAAGCAGATATTTATGAAGTCTTTGGGAGGTGAACTATCTCCAGTTCAACAGGCTAATCATTAATATTTGGAGGATTTTCTTGCCATGCTGTATTAGGAGAACATCACCAACCAGACATTTAAATTGTTTTATTTAACCAAAACAACAACGTTATGTATTCTAGATTTTTTTCAGCAGAAAACACATAATATTTTAACAAAACAAGCATATGAATTTTTGCGTTTAGTTAAATATTCAGGTGTTTTAAAATCAGGTTTGTTTTTGTTAAAATTGTTTTTAACTAACATAGTTAAATGAAATACTTTCCTTAAAAAAAAAAAAACAACAAAAATTAAATCAACTATGTTAGCCGGGTCAACATGAGAAACTTAAAATATTGGCTTTTGCAGCTAACTCAGTCGTCTTCAGCTTCATTTTCCTGTTTGTTCATAATCTGGAAAAGAAAAACAGGTCCCAGACTATTTCTCAGTTTTGAATGAATTAGTGCAAAGGAAGAAAATATTCTATCTACACCAGCAGAAGAAGCTACTGCTGTTAAGTGAGATTATCACTTCAGCAGTCTCTGAATCCAAGTGGTTAAGTGACTTCCACCAGTTCACTGGTGTGATGTTCTTTAAAACATCATCAGCAAACATATATTTCTTGAATGCTTCACCCTTAGCTCTGAAGTTTTTTATAGTTGGCATTATGGAGAGGAGGGATGATTGCTGGATGTCCATGTCATAGCTAGCTCCTCTTCTTCAGTAGTTAAGGTTTGACCCTGGTACCGAGTATTGAGAATATTTGCAAGAAAATTACCTGGAGATAGTGCTTGTCCCATTTGGTTTTTTAATGCTTGTAATTTAACTCTGTCATTGTATATTTCTCTTTTTAAGGTCTCCCTCAGTTCCTTCCAAATTTCAACAGCATCAGCAATAAAACAGCTATTTCTCTGCATTTTGTTCAAGGCTTCAGGGTACTCAGCATGTGTTCAACATTTCTTTTAAGCCCAATGTTGAGAACTTTGGCTGTGACAGTGCCATCTATTTTTTCATGATTTTGTTTACAAACTGTTGTCAGATTAGGCCAGTTTTTGATATAGTGCTCAGAACAGTCCACTACTGAGTTCCATCGCACGTCTCGTGGGAGTTAACTTGGTTTCTCCCACTTTTTTCAGAGCAGCTGCTGCAAAGTGGTTGTTACGGAAGTATTTTGCAGTTTCAACAACATTAGTCTTTATTTCTGGAACACTGAAGTCTTTGGCTAGAAGGTGCATCAAATGAGCACTGCAACCGTTTATTAGTTTGGGACTCTCTTTACTCTCTTCTAAATAATTTCTTCTCATCTTGGATACATTTGCAACATTGTCTGTGACCAAGCTGCGTACTAGACACTTGAATTTTTTTTCACAGTTTATTATAACTTTTACTGCTGCTTCTTGTAAGTATTCTATGTGTACATTTCCTGATGCATCAGTTGTTTCTGTAAGGAAGACACTCCCTTCTTCTGTTGTCACACGAGCACAACACATACAACAGGATCATTGCGAACATTGCTCCACCCATCAAAACTCAGGTTAACAATTTTACCGTCTAGAACTTTTGCACACTGCTCAATTTCTCTTTCATACACTTTGTCCAGCAATTTGCCTGTGACATCTGCTCTGTTAGGTGGACTGTATCCTGGTCTTAATGACTGAACCATGTTAATGAAGTGTGGGTTCTCAGTCATACAGAAAGGAGAGTTTGTTGCGTAATCAAACCATTACCTCTTTTTGTAATCTGCTGGTTCTTATCACAAACTTTTCTATGGTTGTTTCTGGATGATGGAGTTTTCTTTTTGCAACAGGTGAGATATACTGTGGCTATGTGACATACATGATGTGACCGAAACACTATCATTGGCAGATAACTCTGAAACTATAGAAAATGATGGTGATCTTGAAGGTGGATAGTTTTCAGAATCCTGTATGTTGAGGATGGATTCTCCTAAACAAAATAACTCAATGCAGTTATTTAATTATTATTACCATACTGCTTATTTAGTATTACTCATTGCATTCACTGCCACTCAGTACTACTTTAAAGGTGAAATTGTAAAAGGAAGATCTGCCTATTTCAGCTATTTATTTTTTACCACAACTGCATCTAAAATGATAGTACCATAGAGTAACAACTATATTTTTTGCTCAAACATGAGAATTCAAGAATAGTCCAGAAGGAAGACAGGCAGTCCTTAAGAAAGAAGTATGAAATAAAAAAGTTTACCAATCTGAAGATCCTGCATGTTCAGATGTTTCATCATTTTCAGCGCAGCTTCCTTCTGACAAGGAACACTTCTCATGATGTTGTTTCATTCGGGCTACCAGGCCTTGTATTTCTTTGTTGCACTGTTTGCATTTTGCACTCATGCCTCTTACCCACAGGCAGAGGAACTTCATTAAAATATTCCCAAACTGGGTCTCTTTTACGGCCTGCTGCCATTATAGGTTTTCCCTTCTAGTGAGAGAATGGCATGGTAGATCTCAAATCAATGAAAGCTACACTTAAAAAGACCTCAAGACTTCTGGAATATGCTGCTCAAACAGTTTCACTTTTGTTTCTACTGCCTGTCCCTCCTTCTCACATTTATCTCCAGACTTCTTCTCCTTGTCCAGATCTATTCTGCCCGCAACAATCTTCTATTCATTGAACTTTTTGAAACTTTGCACTTTTAGAGAGAGGTAAGGTATTGACTCTGTACAAAAATGTTCAGAGGGACAATAGGGTTGAGGTCTGTTATTTCTCACCTCTATATTTTATTTATTTATTTGTTTGTTTGTTTGTTTTTTCATTCATTTTAAAAACATTTTTGCTGTTAGCAAGCATGTTATCTCTGGAGACACACATCCAGTTGGAGAACTGTAAAACTGAGCATTTCTGATGGTATCTTCTAGACTGAGCACTGAGTCCCATTGGGTAGGTAGAAAGATTAACCTAAATAATCTATACAGAGGCCCCTGGAGCCCCATAAATTTGGGTCCCTAATCCATGAACTGTTGGAACACATTTACAAAACTTTTCTTAAACATTACATGAAAATATTATCTCATACTATAGCATTAGAATTTATAATCCCTATTCCATGATGAAATATGTATCTGAATTAAAACTATCTTTAGATAGGTTTTTTCATAAAAACCTGATTTAAATAAAAAAAACTTTTTTTTTTTTAATTTAAAAAAAATCATTGATTTTTATCCACCCTGTCAGGTACCCCTCTCAGGATTCAAGCACTTTTTAACACCCATCCCAACTCTGGCTCCCTGCTGGTCTTGTTTGTCCAGGAGATATTGAGATCCACCTAGAACACACCTAACAACAAGGATCCCAAACACTTAGATCTGTTTGGAAGAAATGCATACTCATTGGCTTGCTACAATTGAGGGTGGCCAAGTGCCAGGCATTTCTGGCCAGATGCAACTTTTTAACATGGGACAAGATTACACCTTTCCTGGCCAATGTCCATCATGAAAGCAGAGAGGAGCTGAAAGACATTATAATAGCAGGCCAACTTGTGGCCATAATGGCTCTACAGCAGTGGTTCCCAAATTTGTTCTGTCACTTGTGCAGGGAAAGCCCCTGTCGGGCCAGGCTGCTTTGTTTACCTGCTGCGTCCACAGGTTCGGCCAATCGCGGCTCCCACTGGCCGCGATTTGCTGCTCCAGGCCAATGGGAGCTGCTGGAAGTGGCAGCTAGTACGTCCCGCAGCCCGTGCTGCTTCCAGCAGCTCCCATTGGCCTGGAACAGCGAATCGCGGCCAGTGGGAGCCGCGATCAGCTGAACCTGCGGACGCGGCAGGTAAACAAACCAGCCCGGCCCGACAGGGGTTTTGCCTGCACAAGTGGCAGAACAAGTTTGGGAACCACTGCTCTACAGGTAATGAATATGTCTGACATCACTGGCAGGTCTATGGCCACTGCAGTGACCATGCAGAGTGTGGCGTGACTCCAAGCTTCGGGTATCCCTCACAGGCACCAGCAGTGGATTAGGACTTGCCCTTTTAGTGCTTGGAGCTGTTCAGCGAACTAACGATAGTTCCTTACACTTGTTGAAAGATTCCAAAGCAACTTTACACTTTCTGGGAATCTACATTCCCCCACCCTATTGAAAGGCATCAACTATCACACCAGCAGAGACTGCATACTATATCTAAACACAGACACCCAGAGTACTTGTACTACAACATGGGGCGTCAGCTCCCCTCGACTTTAGCCCCACGCTCTGCCGTAATGACCTGTCAGCATAATTGAGAGGATGGTCAAGAGCTGCATAAGAACCAGTCCTCAGAGCATGACCTGCCTTGCCCCTCCACTGGACATGGTCTTGTTATAACCTCAGACAGATGGGTGCTGGAGATCATAGTCCATGGCTACCATATCTAATCCTTTTTGTCTGCCCCCTACCAACTCCCCTTCTTTGTCCCTCTTCAGGGACCTTCTCATGAGAGCCTATTGCAAATTTAAGTGACCTCATGGCTTTGTCTAGGAGCCAAAGTGCAAGTAACTAGACTGCTGGTGTACTGAGACCACAGCCTATTGTGCTGACCCATACTGAACCTCACTGGGCTTATTGTTTCTGTGTATTGGTCTGCTGTCTCTTAGATTGTGAGCTCTTTGGGGCAGGGATTGTCCATTTTTTGTTCTGCACTTGTATAGCACCTAGCACTGTAGGGTCCTGATCCATGACAGGGGCTTTTAAATGCTACGATAATAATGAAATAATAATAATACAGAGAGAGATTCTTCTGCTCCTTTTATTTCCTTGTTCTGAAGAAGAAAAAAGGAGTTCTTTGTCCTATCCTATACTTAAGGAGACTCAACAAACATGCATGCAGTCTCAGATTCTATTCCTGGGGGAATTCTGCACCAAAAAATTCAAAAATTCTGCATATTTTATTTGTCAAAATAATGCAATATAATCACTCCCATTTCATTTAAATAAATTACCAAAATAAACTACCATACAGAAAAAAAATCATAATAACTGCTCAGCATTTCCTAAACAAATGAAAGTTAAGTTCCAAATACTTGGTAACCAAGACCCTGCATTCCAGTTATAATCCTGGATTTTCATTTAAATGACATTACTTTTATTTTGATGTTTGGTATTCTGTAAAGTAGACTGTTGCTTTAAATTGCTCAGACTTTTGTACAGTTTTGCTAATCATTGTCCTGTATTTTTTTAAATGGATAAGTAAAATAGATCCTGAGCTGTGATCTCAGTGGGGGAGGTTTAGATTTGATATTAGGAAAAATTTCTTCACTATGAGGGTGGTGAAACACTGGAATGCGTTACCTAGGGAGGTGGTAGAATCTCCTTCCTTAGAAAGAAAAGGAGTACTTGTGGCACCTTAGAGACTAACCAATTTATTTGAGCATGAGCTTTCGTGAGCCACAGCTCACTTCATCAGATGTGTACCGTGGAAACTGCAGCAGACTTTATAACTTCCTTAGAGGTTTTTTTCCTTAGAGGTTTTTAAGGTCAGGCTTGACAAAGCCCTGGCTGGGATGATTTAACTGGGAATTGGTCCTGCTTTGAGCAGGGGGTTGGACTAGATGACCTTCTGGGGTCCCTTCCAACCCTGATATTCTATGATTCTATGATTCTATGAATCTAACCCCATTGTGCCTCTTTGGCACAGGAAAAAAGGGAGAAAGCAGATAGACTTTCCTAGCTGAGGATTCCGTTACTATCATTTACAGTAAGGCTCCTTTACATCACTCTGGCAAGGTAAAGGAGCCTTAATCGACTAAGAATGGGAACAATTAACTAACAATGGGAACATTAGCAGCCTGCCTGTTTAGTTGTTACAGGAGTAAGGTTTAGGAGGGTAATGCTTGCCTCTGTCAAGTTCATAACTGGTTTGCAGTTCTCAGCTTCCACCCCTGAGGAAATATCTAAGATTCACAGTGCGGCCTTACCATTACCCATACAGGGTTTTGCTTTTCAGATTCTCTCTGATGCTGACTGTTAACCAAGTTTCTGGCCTTAGTCTCTAAGGTGCCACAAATACTCCTTTCCTTTTTAAGGAAGGAAGGAATCCCTGTCTGCCCCTGTCTAAATGACTGGCTGATCAGAGGCAGGTCCCAAGAAGAGACAGCTCTGGATTGCATTTTCTCCCTATTCTTTCCCTTAAAACTCCTAGTGAAGTATGTGAAATAATCTCTTGTACTAGCTCAGACAGTAGAGTTCATAGGTGCGGTGCTTAACTCCAGTTTGGTGAAAGCTTTTATGCCAGAATACAGGTTCTGGTCCCTTCAGTCAACAGTGTATGATCTGCAGAACACTGTGTGTGTGTGTTTAGGCCATTTTGGTCCTTGTGCACATACGTGTGATGCAGCTTGCCAGGCTTTGCCTGCAGCCATTACAATGGTGGCTGAGGATGGAGTATATCCCGTCCACACACCTTATGACCAAACAAATCACAGCCTTCCTTCCCCCCTCCCCCATATTCTGCAGGAACTCAAGTGATGGCTATATCTTTTGAATGTAAGAAAAGGGATATCCTTCTTGTTCCCCTTTGCAATGATGATGCTGGAGAGATGCATCAGGGACAGACTGGGGTGCCCACTGGAGCCATCTGAAAATGCAAGGTTCAGGGTCTCAAGATTATCTAAAACTTCACATGAACAACTTGGAACTGAGAGCTATCAGACTGGCTTATATGGCATTCCTTCTCATACTCTGAAACACCCACAGTACAGATTGTGACAGGCAACATGTCGTCGATGCACTAAACAAACAGGGAGGCGCTTGATCATCTCCCCTCTGCCTGGAGGTGTTCAAGTTCCAAGAACAGTCCCATTGGCAAGGAGTGACTCTGATAGCTCTACACCTACCAGGGCTCAGCAATGACCTGGCGGACTTTCTGGGCAGGAATGTGGTAACCAGCCACAACTGGTCACCGTGGAAATATTTTGTTGATGGGAACTCCCACCATAGACCTCTTCACCATGGCAGATAATGCCAAATGCAGGGATTTCTGCTCCATGGGCAGTATAAGCCCCAGCTCCCTTTCTAGCACCTTTCTACTTCAGTGGTCTTGTATGCCTTCCCACTGATCCCTAAGAGCATATCCAAGATCAAATGGGACAGAGCTACAGTCATGATACTGCCCTGCTGGCTGAGACGATTTTGGCTGTTGGATCTCCTGCATTTGTCCAGCCAGTCCCCCACCCCCAATATGACTTCCCACCTGCCTTAAAATGCTGTCTCAGAACTAGGGACAAATATTGCATCTGGACCCAGGGTGATGCTTGGTGGCCTGAATGTTGGCTTATTGAGCAAGACACACAAAGACTGCTCCCGGCAGGTCCAGAAGATCCTTTTACAGAATGGCAAATATTTTCCATATGAGCAGTTCAAACAATGTGAATCCAACTCAGATCCTATATCAAAGATTCTGGACTATATGCTCCCTTTATTTTCCTTAAAATTCATCTGGAAGTCATATCAGCATGTCTCGCTCTGATACAGTCATACTCAGTCTTTTCATACCCTACAGTGTTGAAATTCCTCAAGGACCTTCTCCCTACCTTCCCTCAGACTAGGGACCCTACTCCCACATTGTAGTGTAGCGAAGCTTGGAGTCGCCATTTGTGCCATCAGTAGAATGTTCATTATACCACCTCACCATCAAGATCGTCTTTCTGATAGCCATCACATCAGCATGGAGAGTCAGTGAACTGCAAGTTCTCATGACTGGGCTGGGATATATATCCTTCCACAGGAACAAAGTGGTGATGAAACCAGACCCTAAATTCATCCCCACAGTGGTCTCAGAATTCACCTAAGCCAGTCTGTCACCTTACCATTCTTCTCAAAGCCGCACTCATCACCAGGAGAAAAGAAGCTTTATATTCTGGATGTTACTGGGGCCCTGCTATATGACATAAACAAGACTTTCAGAGTTTCTCCCTGTCTCTTTGTGGCCATATCCAGTACATCAAAAGGCCAAGCTATCTCACCCCTGAGAATCTCAAAGAGAATTATTCAGTGCATTTTTACCTACTTACTATCTGTTGTATGGCAAGGCTCTCCCTGCAAACACTCCACCTGGGGCATAGGCAGCATCTTCAGCCTGCTTTAGAACTATACTGGTAGCTGAGATCTGTAAGGTAGCCACATGGAGCAACTCAATGACCTTGGTGAAATGCTGTGCATTTGACATGGCTGCCAGAGCAGCTGTTGCATATGGAAGAGCAGTACTTCAATCCATGTTTGACTAATACAACTGAGACTCTTCACTCGCATCCAGGGAGGATTCTTCTTGACTGTCACCTGGAGTGGGACTTATACTAATACCATACTCGAACAAGAAAGTACAGTTATTTACCCTACAATAATTGAGGTTCTTCAAGATGTTGTAGCCCCACGACCCACCTTCCATCCTTATTTTTCGGAGTCCTCAGCTACATAGGCTTTAAAATGTGAGAGAACTGAGGGGAAGGTCATAGCCGCTCCACGCTCTATGCGCTCGTATGGGAGGCTCTGCTGGACGTTACTTGTAAAATAAAAAAAATGAAAAATTCAGTCTCCCAATGCATGGATCACATTCACACCTAGAGTAGGATCCACACTTACTACAACATTTCAAAGAACCACAGTTACTGTAGGTTTCAGAGTAGCAGCCGTGTTAGTCTGTAACTAATTGAACTTCCTAATGTGTATACGTTATAGACAGGGCTGGTTGCACTGTCTATTATTTTGGCAACCTTTTCTTTGAGAAGCTTTAACACCTCCATACTTTGAAGTGGGCACTTAAAATTGGCAGGGGGAGTGGTATTTGTGTCAGGGATTTGTTTTTTGCTATTCCCATGAAAATGTATCCTAATTTGGCCTGCTTAGTAAAAACTTGCTAGAGCTTCACCTTTAAAATCTCCAAAGATCAGTCACCACTGGATCTTTAATAATGTTCTTTTAACAGGGTTTTTTTGCAATAGAATATAGAATTTGGGAAATTTCAATTGCTTATCTCTTGACCCTCAAAACTTGTCATATGGCTGGATGCTAATAAATTCGTACTTTATGTACATCAGTCAAATGTTATTTGGTAAAAGAAAGTACCTGTATTAAATTCAAGTTTCATTGTTTTGATTATAAAAAGTCTCATTTCGCTGCTGCACTATAAAATTACCCTAAACTTTTCAATAGCATTTCTAATCTGGTTATGTCATTTATTTTCCTTTTTATGATAAAAATCAATCATTTTCACAAAAATCGAGTTGAGACTTTGACAAAAATAATAATATATTTTGGGGACAAATTGTGAGTTTTGGTAAAGGGTGAATTATTCTTATTAATGTATTATTGTGTGCATTTTCTTTAGAGGTTGGCTGTAGGAGTTTTGGCAGAAAATGGCTTGACGTTGGAAGAATGGCTGCCTTCAGCATGGATTACAGATACTATTCCTCGTCGGTGTCCGTTTGTGCCACAAATGGGTGATGAGGTATTCTTGTTTTTCTCAAGATTCTTGCTTTCCATTTCCAGTTTTTCAACTTTTTTACATAACTTTTTTAGAAATGTATGTTAATTATTTTCGTCATTATTTTTCTGAACATTTTGGATTGATTAAAACACCCTTTAGAGCTTAATTTTAATCAAGCCAAGAGTACTTTCTTTCAGAATGAAAGTTTCTCTGTCAGCACGTTCTACCTTTCTACTGCGCCCTTCAAAATCTTCTAAATGCTGTGTCACATTTCGGCTATCCCTTTTCTTTTTCCACACTATTGTGATGGGGTTTTTTATTGCACTGTATTTGTCCTGTGCCTTTCCTCATCTCTGTTACTTCAATGGGGTATATGCCCCGTATACTAAAGTGAGAAGTAAAGCAGGAAGAACTGAAAATACTAGTTAATACACACAACTATGACATAGTTGGCATCACTGAGACTTGGTGGGATTATACACACGACTGGAATATTGGTATAGAAAGGTACAGCTTGCTCAGGTAGGGGAAAAGGGGGGAGGCGTTGCCTTATATATCAAAAATGTATAAACTTGGACTGAGGTTAGATGGAAATCGGAGACAGACTTGTTGAAAGTCTCTGGGTAAGGATAAAAGAGGTAAAAAAGCAAGGGTGATATCATGGTAGGGGTCTACTACACCTAACCAGGAAGAAGAGGTGGATGAGGTTTTTTAAATAACTAACAAAATCATCCAAAGCACAGGACTTGGTGGTGATGGGGAACTTCAACTACCCAGATATCTGTTGGGAAAATAACACAGCAGGGCACAGATTATCCAACAAATTCTTGGAATATATCGGAGACAATTTTTTATTTTAGAAGATGGAGAAAGCTTCTAGGGGAGAGGCTGTTTAGATTTAATTTTGACAAATAGGGAGGAACTGGTTAAGAATTTGAAAGTGGATCATGAAGTGATAGAGTTCATGATTCTAAGGAATAGTAACAGGGTAAACAGCACAATAAAGATAATGGATTTCAAAAAGGCAGAGTTTAGCAACTCAGGGAGTTCAGGAGAGTTGGCAGTCTTTCAAAGAGACATTATTAAGGACACAAGAGCAAACTATCATTGCATAGGAAAGATAGGAAGTATGGCAAGAGACCGCCCTGGCTTAACCAGGAAATCTTCAGTGATCTCAAATTCACAAAAGTCCTCCAAAAAGTGGAAACTCGGTCAAATTAGAAAGGATGAATGTAAACAAATTACACAAGTATATAGAGACAAAATTAGAAAGGCCAAGGCACAAAACGAGATCAAACTAGCTGGAGATGTAAAGGATAACAAGAAAACATTCTACAAATACATTAGAAGTAAGAGGAGGACTAAGGACAGAGTATGCCCATTACTTAATGAGGGGGGAAAAACAATAACAGAAAATGTGGAAATGGCAGAAGTGCTAAACGACTTCTTTGTTTCAGTTTTCACCAAACAGGATAGTAGCGATTGGATGTCTAACATAGTGAATGATAGTGAAAATGAGGTAGGATCAGAGGCTAAAATAGGGAAAGAACAAGTAAAAAATTACTTTGACAAGTTAGATGTCTTGGTCACCAGGTCCTGATGAAATAAATTCTAGATTACTCAAGGAGGTGACTGAGGAGATATGAGCCATTAGCAATTATCTTCGAAAAGTCGTGGAAGATGGGATAGATTCCAGAGCATTGGAAAAGGGCATATAGTGCCAATATATAAAAAGGGAAATAAGGACAACCTGGGGAATTACAGACCACTTAACTTGGCATCAGTACCCAGAAAGATAATGGAGCAAATAAGTAAGCAATCAATTTCCATAAACATCTAGAAGATAATAAGGTAATGACGTATCCATGCTGACTGATACTTAAGAGAAAATCGTTCTCAAACCAGCCTAATAGCGATCTTTGACAGGGTAACAAGCCTTGTGGGTGAGGGGAAGTGGTAGATGTCTTATATATTGACTTTAGTAAGGCTTTTGATACGATCTTGCATGACCTTCTCATAAAAAGCTAGGGAGATGCAAGCTAGATGGAGCTACTATAAGGTGGGTGCATAACTGGTGGGAAAACCATTCCCAGGGAGTAGTTACTAGTAGTTCACAGTCAAGTGGGGTCCCACAGGCATCAGTTTGGGTCCAGTTTTGTTGAATATCTTCATCAAATGATTTAGATAATGGCATAGAGAGTACACTTATATAGTTTGCGGATGATACCAAGCTGGGAGGAGTTGCAAGTGCTTTAGAGAATACGTTTTAAATTGAAAATGATCTGGACAAACTGGAGAAATGGTCTGAAGTCAATAGGATAAAATTCAATAAGGACAAATGCAATATATTCCTCTTATGAAGAACAATCAGTTGCACACATACATAATGGGAAATGACTGCCTGGGAAGGAGTACTGCAGTAAGGTATAGGGGGTCATAATAGATCACAGGCTAAACATGAGTCAACAGTGTAATACTGTTGCAAAAAAGCAAATGTCATTCTGGCATGGAGTGTTGTAAGCAAGCCATGAGAAGTAATTCTTCCACTGTACTCCGTGCTGATTAGGCCTGAACTGGAGTAGTGTCCAGTTCTGGGTGCCACATTTCAGGAAAGATGTGGACAAATTGGAGAAAGTCCAGAGAAGAGCAACTAACATGATTAAAGGTCTAGAAAACATGACCTGTGAGGGAAGATTGAATAAATTGGGTTGTTTAGTCTGGAGAAGAGAAGACCAAGAGGGGACATGATAACAGTTTTGAAGTACACAAAATGTTGTTACAAGGAGGAGGGAGAAAAATTGTTTACCTTAACCTCTGAGGATAGGACAAAAAGCAGTGGGCTTAAATTGCAGCAAGGGCGGTTTAGGTTGGACATTGGGAAAAACTTCCTGACCATCAGGGTGGTTAAGCACTGGAATAAATTGCCCAGGAAGATTGTGGAATCTCCATCATTGGAGATTTGTAGACAAAAACCTGTCAGGAATGGTCTAGATAATACTTAGTCCTACCAAGAGTTCAGGGGACTGAACTAGATGACCTCTCGAGGTTCCTTCCAGTCCTACAATTCTGTGATTCAGTAGTTCAATTCCAAAAATGACAGATACATAAAACAATTTGTTTTTTAATTTATAAAATGTGCTTAGTACAATATATTGGGTGCATGAACAATACTTAATATAATGTATGGCTTGAAAATCCAAGTCAAAAACAAGATTTTATGTACCCCGTCTTCCACAATCAATGACACATGAATTCACCCCTCAGGAAAAAGCCACAGGAAATAGTTGGGCCATACACTATAATCTGTACAGGCCTGAATCTTCAAAGAGCTAAGCATTTTTGGATAGGTGTTGAGCACCCAGAGTGCTGAACTGAGTTCCCACACAGATTATCAACTTCAGCTTTCATTGACAGCCTCTGTGGAGGTGCTCTGCTCCTCAGAGAATCAAATCCAAGATGAACAAGTCTGGTCACTGGTGCCATCTAGGTATTGTAGGGTTGTCAGTGATATGCCTGTACCATACTCTTAAGAGTCTTTAGCACCTACTAGTATTGACATGTTTCATAAAAATCTCACATTTGGCCAGACAAAGCAGATGTTGCACTGTATACAGGGAATACTTAGGCATGCTCTCATCAGTCTGTTGTTCAGAAGAACCTTGACATTAATGAAGTTGACAATGCCACCTAGTCTGTACCTGGAAACATACGAATTGTTGCACCAAAAGAGAAGTACCAGTAATACATCTAGTCCAGAAGCATATCGCTGACAATGATTGTTCCCATATGTGTCCGAGTGGGTGCAAGAAATTCCACAGCTGGATAATTATTTTATTATAAGCACGGCTGGTAACATCACCTATTAAGGTTGCTCAACACTTCCCTAAGGCTCCATTTTCTGTTGCTTATGACTTTGACATAGATTAATTATTTGGGCTGAAATTTTCCATACTGGGTGTCTGCCCTAGGCTGTGTTTTGGAAAATTTCAGCCAAAACAATTTAGGATGTGTCTACACTGCAGTGCAAGCTTGGGCTCATATCCACCTTTCATCTACACATAATTATGTCTGACTCAGGCCAGCAAGCCCTCCATGCACAGGCCCCAGGACCCCATCAGTGTGGGGAGAGATTTGAACCTGAGTCCGACAGGCTCAAATTTTGCAGCATGGATGCAGCTCTGGCCATGCCTCCCATACTGGGGCCTGAGAGTTCACCAATGCTGTCCCACAATCCCATGGGCCTTTCTATCCCAAGGCCAGATGACTCCTAAGAAATGGAAGTGCTCCCTCTGGTTCAAGTACAGCTGCTCAGAATTTAGCCCTTCCTTTTTATTCTGACTACTGAACTGTAAGCAGTGTGAACCTTCTCTTATGTTTATAATGGCCACCAACACAAAGAAGTCCTTTGCCAAGTGCACTGCTAGCTGGTCATGAGAGCACAATCAGATTTTAGTTAAACTCTCGTGTGAGGCAAGCAAACAATTTGACTTCACCGAGAGTTCCAGTAATGGCCATACATACAAGGAAATAGTGAAGAAGCTGCCAGCTTTGTGGATGTACCAGACCAGTGCAGAGAGTGGATTAAGCATCCCAAGAATAACTACTGGAAAACTAGGGATGAGAACCACACCTCTGGAAACTCACCATCATCCTGCCCATTTTATGAGGAGTTTGACCATGTGCTGGGAATGGCACCAAGTACTGAGCCATCAGCACTTCATGACAGTCTGGTTAGAAGAGATGGTGACCTTCTGACCCTGGAATCCAGTTTGATACTGGACGGGAGCAAGCATCCGATGAGGCTGTTGAAGTGACTCTCATGCTCAGACCAGTCTCCCAGGATGCTTTGCTACTGGAGCAGCTGCAGCACATCTTAGGTCTCTACTCAGAGGACCTTTTTGATGGCTCTTCGGAGGAGCAGCCCCTTGTAGAACTAGCAGCAGAAACACACGAAGCAGAAGTAGCCCCTCAACCTGGTGAGTTTCTGGTTCCATGTTTGTTGTTGTTATACGGGTAGGAGGAATTTCTGCTTTATGACCCAATGCAAAATTTATTACAAGCTGAGGGCAGCAGCGTGTATCTGCCAGTGGCAAACGGAATGCCAGCACCTTAGCAGCACCACCACGTGGAATTCAAAATGGAAACCAGGAAGCGCAAACATCAATGAAACAAGCATTTAAAATTTAATTTTTACTAGAAACTTGCACATTCTTACCTTTACCACTCCAGCACATCTTTGCCTTCCCTTTTAGTATGCCATGCTATACAAATTAGTCCCCCCACAGTGTAATGAGCTGCATGTAAATGGTAAACTATCTGGTGGGGAAGTTAAATGTAGTCCATGGGCAATGGACTCTATGTCCAAAGTACAGCTGGGGGAATGTATATACACCAGAAATGTGTCGGGGGTGGGGGAAATGGCTGTGTAGTTTTTTGAGAGTCTGTGTTGTTGTATGTTTGCAAGTGGTCACTGGGTAGTTGAGGTCAGAGCAGCACGCATCGGACGCTGCAGGGAAGCAATAATCCATGTGGATGCTAACACAGCATCCTGTTGATTTTCCTCCCATGAATTTTGGCCCAGTCCCAGTGCTGTTAGCTGCAAACTTTTCCCATAGTAGGGAATTCAAGAGAGGTAGTCAAATTTCAGGAAAATGAGTACTTTCCAGTTCCAGCTCTGTAGATCACCAGCCCACTCCATAGATGTGCATTCAGTCACCATAACTTGGAAAACCTCTGTGGCATACACAGCTGGCTTGCTGCTGGCAGCTTGGAATAAAATGTCCCTTTGACATTTTGGAACCTTTAGACTTAGATTAAGGTGGAATCCCTGAAAGGATAGAGAGGGTTTAATTAGTAAGCTGTCACTTCCTTGCCCACAAATCAAGGTGGTCTGCAATTTTTAAACAGAAAATTTTTAAATTTTAACTTACCATTGTTTCTGCATCGTTTCACTGTGATTCAGTTGTGTTAACACAGCTTTAGGGAACTGAAACGTTCCTCTCAGAACGTTCAGTTTTGAAAAGTATCATTTCTGGGCCTTGAGATTCCACAAGCCACTTTTGCCTGCAGAAACCTGTTTTAAAGTACTGACACAATAATGCACTGTTCGATTCTACTCTTAGGCCTTTCTGCCTCTTCACCTTGACAGTGTGAGTGCAGTCAAGCAGACCCCTGGGATGCAGAACTGTCACAGTCCAGTCCCAGCAGAAGTGTTTCTGTGATGAACTTATGGTGAACGTTCTGGACAGGGACAACAAGCAGGTGCAATACCAGAAGGAGAAGGATTCATGGCAAGTGGAAAGGCACAGATAGGCTACAGAGTAAGAGGACAGAATTGCAGTGCAGTGCAGTTTCTAGAGCAGGAACATTGGCTGAGAGAGGAAGATAGAGCACAGCAGAAAGACCTGTTTGAGAGACTGTTTATGCTTATGACCCCAAGAGTACAGGCTCCTGCTGCGCCTGCACCATGCCCTGAGTCCCCTCCATGGGACCATGGGCTGCAAAGCAGAAACAGTTTGGACAATTGCATAGTTTGGGTGGCCCATGCAACCAAATCTTAACAGCAGCTGGGCAGGGCAAATCTACCATGTACAATCCTCTAACCTTGTGCTGAGCCATCTCCTGTGCAGGCCTCCCACCCCTGTGCAGCGGTGCCAAAAGCACACTAAACATGAAAGAAAGGGAAAGGAGGCCACAGGACATGCAACCTAAGGGGATTTATTTGTTGTCACGGTGTTCCCTATTTAATGTTTGGTTTATGCACTTGGTTTTATTAATGGTTTTGGAGTTGGGTTATTATTGATGTGTCAGTGGTAGCTGGCCTCCGTGGCAGTGGTTTAATCTATTTTTGTGTTTATTTTATTAAGAATGTCTATTTCTATCACTGCATCACACATATAGTGTGTATTTTAAATAATAAAGATAAACGCATGATAAGGAACAGCTGGGAAGTTGTATTCGAACATAAGTATTCAATAATTTTTTCTACGTCAATCCCTGCTGTAAATCCACAGTTCTTGCCACACTTCCCTGTCCCCAGTTCATAATCAGTCATGTCACCTGTAAGTACAGCGCATAGCAGTCAACCTCCTACCCAGTTCATAATCAGTTATGTCACCTATAAGTTACAATGCTTGGCAATCAGCCCTCCCCATTTTGTTGCATGATGGCAGTATCTTATTTACTGTAAACATTGTACAAGCACATTCATAAATATACTATTCTCCCTCTTCCATTGGCCTGTGCAAGCCCATAACGTGGGAGCACAGAGCATCCCTGATTTGTGTTGCCCAGACGCATCCTGCTCCAGATGTGATAGGCACGCTTTCTGGTATAGTGTACCGATTCAGCAATCCATTACTGTTTGGGGTCCATTCGGGAAAATGGCTCACCTTTGGCTTCACAGTAATGCAGACAGCATTGATGAATACTGGAATCCTAACAGGTCTTCAGACAGCGCCAGCTGAATTTCAGTTTGCTGAACCCACCTTCAGCAACCATTCTGCACCTTCTGACAGTGTGATTAAACATTGTTTTGCCAGGTATTCTGGTATGGTTTCATAAGGCAAGGCAAAAGGGGGGTATGTAGAGTCCTCCAAAATCACAGTGGGGACAGAAACTTCATTTATGACAGTGTCGTTTGGTGGCAATAGTGTTGCATCTTGTCCATGGATGTAGATTCCCAATAGTTGGAAAACCCTGGCATCATGAACTTTCCTAGTGCAGCCAATGTTGGCATCCATAAAGTGGCCTCTGGGATCCACAAGAGTCTGCATAACGGTGGAGTAGTAACCTTTGCTGTTTATGTTCTCATGCTCCTTGAGGAGGGCAAACTATGGGCACATGAGTCACATCAGTGCCCCCAGCGCAGTTTGGAAACTCCATTCTCTAAAAAGTAGTAATTACTTTAGGGATATTGTATGCCAGGGATCAGCAACCTTTGGCACGCGGCCCATCAGGGAAATCTGCTGGCGGGCTGAGATGATTTGTTTACCTGCAGCGTCCACAGGTTCGGCCAGTTGCAGCTCCCACTGGCCACAGTTCGCTGTTCCGGGCCAGTGGGGGCTGCAGGAAGCAGCATGGGCTGAGGGATGCGCTGGCTGCCGAGGGATTTGCAAAGAGTCTGTGACAAGGAGCTGGGGGAGGTGAGGACACTGAGATGGGGTGAGAAACCCAGGAACTAAGACTGGGAATGGGAGCCAGTGGGCTCAGGGGAAGGGGGAAACAGGAAGCCAAGCAGGGGGAGTATATTGGTATTGGCTAGGCAAGGAGATTGGGAACAAGGGAGTGGGGAAGATTAGGAGTGGCTGAAAGTGGGGGAGACTGGGACTGGAATGGGGAGTCTAAAGAGGAGACAGTGGAACTCCCTGGGAAAGGGGACTGGGATCAGAAGCCTGAGACATGGGACTGGCTAGGTGAGTAGAGTGGGGCTGGGGCTGAGGAGCGAGTGGTGGGGTAGAGACAGGACTGGGACAAGTACAGGTTGTAGAGGATGAGGCAGAAAGAGTCAAACTTGGGGTAGGGGGAGGTCTGGGCAGAAGAGTCTGTGAGTACACTAGAGTACACTTCTCTCCAGAGCCTGTAATGGCCAAAGATCCTAGGGTTTTATCATTCCTCTGCTGTCAGCCAATGTCAGCTCAAGTGGCAGAGTTATGTGCGGTGTATGTAAAGGTTCCAGCCCTCCAGATAACCCATGTGGATGTCAGTAAAATATCACATTATGGAATTTGTTTTTTTCACTTTGCTTAAAAACAAACAAACAAAAAACCCTAGAACTGCACACAAAAAACTACACTTAGGGTATGTCTACACTACGGAATAAGGTCGAATTTATAGAAGTCGGTTTTTTAGAAATCGGTTTTATATATTCGAGTGTGTGTGTCCCCACAGAAAATGCTCTAAGTGCATTAAATGCATTAACTCGGCGGAGTGCTTCCACAGTACCGAGGCTAGAGTCGACTTCCGGAGCATTGCACTGTGGATAGCTATCCCACAGTTCCCGCAGTCTCCGCTGCCCATTGGAATTCTGGGTTCAGATCCCAATGCCTGATGAGGCTAAAACATTGTCGCGGGTGGTTCTGGGTACATATCGTCAGGCCCTCGTTCGTTCCCTCCCTCCCTCCGTGAAAGCAAGGGCAGACAATCGTTTCGCGCCTTTTTTCCTGAGTTACCTGTGCAGACGCCATACCACGGCAAGCATGGAGCCCGCTCAGGTAACCGTCACCCTATGTCTCCTGGGTGCTGGCAGACGTTGTACGACTTTGCTACACAGTAGCAGCAACCCATTGCCTTCTGGCAGCAGACGGTGCAATATGACTGGTAGCCGTCCTCGTCGTGTCCGAGGTGCTCCTGGCCACGTCGGCTGGGAGCGCCTGGGCAGACATGGGCGCAGGGACTAAAATTGGAGTGACTTGACCAGGTCATTCTCTTTAGTCCTGCAGTCAGTCCTATTGAACCGTCTTATGGTGAGCGGGCAGGCGATACGGATTGCTAGCAGTCGTACTGTACCATCTTCTGCCGGGCAGGCAAGAGATGAGGATGGCTAGCAGTCGTATTGTACCATCTTCTGCCAGGCAGGCAAGAGATGAGGATGGCTAGCAGTCGTACTGTACCATCTTCTGCAGAGCAGCCATAAGATGTGGATGGCATGCAGTCCTTCTGCACCGTCTGCTGCCAGCCAAAGATGTAAAAGATAGATGGAGTGGATCAAAACAAGAAATAGACCAGATTTGTTTTGTACTCATTTGCCTCCTCCCCTGTCTAGGGGACTCATTCCTCTGGGTCACACTGCAGTCACTCACAGAGAAGGTGCAGCGAGGTAAATCTAGCCATGTATCAATCAGAGGCTAGGCTAACCTCCTCGTTCCAATAAGAACAATAACTTAGGTGCACCATTTCTTATTGGAACCCTCCGTGAAGTCCTGCCTGAAATACTCCTTCATGTAAAGACACCCCCTTTGTTGATTTTAGCTCCCTGAAGCCAACCCTGTAAGCTGTGTCATCAGTCGCCCCTCCCTCCGTCAGAGCAACGGCAGACAATCGTTCCGCACCTTTTTTCTGTGTGGACGCCATACCAAGGCAAGCATGGAGGCCGCTCAGCTCACTTTGGCAATTAGGAGCACATTAAACATCACACGCATTATCCAGCAGTATATGCAGCACCAGAACCGGGCAAAGCGATACCGGGCGAGGAGGTGACGTCAGCGCGGTCACGTGAATGATCAGGACATGGACACAGATTTCTCTGAAAGCATGGGCCCTGCCAATGCATGCATCATGGTGCTAATGGGGCAGGTTCATGCTGTGCAACGCCGATTCTGGGCTCGGGAAACAAGCACAGACTGGTGGGACCGCATAGTGTTGCAGGTCTGGGACGATTCCCAGTGGCTGCGAAACTTTCGCATGCGTAAGGGCACTTTCATGGAACTTTGTGACTTGCTTTCCCCTGCCCTGAGGCGCATGAATACCAAGATGAGAGCAGCCCTCACAGTTGAGAAGCGAGTGGCGATAGCCCTGTGGAAGCTTGCAACGCCAGACAGCTACCGGTCAGTTGGGAATCAGTTTGGAGTGGGCGAATCTACTGTTGGGGCTGCTGTGATGCAAGTAGCCCACGCAATCAAAGATCTGCTGATATCAAGGGTAGTGACCCTGGGAAATGTGCAGGTCATAGTGGATGGCTTTGCTGCAATGGGATTCCCTAACTGTGGTGGGGCCATAGATGGAACCCATATCCCTATCTTGGCACCGGAGCACCAAGCCGCCGAGTACATAAACCGCAAGGGGTACTTTTCAATAGTGCTGCAAGCTCTGGTGGATCACAAGGGACATTTCACCAACATCAACGTGGGATGGCCGGGAAAGGTACATGACGCTCGCATCTTCAGGAACTCTGGTCTGTTTCAAAAGCTGCAGGAAGGGACTTTATTCCCAGACCAGAAAATAACTGTTGGGGATGTTGAAATGCCTATATGTATCCTTGGGGACCCAGCCTACCCCTTAATGCCATGGCTCATGAAGCCGTACACAGGTAGCCTGGACAGTAGTCAGGAGCTGTTCAACTACAGGCTGAGCAAGTGCAGAATGGTGGTAGAATGTGCATTTGGACGTTTAAAGGCGCGCTGGCGCAATTTACTGACTCGCTTAGACCTCAGTGAAACCAATATTCCCACTGTTATTACTGCTTGCTGTGTGCTCCGTAATATCTGTGAGAGTAAGGGGGAGACGTTTATGGCAGGGTGGGAGGTTGAGGCAAATCGCCTGGCTGCTGGTTACGCGCAGCCAGACACCAGGGCAGTTAGAAGAGCACAGGAGGGCGCGGTAGGCATCAGAGAAGCTTTGAAAACCAGTTTCACGACTGGCCAGGCTACGGTGTGAAAGTTCTGTTTGTTTCTCCTTGATGAAACCCCCGCCCCTTGGTTCACTCTACTTCCCTGTAAGCTAACCACCCGCCCCTCCTCCCTTCAATCACCGCTTGCAGAGGCAATAAAAAGAAAAGGAGTACTTGTGGCACCTTAGAGACTAACCAATTTATTTGAGCATGAGCTTTCGTGAGCTACAGCTCACTTCATCAGATGATGAATGCATCTGATGAAGTGAGCTGTAGCTCACGAAAGCTCATGCTCAGATAAATTGGTTAGTCTCTAAGGTGCCACAAGTACTCCTTTTCTTTTTGCGAATACAGACTAACACGGCTGTGACTCTAAAAGAGGCAATAAAGTCATTGTTGCTTCACATTCATGCATTCTTTATTCATTCATCACACAAATAGGGGGATGACTACCAAGGTAGCCCAGGAGGGGTGGTGGAGGAGGGAAGGAAAATGCCACACAGCACTTTAAAAGTTCACAACTTTAAAATTTATTGAATGACAGCCTTCTTTTTTTTGGGCAATCCTCTGTGGTGGAGTGGCTGGTTGGCCGGAGGCCCCCCTACCGCGTTCTTGGGCGTCTGGGTGTTGAGGCTATGGAACTTGGGGAGGAGGGCGGTTGGTTACAGAGGGGCTGCAGTGGCAGTCTGTGCTCCAGCTGCCTTTGCTGCAGCTCAACCATACACTGGAGCATACTGGTTTGGTCCTCCAGCAGCCTCAGCATTGAATCCTGCCTCCTCTCATCACGCTGCCGCCACATTTGAGCTTCAGCCCTCTCTTCAGCCCGCCACTTACTCTCTTCAGCCCGCCACCTCTCCTCCCGGTCATTTTGTGCTTTCCTGCACTCTGACATTATTTGCCTCCACGCATTCGTCTGTGCTCTGTCAGTGTGGGAGGACAGCATGAGCTCAGAGAACATTTCATCGCGAGTGCGTTTTTTTTTTTCTTTCTAAGCTTCACTAGCCTCTGGGAAGGAGAAGATCCTGTGATCATTGAAACACATGCAGCTGGTGGAGAAAAAAAAAGGGACAGCGGTGTTTAAAAAGACACATTTTATAAAACAGTGGCTACAGTCTTTCAGGGTGAACCTTGCTGTTAACATTACATACATAGCACATGTGCTTTCATTACAAGGTCGCATTTTGCCTCCCCCCACCGCATGGCTACCCCTTCAACCCTCCCCCCTCCCCGTGGCTAACAGCGGGGAACATTTCTGTTTAGCCACAGGCAAACAGCCCAGCAGGAATGGGCTCCTCTGAGTGTCCCCTGAAGAAAAGCACTCTATTTCAACCAGGTGACCATGAATTATATCTCACTCTCCTGAGGATAACACAGAGAGATAAAAAACGGACGTTGTTTGAATGCCAGCAAACATACACTGCAATGCTTTGTTCTACAATGATTCCCGAGTACGTGTTACTGGCCTGGAGTGGTAAAGCGTCCTACCATGAAGGATGCAATAAGGCTGCCCTCCCCAGAAACCTTTTGCAAAGGCTTTGGGAGTACATCCAGGAGAACCGCGAATGCCAGGGCAAAGTAATCCTTTCACATGCTTGCTTTTAAACCATGTATAGTATTTTAAAAGGTACACTCACCAGAGGTCCCTTCTCCGCCTGCTGGGTCCAGGAGGCAGCCTTGGGTGGGTTCGGGGGGTACTGGCTCCAGGTCCAGGGTGAGAAACAGTTCCTGGCTGTCGGGAAAACCAGTTTCTCCGCTTGCTTGCTGTGAGCTATCTACAACCTCATCATCATCATCATCTTCTTCGTCCCCAAAACCTGCTTCCGTATTGCCTCCATCTCCATTGAAGGAGTCAAACAACACGGCTGGGGTAGTGGTAGCTGAACCCCCTAAAATGGCATGCAGCTCATCATAGAAACGGCATGTTTGGGGCTCTGACCCAGAGCGGCCGTTCGCCTCTCTGGTTTTCTGGTAGGCTTGCCTCAGCTCCTTCAGTTTCACGCGGCACTGCTTCGGTTCCCTGTTATGGCCTCTGTCCTTCATGCCCTGGGAGATTTTGACAAAGGTTTGGCATTTCGAAAACTGGAATGGAGTTCTGATAGCACGGATTCCTCTCCCCAAACAGCGATCAGATCCCGTACCTCCCGTTCGGTCCATGCTGGAGCTCTTTTGCGATTCTGGGACTCCATCATGATCACCTGTGCTGATGAGCTCTGCATGGTCACCTGCAGCTTGCCACGCTGGCCAAACAGGAAATGAGATTCAAAAGTTCGCGGTTCTTTTCCTATCTACCTGGCCAGTGCATCTGAGTTGAGAGTGCTGTCCAGAGCGGTCATAATGGAGCACTCTGGGATAGCTTCCGGAGGCCAATACCATCGAATTGTGTCCACAGTACCCCAAATTCGAGCCGGCAAGGCTGATTTAAGCGCTAATCCACTTGTCAGGGGTGGAGTAAGGAAATCGATTTTAAGAGCCCTTTAAGTCGAAATAAAGGGCTTCATCGTGTGGACGGGTCCAGGTTTACATCGATTTAATGCTGCTAAATTCGACCTAAAGTCCTAGTGTAGACCAGGGCTAAAATAATATTAAAGTTGCAAATTCAAGGGCTCAAAAGTTGAGAAATGCACAAGCAACCTTAATTCAGCCACCTTGTAGGTAAGCATTATGATACGGTCGTTAATTACATGATCACATGCTATTTTTCCACCCTGCTTTGGAAATGAATCAGAGTTGTGTACTGAAGAAGGCTGTTGTCTGTAGGACTCCTGCCTCATTTGTTACAGAAGTTGAAAGGTTGTGGTGAGTGAGGCAGAGGTTTGCAGGAAATAGAGGATGGTCTCATAGTAAAAGCAGTTGAATGCCACTCTGGGTAATTGAATTCTATCCCCACAGCTGCACAGAGTTCCTTTGTGATTGTAAGTAACTGATATCCACCAAATTTTTCACATGCAGTCACTGTGTGTTCCACTGTGTGCTCAACTTGAGACCCTGGGGTCTGATTTGCAAAAGTGCTAAGCACTCAACTACAATTGAAGTCAGTGGGAGCTGTGCTGTAAACATAAGTGCTATAATGCTGAAAAATCAGGCTCTGAGTGTCTAAAATTGGGCATCCAAAATTAGAGGATACTTTTCACCTTAATCTCTGCCTCAGTTTGCCATCTGTAAAATGGGGATAGTACCTACGTATTTCACAGAGGTGTTGTGAAAATACATTCATTAATGTTTGCTAAACACTTGGATAGTGATGATCATCATAGCAAAAGGGTTTGAATAGTATGTAGTAAATAAAGCATGAGCCACACTTTGAACAATAAGAAAAGGAGTACTTGTGGCACCTTAGAGACTAACAAATTTATTTGAGCATAAGCTTTCGAAATATAGAATGGCTGGCTCATTAAGTGAACATTGTCCATTCTGTGCACTGAATGACATTGGGGTTTTGTGGAAATAATAGTATGTGATCGTGTAATTGATGACGGTATCATAATACATACATACAAGGAGACCGAATTAAGGTTGCCTTAACTCTGTTATTTCATGACTCCTAAGTGTTTGACTTTGCAACCACAATAATCTTCTTCGTTACATGCAAAAAACCTCTAAGACTTATAGAGTAAAACTATTTGTGTAGCGGGAGATACATTTTGAGAGGGAGATATCTCATACTATTTTTGAATTATTTGGGGGGGAGATGGTATTAATGTAGTTTACAACATTTGCCAGGAAAGGTTGATAACCCAAATAGGTCTATTTATTGTTTTGTAACTTGTTCTCCTAAAGCTGGCCAATTTCATCTTTAGTTAAGCTCACCATATAAATAGCACTTAACTTTATTTCTTATTAGCACCACTTGCAAATCTTTGTTATGTATTTTAAAGAAATGCAACTAAGAGAGATGACTGCCTATTTATCTGCCTGAAGAGAACATTCTATAGTTTAGACTGCTTGAGTGTTCTTTAGTATGGCATCAGTAATATAGTATTGATACCACCCTGAAATTGTAGAATCTGTGAAATTTATCAAAAGACTAAAGTATATTTTTCTGTGAATAGGCATACTGTTTTTTCTAATGTTACTGTGCTCAGTCTTTTGATGGAAATCACATGAGATTTTTCCTTATTTGTAAAATGAAAGTATTTTATTAGTGTGTATAAATGGTTTCATTTCTATAGAGAAAGTTGGTAGGAGTGGCTGGTAAGTATGGAAGGATTTATCTGTAGTTTGTTTCAATAGTTCGGATTTTGTTTCTGTTGCAAAAATATGGTGTAGTAGTAAATGGTTGTCACTAAATTTAAATAAGAATCTTTCAAAAATGTAGTTTAGCTCCAGCATTTAGTAGCATCTGCTGCTCTTCCTACCAATTAGATCATCATAATGTCTGGCAAAATCTCACAACTCCCACCTGATTCTGTAACCTCAAAGATCACAGACACAAAACGGGGATTTAAGGGCTATATCTTGAATATAATATTCTGCAAAGTTAGTTACTGGATGTTTCATTCTGTGACATAAATTAAATTAAATCTTCTGTAATACGGCATTAATTGCCTATATGTTTTTCCTAACGTATCAGCTCAACAGGCAAAGACTTCACTGGGGTTATATATGTTTGTTGGTTCTTTTAGTTTTCCAAAATAAAAAGAGACTCTGGAGTTCCATACCTAACTTCCCATGTGTTACATGGGAATGGATAGTAAAACATTTTTGATGGAAATGGTTGTTCTTTCATCTGAATTTGCAGAGCCACAGATTACTGTCTTAGGTCATTTCATAAAGAAAACTATTCTTTTAAAATTGGTATACATATATACAGTATGCTGTCTTAGTTGTTTATTCAAGCCTTGTGTTCTGATTAACTTGAGGGGGTCAGTTTTAATTTTATTACATATCCCTTGAGTACATTAAAGGTTTCTAGTGAGTTTGTTTCATCATTATGCCAGCAATGTTCATCAGCTGATAGTAAAAACTTCAGCACTCCCATAGAAATGTCTGTGTTAAGGAGTTCAGATCCCAGGTGTACAAGTTTGCTCTGATCTTAACTTTGTTGTACGGGATGTCAAGTGGAAGGAAATATTCTTTTAATAAAAAATTGTCTATTATAAAATTACCTAAATGTTTTTTAAATAGTCTGTGTTTATTAATGTATTCAGTCGCATGGAAGATATTATTTAGACCTTGTCCATCCCACATCTAATTGTTTAATTTGCTCTATGACATTTGTGTTACTTAAAGAAAAATTATTAGCAATATAAGTAAATGGTTAATCTCGGTGATGTTCTAGCCACCCACTTGTACCCACCTGTGTAGTGTTGTGCTGATTGGGAGGGCCAGTGACATTTGGTGCTGTGTGGAATTGTTTTAAACTATTGTGTGGACAGCGTGTGCAATTTTTTAAAATCCATTGAAGTTGTTTTGAACTTGCAGGTGCATAATGTAAGATAAATAACTTCCAATGGGATGTGTGCTTCTAAATCACTTGGATGCTTTTGAAAATCCCACCCTTTGTCTTTTCACACTTTCCTTTTTCCTATGGCATAAATTGAGCAGAAAGTATCTGCTTGAATTGTGAATTACCTGTCTTTGGCTAGTTAGTGTTAAATTAGAGTAAACATTGCTAGTACGTTTGTAAACACCCATTAAAATTGTTTTATGGGAAACATAAGGTAAGAGACAATTATTTTAGTTCTCCCTTATTTTCACAACTGATTGTGCTAGAATATATTCATGCCACGCTGAGAGAAGCCATACGAGCACTCATTCCACCAGGCCATATGCCTTCTTTAATAGAGGAGGAATCTATTTTCTCAGAATATTAGTATAAAACTTGTATTTATGCATAAAGTTATTCTCCAGTTTCTTCTAATACACAAGCATGTGTGTTAGTATTATTTCCTCTAAATAAAAAAGTAGCAGATTCCCAATGCTGTAAAATGGAGTAATAGCTGTACTTTGTGCATTTGATTAATCTCTTTTATACAAACTAACAATTTATTCCTACTACAAACAATTGAACCATACTTGATCCACTATAATATTCAGTGTACCCATTGAGTGGTGCATTATCTTGATAACTTGGGAGTTCCTACTCTGACTAGTGCAGCTTATCACTATTTAAAATTAAAAT
This sequence comes from Caretta caretta, assembly GCF_965140235.1. Taxonomy (NCBI): domain Eukaryota; kingdom Metazoa; phylum Chordata; order Testudines; family Cheloniidae; genus Caretta; species Caretta caretta. The sequence goes on along the minus strand of NC_134208.1, from coordinate 62,432,464 downwards.
AATAGTTTATAGATACTTTGAAAGACCTTATCTGCATGTACCTGTACCATCTTGGTTTGAAAGGGAACACACTGTGTATCAGCAATGTGCTAACATTTTGGGATTTTAAAATGTTGCTTAATTAATTTTTTGTTTCATTCTTAGGTTTACTATTTCCGACAAGGTCATGAAGCGTATATTGTAATGGCTAAAAAGAATAAAATATATAGCATTAATCCAAAAAAACAGCCATGGCATAAAATGGAACTACGGGTATGATATTTCTTGCTTTTCCCATTTTTGTTGTCTTTAAAATAAGTCATAGCAGATAACTTTTATGTACGTTATTTGACATAAAGTGTCCATAGTTTTGTTGACAGTTTCTTTTTAAAACATATTTTAACTTTGTTTTTAAAATGATATATTAAGATTTAAAAATGTAATGATTGCCCCAGAAATTTTAAATGTTAATAAATAAATGTTTAAAAGTTATGATTGCAATAACTTAATTGATTACTGAGAAGGATGAAACAAAAAATCCTAGACCTGTGATTGATGTTCATGTATCGATCTGATTTTTTTTAAGCCTTGTTAAAAGTGTGTTGCAGTGAACAGTTAAGTTTTCAAACAATTCAATACAATGAGGTTATATTGGGGAATTGCAACTTCTTGGTTTCAGGGAGTAAATTTGAAAGGTCTGTATTTGACCTATTAATTTTGTTTACACAGTTCACCACTGAAATCTGTTGTTCAACAGAAGTATATTCAATTTTTTCATTTCATACTTCTGTTACAGTCCTCTTATATTCAACCACCTTAAATAAGATTGTTGTTTTATTTACTTCAGGAACAAGAGCTGATGAAAATAGTTGGGATTAAATATGAAGTGGGATTGCCTACTCTCTGCTGTCTTAAACTTGCTTTTCTTGACCCAGATACTGGTAAACTGACTGGAGGATCATTCACCATGAAGTAAGAGAAGCATTATTTCGGTTCCAGTAGGGAAACTGTTTTTTGTAATATTTAAAACCTTTTAAATTTGCTAAATTTTAAAGATAAGTTTTATTTTTAAACAGAAATTGCTGTGACATAAATTTAAGATGTTTATATTGAATTCAGATGCATTAAATGCATTTTGATATCTAACAATGTTTTCTGTATTCTGTTGCTGGTTTTTCACCTTAATCATTCTTGTTCCATTTTGATTGCAACTAGGTACCATGATATGCCAGATGTTATAGATTTCCTAGTCTTGCGGCAGCAGTTTGATGATGCAAAACATAGACGATGGAATATAGGTAGGTGGTGGGTTTTGTAAAAAGTTTAATAAATGCATCTGGTTTCATTCATGTTGCCTTATTTCATTAGGAAACGTGGCAAAGTGGGTGAAAATAAAGTATTATGCTGGAATCGGAGAGCAAGGTCTACTGATCTTCAGAGAGATGCAGTGCTTACTGCTCCTGCAGAATTAAACTTTGCCACTGAACACAATTACATGTGAGAAAAAATAAGAGTTTTTAAGGTGACCTGCAAAAGAAGATAACATTTTCCTTTTGTCTTATAAATATCATGAATATCACATCTTGTCTTCCCTTTGTAGGACTAAAGAACTAAGCTAGAGCTCTCTTCTCTCAATTGAAATGTTGACTTTCACAAAGAGAACTTTTGTTAGAAGTTTGAATTAAATAGGTATTTTAAGAAAATCAGACTTTTTAAAAGTATATAGCAAAAAGTCCCATCCTGCCTCAATTGCTCAGGTTTGAGTGTCTTGTGATGTCATAGTTCTACTAGTGTTTTAAGGAATCCTCCAGTAAAAATAGGGAAGACAAAATCTAATACTTGTTCGGTTTGGTTTGGTTTAGTTTTTAAAGCATGAAAAAGGGCTATTCCTGATCTTTCCTTCTTTGAGGGCTTCTGTTCCGAGTTGTGAGATGGCACTCCCTGGCAGCAAGCTTGGGGGACTCTCTTCATAGAGGAGTCATTTGGGGGATGTGAACACACCTTGTAGTGTTGAATGTTGAGTGTTCGAGATTACATAAAGGAAGTGCACCCTCTTCCCCCAATCATTTCAGTTTCCTTCACTGTTGACACAGCGAGGAGAAGGGACTCTCAGTTATATGTGTTTTTTTCTAGTCCCATTGGGTTTAGCTAGCCCAGTGGTTCTCAGTGTATTTACCATATGTCAGCAATGTGATTCAAATCAATGTACTACCTTCCACTTCAGCACTGGCAAATGTCTGCCAAGAGCATTTTAAATTAGCAAAATAAGGCAAAACATTAACAGTTAACATTAATTCATTTACTATATCGGTGGCATGGCATGGTGTATTGCCAGCCTCACTTCTGTGCTGCTGCTGGCAGTGTAGCTGGGCTGAGTGCCCAGAGAGCGTGGCTGTGGAGCCTGCCTGCAAAGATGGGGAGTCCTGCCCAGTGTGAGTTGCCCCCCCAGCCAGGGGCTGTCCCCCAAGCACCCAGTCCCCCCACCCAAGGGACTGCCTCCTAGCCTCTCTCCAGACTGCCCCCCCGCCAGGGAATGCCCCTTATCACCCAACCCCCCGGGACTGTCCTCCCCAGCACCTGCACACACGCCCTAGCGCCCTGCGCGCGCACACCCTCGCTGGTCTCCTACCTCAGCTGCATGTAGCTCAGCTATGTAGCTCTCCTGCCACTGCAGTCCTAGTGCCTCCAGGGATCCTGCTCCAGCCTGAGTCACTAGACTCGTGATCCTGCAGGGTGGGGGTCGCTGAGTATCCTGGCTTCCTGATGCAGCTGGGCCTGATCCAGTGCTGCCCCATTATTGCACCCTCCCACCAGTTCTGCACCTAGGGCAGATCCCTTCCTGCCCCACCCTAATTACAGCCCTGGGGATGTCACATGGACCGCAGCTGTGTGCTGATTAGGGCACAAATGGCCTACAGGCTGTGGGGCTGAGAATGACTGAGCTAGCCCCAAATTGTACAATTTTTATAACTTTTGGTTTTTAATTCTTTCTTTTTCTTTCTTTCTCTCTCCCTCCCCCCCCCCCCCCCCCCATGCGTGATGCATGGTTATTTCCAGTCACTGTGTGCTGGGATCAACCATGATGAGTATCCCATCAGATAGATACACACACACACACACCTACCTCTCTTCAGAGATCCTTCTCACAAAAAAGTACTTCTGGAAGAAGAGGATTCCCTTATCACAAAAGGAGCCTTACAGAAAGTACTTCCGTTTTCTGTACTTTCACATTCCCAGGGAGGTGGATGGTCTCAGACCTGACCTGGACCTCAGAAGGCTAAACAAATACCATAATATCTTAAGAATACAGGGTGTTCTTGTTGGGAGTAATCTTACCCTATTACAAGGCGACGGGTACATAACACCTCTGATCCTTCGGGAGTCTTTCTGAGTGCACCCCAACAGGTGTCAGTCCCTACACCTTCACCTCTCTTCTGGTGGAATATTGTGATTCTCCCTCTTAGATTGCATTCCTGGGCTCCAGCACCCTGTGTACCAACCATGATTTCACAACAGGCCTAATGGAGTTCAATGACTGCAAGTCTTCCCTTTGGGAATTGTGGCCAGTGGTTAGCAGTGGTCACCAGACAGCCTTTTCTAAACAAAGTGTTGCTTAATCTTAACAGCAGAAACAAAGCATAACATAAAAGAAAAGGGCTTTTAACACAGTAACAGGTCTATAAGTATCACTATAGTCCTAGACACTCTGGCCTCTGGAAACTGGCTTCACCTTAGTTTCTCTTCTTCAGGAGTGTCTGTTTTTAAATCCGTCCAAAGTCCTTTGTCTCTTGAGTGTGGTTAAACCAGTTTAGACTCCTCAACTGGGGATCAGAGATAGACTTCAAAGTGGTTGGTTCTGCATTGTGTCTTAGCCCATCCGCTGTTTGCTGGGAGATGTGAATATCAGTGTCCATCCCTTTTCTGGGTGCATATCTTAACAAACCTGCTAGAGAATTATCTTAGGGTAGGAATAAAGTAAACAATACAATAACCAGTTGTAATCGTGCCTTAGTGGGCCACAACTGAGGATGCCAAACTTAGGACAAACTACTGAGAAATAGGGCAAACATAGCCCAAAACTGGTGGTTATTTTTCCATGAGATATACCAAACCAGCAACAAAAGTAAACTTCTTTTTCACCACACTGGCTAACAAGAAGTCATAAAAGCAGTTTTCTTGGACATTCCAGTTCTTACGTCACCACCAAAAATACTGGATTTAAAGGTGAGTGGTTCTTTATAACCAGTCTTATCAAATAAAAGATTTTTCTGATTCCAAAGGCCCAGTCACACACCCACGTCAATATATAACTTAGCTTTTACCCAAAAATCACACTGATGCCAATCCTTTAGTATCTAAAATCTAAAGGTTTATTCATAGAAAGAGAGAAAGAAAGAAAGGTAAGAGTTAAAATTGGTTAAAGGAATCAAATACATACAATATATGCAAAGTTCTTGGTTCAGGCTTGTAGCAGCGATAGAATAAACTACTGGCTTATGTCATGTCTCTGACTGCTTCCAAATCATTGGAAGGACCTCAGTCCCTTGGTTAGAATGCTCCAAAGGTTTGAGGAGGACAGAGGCAAAATAGAGGTGTTTCCAGGGCCTTTTATAGCTTCTGCCATGTGGAGGGAATCCCATTGTTCCTACTGTGGAAAATTACAGCAACAAGATGGAGTTTGGCGTTATATGGGCAAATCACATGTCCATGCATTTTGCCTAGTCACAGCAGAAAATTCCATTAAGTGTAAATAGGCGTCTCCCATGGTCCATTGTCAGTTAAATGTTCTTTTGATGGGCATTTAATTTAAATAGTACCTCCAGGATGTGCTGGCTAGCTACCTTGTGGTTGTTACCCCAATTTAAAATCCAGGTATAAAGCCAATACTCATAACTTCAAATACAAAAGTAACACATGCATACAAATAGTATAATCATAACCAGCAAATCATCACCTTTTCATAAACATTTTACATGCCACATTGTACAAATTGTGTTGCAAATATATAGTAGTGGTTGCAACAATATCTAGTGTTTCCACGGTAAACATCTGATGAAGTGAGCTGTAGCTCACGAAAGCTCATGCTCAAATAAATTGGTTAGTCTCTAAGGTGCCACAAGTACTCCTTTTCTTTTTGCGAATACAGACTAACACGGCTGTTCCTCTGAAAAATATCTATATAGTAATATTTTAATCAAATAACGTCACACCAGTCAGGATACATTGGCCACAAATTATTACAGATCAACTCCATGTTCTTCACACATGGCTCTTGACTTAAAGGACACCTATTTCCATGTAGCCATTAGGCTGACACACTGCAACTACCTTAAATTCTGTATGGGACAGAGACATTACCAGTACAAAGTACTTCCCTTTGATCTGTCCATTGCCCCATTTCCATTCACTCTGGATTAGGGCATGTATTGATTGAGTTTTGCTACAATCTAGGCAAGGTGTTAGTACTTCCTGGGCTAAAACCCATTCCACCAGGTCCAATGAAGCTTTTGTGGCATGTTTTAGGCAGGTACCCATAATGGAGATTTGTATAGCAGCCACTTGAAGTTCAGTCTAAACTTTCATCAAGCACTATTCTTTGGAATCAGCATTGTGTTCTGATAGTCAATTTGGGAAAACTGTGCTACAATCCATATTTCGTTGAGAACTTCTACCTTCCTCTGGGTAGACTGCTTGCCAGTCTCCTCGCAAGTGGGAATGCACAGAAGCCCTCAGAGAAGAGAGAGAAGTGGTTATAACTGTTTGTTGTTTATAAAAGTTTATTGTTTGCTGGACTTTGAGGAAGTTTGTACGTGAGAGGAAGAAACATAGGAACCTTCTAAAGTAAGAAATTCTATTGAGAACAATATGTATTACATATGTGAGTTTTATATATATTAGAATTAAAGATATTAAAAAATTAAACTGTCTTCCACTGCTATAAGCTTGAAAAATGTTGCAACGTGTTCTAATATACATGTAAATTATACTGATTGCTGATTTTTATATGCTCATTATCTATATTTTTTCTGATACCCTACACAATATAAGTTCTTTCTAAAGTGTGCCCTTTACTGTTGTTTTAAGGGTGTATCAGTCTGAATACTCTTTATATATGTCCATTGACAAAGACATCTCCAAAGAATGACTACCATGAAGATTAGGCAAATGTAGAGTAGAAATTGGTAAAAGAATAAGACTATGACAACAAAGTACTTTTTATTAATGAGATTGTTTTGTATTGTCCAGGTGATCGTTTCAGGTCAGTAATAGATGATGCCTGGTGGTTTGGAACAATTGAAAGCCAGGAACCTCTACAGCCTGAATATCCTGACAGTTTATTTCAGTGCTACAATGTCTGGTTAGCAAATTTGTCTTTACTTCCGCTTTTAATAAATCATTTTAATGTAAATTTTAATCTTGCATAGCAAGCACTGATTTAGGTGATTTGGTTCCTTTAATTGCAATAATAAAACTTATTATAAAGTGTGTTCATTATGTAATAAAATAAACATTACATATAAGAGTAATACATTTTTTACTGTTTAAACAGTACTAATTACTATAATTTAAACTTGGTTATTTTTTTCTTTAAGCTGGGACAATGGTGACACTGAGAAGATGAGTCCTTGGGATATGGAGCTCATACCAAATAATGGTGCGTAAGTGTGTAGATGTGTCATCTTGATTCATATGTATAGAAAGCCTAGCTTATGCAAATAGTTTTTAAAAATTAAAGTTACCAAGTATGTTTCTCTGTAAAATGCCAGAAAAAAAAGAAACAAGAATCATAAAAACAATTGCATTATAAATTTGTGCTTAAGTCACCAGATTACAAATACACATCTATTAAAATGAGCCTGACCTGTGAATGAAGTAACTGGATATATAATCATGTCAATATCATTAATGGAAAGATGAACCTGCTCCCCCACTAGGTTCAGTGGAAATTGCATGCTAGAGAGACCTGTTGTCCCTGCAGTGCACTCACTAATTCTATACACACAAAGTGTTTGAGGGCAAATTGGCAAAGGGGACCTCTCTGGTCCAGCTATCCAAGGTAGGAATTGTGAAGTGCATGCTCTCCAGTGGGCCCACTAGCATTATTTCTTCAGTCCATCCACACCCTACTGGGCTACTGCACTCTGAGCTAGTTTTTTTTTAAATTAGTTAAAAACTGAATATAGTTTGGAATATTTTTTTGCTGTTTTCTGGGAGACTTATTGATGACTTTGCTTTGCTATCCATAAACTATTTGTTTTTTCTTTCTCTCTCCCTTAAAGTAGAACTGTGATTCAGTTCAGCCTACTGTACATATTCTGTTACAATTATTTGTTATTTCAGTATGTTTATTCATTTCCTTATTATTTGGTTTTAAAGAATAAAGTACCTCTCCCAGGTTCTTCCTCCTTCTTAGAAATAATTAAAAGTGCAGCAACACACAAGATAAAACCTGCAGCATCTCTAACACCAAAATGTAACAGGTTTCAGAGTGGTAACCGTGTTAGACTGTATAAGCAAAAACAACAAGGAGTTCTTGTGGCACCTTTAGAGATTAACAAATGTATTTGGGCATAAGCTTTCGTGGGCTAAAACCCACTTTATCAGATGCATGGAGTGGAAAATACAGTCGCACGTATATTTATACATAGTACATGAAAAGATGGGAGCTGCCTTATCGGTCGGGGGTTAGTCTAACGAGACAATTTAATTATCAGTAGAATATCAAGGGAGGAAAAAATCACTTTTGTAGTGGTAATGAGAGTGGCCCATTTCAAACAGTTGACAAGAAGGTGTGAGTAATAGTAGGGGGAAATTAGTATGGTAAAACTAGGTTTTGTACTGACTCATCCACTCACAGTCTTTATTCAGGCCTAATTTGATGGTGTCCAGTTTGCAAATTAATTTCAGTTCTGCAGTTTCACATTGGAGTCTGTTTTTGAAGTTTTTTTGTTGAAGAATTGCCACTTCTAAGTTTATTGAGTGACCAGGGAGGTTGAAGTGTTCTCCTACTAGTTTTTCAATGTTGTAATTCCTGATGTCAGATTTGTGTCTGTCTATTCTTTTGCGTAGAGACTGTCCGGTCTCGCCAGTGTCAGAGAGTTGTGTAGCAACAGAGTTGTCATATGAACGAGAGGCTGCTAGACAACTCTCTGACACCACATTCTACAGGCCACTACCCTCTGACCCCATTGAGGATTACCAAAAGAAACTACACCATCTGCTCAAGAAACTCCCTTAAGATGCACAGGAACAAATCTACACTGACACAGCCCTAGAGCCCCGACCAGGGGTATTCTATCTGCTACCCAAAATCCATAAACCTGGGAATCCTGGACACCCCATCATCTGAGGCACTGGCACCCTGACAGCAGGATTGTCTGGCTATGTAGACTCCCTCCTCAGGCCCTACGCTCCCAGCACTCCCAGCTATCTTCGAGACACCACTGACTTCCTGAGGAAACTACAATCCTTTGGTAATCTTCCAGAAAACACCATCCTAGCCACTATGGATGTAGAAGCCCTCTACACCAACATTCCACACAAAGATGGACTACAAGCTGTCAGGAATAGTATCCCCGATAATGTCACGGCAAACCTGGTGCCTGAACTTTGTGACGTTGTCCTCACCCACAACTATTTCAGATTTTGGGGACAATTTATACCTTCAAGTCAGCGGGACTTCTACGGGTACCTGCATGGCCCCCTCCGGTATGCCAACATTTTTATGGCTGACTTAGAACAACGCTTCCTCAGCTCTCATCCCCTAATGCCCCTACTCTACTTGCACTATACTGATGCACTATACTTGATATATATTTATGTATAAATATACCTGCTACTGTATTTTCCACTCCATGCATCTGATGAAGTGGATTTTAGCCCACGAAAGCTTATGCCCAAATACATTTGTTAGTCTTTAAGGTGCTACAAGGACTCCTCGTTGTTTTTACCAAAATGTAAGATATCCATCCAACCACAAACCCAAACATCCCAAGAATCTCTTGCTACACCTACAAATATTTACCCTTATTGCACTTTCCCTGCCCAAAAGTCTGGATAAAAAGATGGATCTTGCAGTGTGCCCTGAAAATCAACAGATTCTGGCTAATTTTGATCAAATCAGGGTATTAATTCCAAAGTTGAATGCCCTCAAGAGAATGCCCTGATGGTAGCGTCTCTTCTATGTCTCAGGGGCTCCAGTTCAAGAACCTCCACTTACCATAGCAATGGAAGAAGGAAAAAGGCAGTAATCAAAATAGGCAGGTCTCAAGAGCTATATAGGTTAAAATCAATATCTATAAACTCGACCTGAAAACCTATAAAGCACCACTACAGTTCCCAGAATATAGTTAAATTATCAATTTATTTTAAAAATTTCACATGCTACAGAACTACCCTTGTTTACTGCAAAAATACATTCTCCCACAAACTGACTGTAAGTCTGCAAGTCTAGTACATAGAAAATCCACAAAATTCTGTCAGGATCCGGCAATCTGCATTGTGGAAACACATTTGTTAGCTGGTAACAATAATACATGAAGCATGTAGGACCCCAGAACAGTATCAAAGCATTGTTGTCTTTTGCACAAAGAACTACACACCTTACACCTTCATTCAGTAAAGCGATGTTATGGTATATACTGCCTATATTAATTGCTCTGTGTTTTTAATAGAAGTATGTCTGTCTTGAAATATAAACAGATGACTATTTTGCAGTGATCATCTGGGTCTTTTTTATGGCATATTTCAGCTGTGTTTCCTGAAGAGCTGGGAACTAGTGTTCCTTTAACTGATGTTGAATGCCGAACATTGATCTACAAACCTCTGGATGGAGAATGGGGTTCCAGAACCCGAGATGAGGAATGTGACAGAATTATTGCAGGGATAAACCAGCTCATGACTCTAGGTAAACATTTGTGATTGAATAATTTAGGAAACATTCAGTATGCAAGCTAACTTTTTCGGAAGGGATGATGTGCATTTTTATGAGAACACCACAATCCACAAAATTAGTAAATGCTGTCATTGATCAACTATAATAGTCATAAAATCACTACTTACATAAGAATGGCCATACTGGGTCAGACCAAAGGTCCATCCAGCCCAGTATCCTGTCTACTGACAGTGGCCAATGCCAGGTGCCCCAGAGGGAGTAAACCTAACAGGTAATGATCAGTGATCTCTCTCCTGCCATCCATCTCCACCCTCTGAGAAACATAGACTAGGGACACCATTCCTTACCCATCCTGGCTAATAGCCATGAATGGACTTAACCTCCATGAATTTATCCAGTTCTCTTTTAAACCCTGTTATAGTCCTAGCCTTCACAACTCAGGCAAGGAGTTCCACAGGTCGACTGTGCACTGAGTGAAGAAGAACTTCCTTTTATTTGTTTTAAACCTGCTACCTATTAATTTCATTTGGTGGCCCCTAGTTCTTATATTATGGGAACAAGTAAATAACTTTTCCTTATTCACTTTCCCACGCCACTCACGATTTTATATACCTCTATCATATCCCCCCTTAGTCTCCTCTTTTCCAAGCTGAAAAGTCCTAGCCTCTTTAATCTCTCCTCATATGGGACCCCTAATCATTTTAGTTGCCCTTTTCTGAACCTTTTCTACTTGAATTATTACCTTATAAAAAAAAGAAAATATTTTGTTCACAACATGACATATCTACATAGTGCCTTTAATGTATAGTCTGACCCAGACTTTCAAAGGTGACTAGTGATTTTGAGAGTTTCAATTTTTGAACATGTAACTTGAAAGACCTTGAAGAGCTTGATTTTCAGAAAGTACTGAACACTTGCCCTTTGAAAATCAAAGCCTGTTTATGATATCTCAAACTGAGCACCCAAAATCACTTGCTAGTGTTGAAAACGGAGGCCCCTATGTTGAATACAAAAGCTGTAACTTCATTTTGAACAGAGAGCAAAAAGTATGTATTTGTTTTGTTTTCCTAGAGAATGTAATGATAAATAGCTGTACTTGGGATTTTCCTAACTAATCTGCTGTGTACTCCAGCCATCATTTTTCTTTTCTTTGGGTTGTGAGGAGAACGGATGTGTAATGTATTGGTTAGCAAATGGTTCACCATGAATTTACCACTTGTGGGGACAATTGCTGATATATATTGGCAGTTTCTGAAAAGTACATTATAAATTCTTTCTACATACATATCACTAATTCTGTCATTAACATAGTCAAAGGTATGCATATATCATTGATGCATATGTTGAATAACTTTAGGTGTCTTGTGATAAGATGGCTGTTGAAATGTGCATAGTTAATTCTTGTGTGTCTGTATGGTACTTAAATGTGTGAACTATTATAAACAAAAATTTGGTGTAACAGGGATTAAGATTGGTTAAGTGTGACATCCCCTAATGCAAAAAAACAAGGAAATGTGAAGTTGTGGGACGCCTTGGTGGAACCTGAATGCTTATACAACATGTTTTCTTTGATGGGGACACACTGCATCTTCACAAGAAACTACCTTCTGACCCCACAAATAAGGAAACACACTACACATAACTCATTAATCTCCCTCTTTCAGAATAATGTAAAACGTTAATTACAAAAGGAGTTAGCAGATACCAGTAGTGATATGTGTAGTATGTTATGTGTTTCTGGAGGAAGTATGAAGTTGTAATTAAGGTTTCCACTACTGTGCCTCCATAGTAAGAGTAATGGTATATTTAAATTATCTTAGCTGGTTCTTTCCATAGTCTGTGTGAGGTTTTGTTTTTTTAACTACTACTATTGTTGCTTGCTTTGTATAAAGGTTCAATTTACTGTAGCAATCTTAAGAGTAGATTTTTAACTGCAATAGAGCATTCTGTTTCACCTTTTTCTTAGAAGATCAGTTCATCTAGCAACTAATTTTTGTCAATTCTTGTTTTTAAAATATATTTTAAATATATTTTAAAGTTTAATATGTTTGTACTAATTTTTTTCATTCCTTCCCCTATAAAATCAGGTATTGTAAGAACCATAAGTCCAGTTGGACAAGTAGAGGGAAAGAAAAATAAAGCCTATGAAGCCTTCACTTGTTTGAATTCCCTTATCTTCTGGCATATTGTTTTTCTGCTTGTATCATATTTGTCTTTGTCCTAAATTCCTTGTAAATCCTCTGGGCAGGGACTACAGCTTTTATAGTAACAGTCTAAAGAATTGCTTTGCACATTAAAATTTGAGAACTTTGAAGATGAGGGAGTGATAATGCAGGGGTTCTCAACCTTTTTGTTGCCAAAGCCCCCCCTCAACAGGCTATAAAAATGCTGCAGCCCCCCACTGCTCCTGGCTTGGGGGGCCGCCGCTGGCTTCAGCCCTGCGACGCTTCCGACTGGGGAAGCGGGGGTGGCTTTAGCCCCACGTCGCTCCTGGCTTCAGCACTGGGGCTTGGGGCACCAGCTTTTAGCTGTGGAGCTCCATGGCCTCCTCCCTGAAAGGGCTCATGGACCCCCCAGTTGAGAACCGCTGTGGTGATGTCAAGATTAATTAAGTGATATTTTTCCAAAGCAGAATGAGTCAGAAGTGCACCAATTAATATCTTGGAATTGCATGTTTTGAATTATATAACTTACAGATTTGTATCTGTAGCAAAAAGTAATTCTCTTTGTATTTTGAATGCACACAGCATGCTTCTCAGAGTGCAGTCTTTCATGTCCAGAGGGATGGCTCTGATTAATCACTACAGTAATCATGCTTATGGCATGTGCTACAGCACATGTGTGTGTATAAAATTTCACTGATATTTTAAAATATGTAATGTTGGCTTTTCTTGTTTGTTTCTGTCACTTACTATTTGTATTCTAAGCTTCAAGGAGTGTGTGGGTGGGGAGGGGTGTTGAAAATAAAAAAGATCTGAAACAGACTATTAAAGTGCTGGTTTTATGTGATATAACATTGAATTTTCATTTGTATTTAGATATTGCTTCTGCATTTGTGGCACCTGTGGATCTCCAAGCTTATCCAATGTATTGCACTGTTGTGGCATATCCCACAGATCTCAGTACCATTAAACAAAGACTGGAAAGCAGATTTTACAGGTTAGATCCAAGTCTCTGTTACTTCTATAAAGTAGTGCCAAAGAGACCTTTTTGATTCTTTTTATGGGATAATGTCTAACAAAGAGATTGAAATAGGTAGACTGTGTCCATCTGTCTCATCATGCATCTATCCTTCATCTAGGTTTTCTTTTTATAAAATGTTAAAGTAGGGATTGACCAGCTGTTTTTCTTGGATGTGAATTTTAGAATATGCATTGTTCAAGTGCCTAGTGCTACAGTTGGCTCCATGTCTGTGGATCCAACTGCAGGATCAGGGTATATGTCTATAAAGTGATTTTCAAATCAAAATAATTGCATTTATGCTTTTAAAATTAAACAAAATGACTGAAAATATTTAGTTTACTGTTTAAAATTATAAATTGAAAAAATAGGCAGACTATACCTCACAGCATTTGAATGTATTTATTAGCAGTTTATAGTAAGAGTCTGCACATAACATGTACTTTTAAGACAGGTTTCAAAGTAGCAGCTGTGTTAGTCTGTATTCGCAAAAAGAAAAGGAGTATTTGTGGCACCTTAGAGACTAACAAATTTATTTGCGCATTTAAGAGAAACTGTTGGCTTGGCAGTTTAAGTCCCTTTATAAAAGTCTTATTGAATTAGGACACCGTTTCATTGTAGTTGCAGACAATTTTTTGAATTTTGTTTTAACTTGTTAGCACAGTTTTCATCTCTTTTCCTAAATGACTGCTGTGTTCGGCAAATTGTCTTTAATATTCAGTATTTAATTATCTGAGATGAAGTAATTGTTCTATTAAAATACTTTGTGGAAGACTCCTTCTCTTGATTTACAGAAGATATTTGCTTTGAGAATTTACCCCCTCCCCCCCGTGCATATGGCATGTTGTTTTGCTACTTGGGCTGAATCTGAAGATTAATATGTAGTGCTTCTTGCATACTCATACATTACTAGGATGTCATTCTAATATAAAACTGTTTTTTCATTGTCAGAGAAAACGGACATCAGAGGCTTTTGAACCAGATATTTACTTTTTCTCTTTCTTGCTTCTCTCTCTTCCCAGCCAATTTCTCTCTGTCTTTCTCTGGGTATTTTTACTGGAAAGTTTACTGAAATGCTATTTCGAAATTAGAAATTATTTACTAAAATTGCCAAATACACTTATACTGTTCCGTTCTAAGATAATATGCTCCAAGACGTATGTCTAATTTTTAAAAATAGTATTAATCATAAGACAATATTTATCTGCCCAAGGAATTTTATGCAAACTGAAGATTTGGTTCTTCTTCAAGTAATGTCCCTATAGATGCTCCACTTCAGGTGCATGTGCACCCCATGTGCTTTTGATCAGAAACCTTCGATAGCAGTGTCCATTCGGCCTGCACATGGGTCCCTTACCTCCCATACCGACATCAAGACTATATAGGTCTGTGCAAGAGAACCACCCTCAGTTCCTTCTCAACTGCCTTGGTCTGAGACAGACCCTGAGTATGTCTGCCTCAAGTGTGCCTCAGCTAAAAGAATTTTTCCTAATTGCTAGTTTAGTTCAGTTTAGTTCGTAAATTAGATTAGATTAGTTTAGTGGTTGAGAGGATTTGTTTTGTTCCTCTCCCCTCCCTCTAGGGAGGGTTGCCCAAATGCACTGCCTCGGATACACGGTGTACCCCATCTTGATGACTGGCTCCTCATGGGTCTCTCACAGCGGGAAGTCACCTCTGTGATCCTTGCCCTTCGCACGCTGCTGACGTCTCTGGGTATCTGCATCAACAAGGACAAGTTGGTGCTGACATCTACACAGAGAATGCACTTTATCGGCATGCATCTCAACTCCGTTGCAGCCAGGACTTTCCTCCCAGCAGACTGCTTCGCAATACTGACATCTGTCATCACGGATCTGTGTCGCAGACCCTACACCACAGTCCACTGCTGTCTCTCTCCCCTCAGCCATATGGCTGCCTAGACCTATGTGACACCTAATGCACATCTCCACATGCGTTGGCTTCAGGTGTGGCTTCTTTCCATCTACAGACCCAGCATGGACCATATGCAGACCAGAGTTGTCCTTCCCCAGTCCATGCTATCTTCCCTCGCATGATGGACCGATCCTTCCAAGGTCTTAAGCAGCAGCCCCTTCGCCACTCTCATACCGCAGATCACCATCACGACAGATGCCTCCCTTACAGGTTGGGAAGCCCACCTGGACCACCACACAGCCCAGGGTCCCTGGATGTCAAGGGAGGCCAGAATTGACATAAACGTGCTAGAGCTCTGGGCAGTCCATTTTGTATGTCCGGCCCTTCTCTCACTTGTCCAATCCTTCCACATTCAACTCCTTCCCAACAACATCACAGCAGTCGTGTATGTCAACAAGCAGAGCGGTACCAAGTCTCTCTCC
Source organism: Caretta caretta (assembly GCF_965140235.1). NCBI lineage: Eukaryota > Metazoa > Chordata > Testudines > Cheloniidae > Caretta > Caretta caretta. The sequence continues at coordinate 62,417,056 of NC_134208.1, read as the reverse complement.
CTCAGCTCCAAGTCCGTACACCTCTGGAACTGGTGCATCAAACACCACATAATTCTTCAAGCCATGTACCTCCCAGGCACCTAGAACTCCCAGGCCGACTAACTCAGCTAGGCACTCTACATCAATCACGAGTGAGAGCTACACGGCACCACACTACAGTACTTCTTCAAGCTCTGGAGCATCCCTTAATGGAACCTCTTTACCACGTCTGAGAACAGGAAACTGCCCCTCTATTGTTCCAGAGGGGCAATAAGGGAGGACTTGCATGGTGATGCTCTCCTCCTCCTCTGGAGCGGAGACCTTCGCTATGCCTTCCCTCCCATTCCCTTTCTTCCGCAAGTGCTATGCAAGATTTGCCGAGACAGAGTCACAGTACTACTCGTAGCCTCGTCAGTTCTGGTTCATGGACCTCCTTTGACTCTCCACCCACACACAGATCTGCCTTTGCACACTCCCAGATCTAGTCACACAAGATCGGGGGAGACTCGGGCATCCCAAACTGAATTCTCTTCACCTCATGGCCTGGTATTTGGATGGGTGTCAAGGGTAGACCAGGCATGCTCCACCCTGGTGCGGCGAATCCTTACTCAGAGTAGGAGAGAATCCACCAGGGCATTCTACCGAGCGAAATAGAGATGCTTCATGCTATGGGCTCACCATCACTCACTTAACATAGTATTTATACCAGTTGTCCTGAACTACCTTCTCACCCTCAAAATGTCCGACAGCCCCTCAACTCTGAATGGGTGCAGCAATCAGTACCTTTCTTCCCCCTGTTGACTGCACCTTCGTCTTTACTCACCCCACCACCGTCCGCTTCATGAAGGGTTTACTCAATACCTTCCCACCAGTACTGAAGCCCAGGCCCATATAGGACCTTATCTCATCCTCCCGCTTTCACAAAACCATCCTTTAAACTGTTGGCAACATGCTCTCTCTCCCACCTCTCAATGAAAGTGACATTCCTGGTAGCCATAACTTCAGCCAGGCGGGTCAGTGAGCTGGCAGCTATGATGGCAAATCCCCCTAACACCACATTCCAAAAGGACAAGGTGTCCCTGGGACTCCATGCAAAATTTTCTCAAAGATCGTGTAGGCATTCCCCCTGAACCAGTGCATCAATCTACCTATTGCACATACCTAGGGTCCTACACTCCCTCAATGTCCATCATGCATTGGCTTTCTACCTTCACAGGACTCACCTTTCTACCTTCACAGGACTCAGTCCTTTCGCACATCGCCGAAGCTCTGCATGGCCATTGCCGAACGGTCAAGCCTTCTCTTCCTAACGAATCTCCAAATGAGTCTCGGGGTGCATCCAAGAATGCTACAACCAATCTGGTGTACCCTCACTTGATAGAGTCTACATGAGCACAGGCCACCACATCGGCCTCACTAGCAGATGCGTCCTGGCAAGACTTCTGTCGTACAGCCACCGGGTGCTCCGTCCACACCTTCACAACACACTGTGCCATCACACAAGCAGCAGCTACAGATGCAGCAGTTGGCCAAGCCATTCTGAGGACCACGCTTCCATTAGCGTCCTCGCACCCACATCCACACTGATGGCTGCTCGCAAATCATCCACGTGTGGAATACACATGGGGACCATCTCTCGAAGCAGAGGAGGAGGTTACTTACCTGTAATTGGAAGTTCTTCGAGATGTGCAGTCCTTATCTGTATTCCACTACCTGCCCCCCATCCTCTCTGCTTTAGACTATGTTCTAAAATGGTAACAGAGAGACTGGAGATGCGTGCACCCGTACTACCTATTGTACCCTCAGCAGGGAGGATGAGGGGACACAAATACACATGTGGGTCAACGGACACTGCTAAGAAATATTTTCAGACTCAGGTGCATGGTGTGCATGTGCATCCACATGTTGAAGTACAGATAGGGACCACACACCTCAAAGAACCTCCAGTTACAGGTCAGCAATCTCCACATATTACCTCACCCATCCTGTCTCTCTAGTACCCTGGTACCAACACTGGTACAACATCACTGTATATACATTGTTAAGTAAATCCCATTTTTACTAGATTTGTCCATGGTGTTGGCAAACCCTGAAGAGGTAACAAGATTTTCTTCTTTGAGTGATGTTCCCAATGTGTATTCCACACACACATACGCATGCACACCATGTACTTAAGTCCAGAATTTTTTGCAATCAGTGTCCATTGGCCTGCACTTGCACTGTAGCTCTCCTCATGCTCTGAACCGAGGGCATATAGGGCTTTATGGGCGAATGCTTCTCCAGTTCAGACTGCAGCATACCCTGAGTCAGAATCTGCAGTGTCCTCAGCTTCTTTTTACTGTATTGTTCCTGTAAGAATTGTTTATAGTTAGTTTTTAGTAGTTTTCCCTTGAGAAGTCTGGGGTTATGCTTACGATCCCAGGGTTCAAAAAGTGTGTTTCCTGCCCTCTCTCCTTTTCTGTGAGCAACAAACATCAACGCTATCTCTATTGCCTGGGTGAGGCTCACATTTCTGCCAACTGCAGCATCTGTTGCTCTTTTCCCCCTAGAACTCCTGAGGGTTGGGAACTGAGACTCAAAAAACACCTCATGGAGAAGGTAATGAAGCCCCAATCCAGTCCGGGCTGCAGACCCCCACCCGTACATCAGCCACAACAAGTGGGCAGCACTTCTCCAAGAACAAGCTCAGGAACAGAGGCTAAGTCTCTTAAGCCGAAAGAGAAGGCTTCACAGGATAGTAAAGGACATTCTCATAGACATACGGCCAAGTCATTTGTGTCTAAGTCTATCCCAAAAAGAAGGGATCCCTCCCCAACCTCATCAGAGTTGGGAGAGCCAGTGCACACAAGTGCTAAAGTCTTATACCTGCTTAAATCTTCTTGACAAGATAAGGAGGTGCGCAAGGGTACAGATCCAACAGTTCTGACACCAGCTCCAGTGGTGAATACGTGAGACAGACAGCTCCTGGTGCTTCCATCTACTTCGGTACCAATATCAGTGCGGCCTCAGAGAGAGCCGACAGCCAGGGTGACCAGAGAGGCTTCAGCTCAACCACTGGACTCTCATATTCCCAGTCAGAGACATATGTCTCCCCAGAAGGCATTTTTGCTCTCCCTTCTCTGCATTCACCATTCTTATCGGGTCCATCTATATTCCAGGACATGGTTACACTGGAGGAGGAGTCTGTCACCAGGAGACATTCATTCCCCTATTCCACCTGCTGGCCTTGAAGCATAGCCATTGGTACTGTCGGTCCCATGGGTAATTAGGGATCTAGCCTTCTCTTCCGATGAGTTGGAGGCTCCCCAGGAGCCTCTGAGGCACCGAAGAGAGGCGACCCTGAACAGAAGCCCTAGAAGGTCAGGATTCCAGCCTCCAATCCAACACAATTGGCCAAGGGACACATGGTACCCTATGCTGTGGGGTTCCCTCTGCTGGTGGATCCATCTTACTGGCAATATTGTGGACTGTGGGAGCCCTACCTCAGACACCCAGGATCAGTGCTTGAGTCCTGCTTGCCATCGCCTGGCCACATGCAATCAACCCCATATGAGTATTCAGAGAAGGAAGGTGAGCCAGATCCAACGGTTCTGGGAGCAATCTCAGCATCATCACCGGATGAATTGGTCACTCTATCTTCTCTGTCTCCACCAGATGAGTTTAAACAATACCAAAATCTCATGCACAAGGTGGCAGCAGAGATACAAATCTAGCTGGAGGAAATTCAGGAGTCCCAGCAAAGCTTACTAGTCACACTGCAGCCCTCTGGTCCCAGTAGAGTGGACCTTCTCATCAACGAGGCCGTCATGGACCCAGCAAAGGTAGTTTAGCACACTCCTGCTTCTTGTGCTCCCACTCCTAAGAGGGCTGAGAAGTGCTATTTTGTCCCATCCAAGGGGGAGAGTTCTAGTTCTCTCACCCTTCGCCAAACTCCCTGGTGGTGAGGTGGCTACTGAGCAGTCTACGCAACAGCATCCAAATGCTGCTACTCCTGATAAGGGACACATGAGACTCGACCTTCTGCCTCCCTCCAGTTCAGTATCTCTAATTATCAGGTCCTCTTGGACAAATATGGTTTGATCAATTATACTAGATTTCTAGAGTTTAAGGACAAGCTCTCTGAGGAGGATAGAGCCTATTTCCAGGCCTTAGTGGATGCGGGCAAATGGGTGGCCAAAACTTCCCTCCAATCTGTGGTGGACTCAGCCAATACCATATTGAAGGGCATGGTTACGGCCATTGTCATTAGGAGAGACTCGTGTTTGCGATCCTCAGGTTTCCCTAGAGAGGTGCAGAGTGTCATCCAAGATCTGCCCTTCGATACTAACAATTGTGACAGGGTCGGGACAGATGGCTACGGGAGAGTGATAGAAGGCAGATATATTAGCCCCAGGTTAAGTAGGTCCCTTTTCCCTGGGTAAGGTAAGAGGGAAGGTTCCAGAATAATCAGGAACTTTCTAGAATCAATTAAGGCAGGCAAATCAGGGTACCTGGTTTTAAAAAGGAGCTCACTTCAGTTTGTGGTGCATGTGTGAGGAGCTGGGAGTAAGAGGCACGAGGAGCTGAGAGTGAGAAGGCGTACAGCTGGAGAACTGAGGAGTACAAGCATTATCAGACACCAGGAGGAAGGTCCTGTGGTGAGAATAAAGAAGATGTTGGGAGGAGGCCATGGGGAAGTAGCCCAGGGAGTTGTAGCTGTCGCACAGCTATTCCAGAAGGCACTCTAGACAGCTGCATTCCACAGGGCCCTGGGCTGGAACCCAGAGTGGAGGGCAGGCCTGGGTTCCCCCCAAACCTCCCAACTCCTGGTCAGACACAGGAGGAGTTGACCTGTACTGTTGGTTTACAAAAACGGCCAAACTGAGGGCTGCCGTGAATCTCCGAGGCGAGCAAATCCACCAATAAGTTGAAGACCCACCAAGGTAGAGGAGGAACTTCGTCACAGTGGTGTCAGGGGTGGGATTTGGTATGCACAGCACGGCAGAAGGAGGGTGTTGTTACTTTTTTTTTAAAAAAAAGAGAGGGTTTTTTTTCTTTTTTCTCTCACCACAATGGAGGAGGTAGTGCGGGCACTACAAGCCACGGCTGTCCAGCAGGAGGCTACCCGTGTCCAGGCAGCCACCCAACAGGAGGCAGTGCGGCTGCAGCAAGAGACTAATCACCTGCTGATGGACCAGGCCGCTCAAGACCTTGCTATGTTGCGGGAACTGGTAAATCAAGTGAAGGTCCTTATGGAGATGAACCACAGCCATGATGGGACGTGGATCATACGGGCCAGAATTGCCTGCAGAAAATGACGGGGGAGGATGATGTAGAGGCATATCTCCTGGCCTTTGAGAGGACAGCCCTACGGGAGGCCTGGCCTCGAGATCAGCAGTCTCGCATCCTCGCCCCATTCCTGTGTGGGGAGGCCCAGAAGGCCTACTATGATTTGCCTGACGAGGCTGCAGCAGACTTCCCCAGCTGAAAGCAGAGATCCTGGCCAGATCTGGGGTAACGACTGCAGTGCGGGCCCAGCGATATCATGAGTGGAGGTACCAGGAAAACAAAACCCCGCGGTCCCAATTATATGACGTCATCCATCTCGCACGAAAGTGGTTATGAACTGAGTCCCGGAGTCTGGAGGAGATACTAGAGGTTCTTGTCATCGACGGGTACATGAGAGGATTACCACCAGACCTCCACCCTGGGTAAGCCAGAACTAACCCTCCACCTACAAAGAGGTTGTCGCACTGGTAGAGAGGCGAAGGACAGCGAGGGAGCTGACCTGACCAGTTAAGGAAGAAGCACCCCGAGTTAAACTAGCAGCACCAAGCCCTAGAGCTCGGATGACTGGGCCACCAGGAGAGCCCAGGTGGAAAAAGAGAGGGGCTGAAGGCCCACCAGAAGCCACAAAGAGTCGGAGCACTGAGAGGGAAGAGGATTGTGATGTTAGACTGCCCAAACCAAGCGACCGGGAATGCATAAAGCTCCATACAGATGTTACGCTTGCGGGGAGAGGGGACACATAGCTGGACAGTGTCCCAATGCCGAGGATCCTATGCAGTGTAACCTGGGGAACTGGACAGACCCATGCTCCCTAACCCCCCTTGTGGGGGGTCTCACTAACCCCCCTTGTGGGGGGGTCTCACTAACCCCACATATGTACACCAGACCAGTGAAGCTAAATGGGGTAGAGACCACGGCACTGATTGATTTGGGGAGTGCTATCACGCTTGTCTTGGGGAAGCTCGTGAAGCATAGTCAGCTGCTGTGGGCTAAGCGTACGGGGATAACATGCGTCCATGGGACAGTTGGTTATTACCCTACCATCCCAGTAAAAATTGAGATTCAGAGGAACACTACTGAGGTAGCAGCAGGTGTAGTCCCTAAACTCCCACACCCAGTGCTCATAGGGAGGGACTTCCCAGGGTTTGGAGACTTATTCCCGGGAGGGGAATTGGAGAAAGGGGGAAACCCTGAAGTTAGTGAGGCATCCACAGTAGACTGTCAACCCTCAATCTTCTCTGAAATATCACCAGATTTGTTCTCCACTCCCAGACAGGGTAGGAAGTCGAAAAGGGAAAGGAGGGCAGCTAAGGCCTTGGGAACCCGAATACTGACCCAAAGCCAGAGTGTCGCTCTCATAGGTAGGTGGACCCGAGCAACTGAAAAGGAGGCCACCCAGGAGGGAGAAGCACCCGAGTCTGACCCACAGCCTAACGCCTCTGAACCAGAGTAACAGCCGTGTTAGTCTGTATTCGCAAAAAGAAAAGGAGTACTTGTAGCACCTTAGAGACTAACCAATTTATTTGAGCATAAGCTTTCGTGAGCTACAGCTCACTTCATCGGATGCATACCGTGGAAACTGCAGCAGACTTTATATATACACAGAGAATATGAAACAATACCTCCTCCCACCCCACTGTCCTGCTGGTAATAGCTTATCTAAAGTGATCATCAGGTGGGCCATTTCCAGCACAAATCCAGGTTTTCTCACCCTCCACCCCCCCACACAAATTCACTCTCCTGCTGGTGATTCATAGATTCATAGATATTTAGGCCAGAAGGGACCATTATGATCATCTAGTCCGACCTCCCGCACAACGCAGGCCACAGAATTTCACCCACCACTCCTAAAAAAGACCTCACACCTATATCTGTGCTATTGAAGTCCTCAAATTGTAGTTTGAAGACCTCAAGGAGCAGAGAATCCTCCAGCAAGTGACCCGTGCCCCATGCTACAGAGGAAGGCGAAAAACCTCCAGGGCCTTCCAATCTACCCTGGAGGAAAATTCCTTCCCGACCCCAAATATGGCGATCAGCTAAACCCTGAGCATATGGGCAAGATTCATCAGCCAGATACTACAGAAAATTCTTTCCCGGGTAACTTGGATCTTACCCCATCTAAAAACCCTTCACAGGCCATTGGGCCTATTTACCATGAACATTTAATTACCAAAACCATGTTATCCCATCATACCATCTCCTCCATAAACTTATCGAGTTTAATCTTAAAGCGAGATAGATCTTTTGCCCCCACTACTTCCCTCGGAAGGCTATTCCAAAACTTCACTCCTCTGATGGTTAGAAACCTTCATCTAATTTCTAATCTAAATTTCCTAGTGGCCAGTTTATATCCATTTGTTCTTGTGTCCACATTGGTACTGAGTTTAAATAATTCCTCTCCCTCTCCAATATTTATCCCTCTGATATATTTATAGAGAGCAATCATATCTCCCCTCAACCTTCTTTTAGTTAGGCTAAACAAGCCAAGCTCCCTGAGTCTCCTTTCATAAGACAAGTTTTCCATTCCTCGGATCATCCCAGTAGCCCTTCTCTGTACCTGTTCCAGTTTGAATTCATCCTTCTTAAACATGGGAGACCAGAACTGCACACAGTATTCCAGGTGAGGTCTCACCAGTGCCTTATATAACGGTACTAAAACCTCCTTATCCCTACTGGAAATACCTCTCCTGATGCATCCCAAGATGACATTAGCTTTTTTCACAGCCATATCACATTGGCAGCTCATAGTCATCCTATGATCAACCAATACTCCAAGGTCCTTTTCCTCCTCCGTTACTTCTAGTTGATGTGTCCCTAGCTTATAACTAAATTTCTTGTTATTAATCCCTAAATGCATGACCTTACACTTCTCACTATTAAATTTCATCCTATTCCTATTACTCCAGTTTACAAGGTCATCCAGATCCTCCTGTAGGGTATCCCTGTCCTTCTCTAAATTAGCAATACCTCCCAGCTTTGTATCATCTGCAAACTTTATTAGCACACTCCCACTTTTTGTGCTGAGGTCAGTAATAAAAAGATTAAATAAGATTGGTCCCAAAACTGATCCTTGAGGAACTCCACTGGTAACCTCCCTCCAACTTGACAGTTCACCTTTCAGTAGGACCCGTTGTAGTCTCCCCTTTAACCAATTCCCTATCCACCTTTCAATTTTCCTATTGATGCTCATCTTATCCAATTTAACTAATAATTCCCCATGTGGCACAGTATCAAACGCCTTACTAAAATCTAAGTAAATTAGATCCACTGCGTTTCCTTTATCTAAAAAATCTGTTACTCTCTCAAAGAAGGAGATCAGGTTGGTTTGGCACGATCTACCTTTTGTAAAACCATGTTGTATTTTGTCCCATTTACCATTGACTTCAATGTCCTTAACTACCTTCTCCTTCAAAATTTTTTCCAAGACCTTGCATACTACAGATGTCAAACTAACAGGCCTATAATTACTTGGATCACTTTTTTTCCCTTTCTTAAAAATAGGAACTATGTTAGCAATTCTCCAATCATACGGTACAACCCCTGAGTTTACAGATTCATTAAAAATTCTTGCTAATGGGCTTGCAATTTCTTGTGCCAATTCTTTTAATATTCTTGGATGAAGATTATCTGGGCCCCCCGATTTAGTCCCATTAAGCTGTTTGAGTTTCGCTTCTACCTCAGATATGGTGATGTCTACCTCCATATCCTCATTCCCATTTATCATGCTACCATTATCCCTAAGATCCTCTTTAGTCTTATTAAAGACTGAGGCAAAGTATTTGTTTAGATATTGGGCCATGCCTAGATTATCCTTGACCTCCACTCCATCCTCAGTTTTTAGCGGTCCCACTTCTTCTTTCTTTGTTTTCTTCCTATTTATATGACTATAGAACCTTTTACTATTGGTTTTAATTCCCTTTGCAAGGTCCAACTCTACTTGACTTTTAGCCTGTCTCACTTTATCCCTACATATTCTGACCTCAATAAGGTAGCTTTCCTTACTGATCCCTCCCTTCTTCCACTCCCTATATGCTTTCTGCTTTTTCTTAATTACCTCTCTAAGATGCTTGCTCATCCAGCTTGGTCTACAACTCCTGCCTATGAATTTTTTCCCCTTTCTTGGGATGCAGGCTTCCGATAGCTTCTGCAGCTTTAATTTAAAATAATCCCAGGCCTCCTCTACCTTTAAACCCATAAATTCTTCAGTCCAATCCACTTCCCTAACTAATTTCCTTAATTTTTGAAAGTCAGCCCTTTTGAAATCAAAAACCCTACTTGCAGATTTATTTTTGTTAATCCTTCCATTCAGTTTGAACTGAATTAGCTCATGATCACTTGAGCCAAGATTATCCCCTACAACCATTTCCTCTATGAGGTCCTCATTACTCACCAAGACCAAATCTAAAATGGCATCCCCTCTAGCTGGTAATGGTCAGTTTGGATGAGCTATTACCAGCAGGAGAGTGAGTTTGTGTGTGTATGGGGGTGGGGGGGATGTGAGAAAACCTGGATTTGTGTAGGAAATAGCCCAACTTGATTGTCATGCACATTGTGTAAAGAGTTGTCACTTTGGATGGGCTATCACCAACAGGAGAGTGAATTTGTGTGGGGAGGTGGAGGGTGAGAAAACCTGGATTTGTGCTGGAAATGGCCCACCTGATGATCACTTTAGATAAGCTATTACCAGCAGGACAGTGGGGTGGGAGGAGGTATTGTTTCATATTCTCTGTGTATATATAAAGTCTGCTGCAGTTTCCACGGTATGCATCCGATGAAGTGAGCTGTAGCTCACGAAAGCTTATGCTCAAATAAATTGGTTAGTCTCTAAGGTGCCACAAGTACTCCTTTTTGCCTCTGAACCAGTAGAGGCAACAGAGACTGGCCCCCTAGATCTCGGGCAGATTAGCCCCGGGAGAGGAAATTTTGGACGGGAGCAGGCTGAAGACCCAAGGTACGACAACATTAGGAAGGAGATGACCAAAATAGATGGGGTCCCCGTCGAAGGGAAGACCCAGGGACCAGGACCCTACTTCATAATGAAGAAGAATCTCTTATACCGGGTCGCACCAGTACAGGGCAGAAGGTACAGCAGATCCTAGTATCTCAAAAACACCAGAATGCTGTATTAAGTCTGGCCCATATTCATCTTTTTGGGGGACATTTGGGGGTAAAGAAGACCCTGGCACAGGTCCTGCGATGATTCTTCTGGCCCAGAGTACATGAAGAAGTGCGGAGGTACTGTGCGTCCTGCCCGGAGTGTCAGCTGCACAGTCCCCGTCCCCACTTGAGGGCACCTTTAGTACGCCTTCCCATCATAGAGGTCCCCTTTGAGAGAATAGCCATGGACCTAGTGGGACCCCTGGAGAAGACAGCCCGGGGCCACCAATATATACTTGTCGTTCTGGATTATGCTACTCGCTACCCAGAAGCTGTCCCCCTGCGGAACACAGCCTCTAAAATGATAGCTAAAGAGTTGGTGGGGATCTTTGCCCGAGTGGGGCTACGAAAGGAGATATTAACAGACCAAGGTACCCCATTTACGTCAAAGCTAGTGAAGAACCTCTGTATGCTGCTCCATATCCATACCCTGAGAACTTAGTCTATCATTCGCAGACCGATGGGCTGGTAGAAAGGTTTAACCGAACCCTCAAGGCAATGATAAGGAAAGTGGTAAATCAGGACAGGAAGGATTGGGACACCCTACTACCCTACCTTATGTTTGCAGTCCAGGAGGTACCTGAGGCCTCAACTGGGTTTTTCCCCTTTGGGTTATTATACGGCGCCACCACTGTGGCATACTAGATATCGTGAAAGAAATCTGGGAAGAGGAACCCAATGAGGGGAGTAATATAATTGACTGTGTGTTGCAGATGCGAGAACGGATAGCCCGGGTCACCCCTATTGTACGGGAACATTTGGAAAAGGTGCAGGAGGTTCAGCAAACCCATTACAATTGCCAGGCAAAAGTCCGACAGTTCCAACCAGGGGATAAGGTGTTGGTGTTAGTACCCCTGGCAGAAAGCAAGCTTTTGGCCCAATGGCAGGGGCCCTATGAGGTGGTTGAACCCGTGGGGGAAATAACCTACAAGTTGCGGCAGCCAGGATGCTGGAAACAAGAGCAAATTTATCACATTAACCTCTTAAAGCCTTGTCACCAATGAGAGGCGTGTGTAGTGGCCCAAGAGACCCCAATCCAGGGAAATAACATGCAGGAGCAGATCAGGATATCCACTGATCTGACACCAAACCAGAAGAAGGAGGTAACTGAGGTGATGAACCGATACCAGGACATGTTTTCAACCAAACCAGGTCGGCCCACTGAAACAAATCACCACATTATCACAGACCTTGGGACAAAGGTAACTTTAAGGCCCTGTCGGGTCCCAGCCGCAAAAAGGGAGGAGATCAAGGCAGAGGTAAAAAGGATGTTGGAGCTGGGAGTCATTGAAAAGTCCCATAGTCAGTGGTCAAGCCCGATTGTGTTGGTGCCCAAACCTGATGGCACCACTAGGTTTTGTAATGACTTTCACCGGCTGAATGAAATATCCAAATTCGATGCATACCCCGTATCGATGAGTTAGTTGACCGCCTGGGCAACACCCGATTTTTGACCACCCTTGATTTAACGAAGGGATACAGGCAGATTCCCCTTGCCAAAGATGCGAAAGAAAAAACGGCATTCTCTACCCCAGAGGGTCTGATTGAATATACTGTTTTTCCTTTTGGACTGCATGGGGCACCTGCCACCTTCCAGCATCTTATGGACAAGCGCCTACGACCCCATACCAGTTATGCAGCGGCATACCTGGATGATGTGATTATTCACACCCCCGACTGGGAAACCCACTTGGAAAAGGTGGAAGCGGTTCTGAACACACTAAGACGGGCTGGCCTCACAGCCAACCCAGCCAAGTGTGCTATAGGGCTAGCCGAGGCTAAATACCTTGGCTACATTGTAGGAAGGGGTATGGTCAAGCCCCAACTAAACAAACTAGAGGCTATCCAAAATTGGCTCCGGCCGAATCGGAAAAAGGAAGTCTGGGCATTCCTGGGTGTGGTGGGGTACTACCGACGATTTATTCCCCATTTTGCTACCAGAGCGAGTCCCCTGACAGACCTGATAAAAGCCCGGGGTCCGGACATAGTGAAGTGGACAGATGCCGCAGAGAAAGCATTCGTGGATCTACGGACAGCCCTCTGCAGTAACCCTGTGCTTATAGCCCGAGACTTCAACAAAGAATTCATTTTACAGACAGATGCATCTGAAGTAGGATTGGGAGCTGTCCTATCGCAGATGGACGGAGATGAAGAACACCCAATCCTCTACCTTAGCAGGAAACTCCTCCCGAGAGAGCAGAAGTATGCCATGGTTGAAAGAGAGTGCCTTGCTATGAAATGGGCCATGGAAACACTTCATTAACACCTACTGGGACAACAGTTTTCCCTTGTGACCGACCATGCACCCCTCCAGTGGATGCAGCGAAATAAAGAGAAGAACACAAGGGTGACCAGATGGTTCCTGTCCCTACAACCTTTCCAATTCACCATACAACACCGGGCTGGAAGCCACCATGGCAATGCAGATGGCTTGTCACGGGTACACTGCCTGACATCCGAAGTTGCCCAACCCCATGTTGTTGAGCAGAGGCGGGGGATATGTGACAGGGTCAGATGGCTATAGGAGAGTGATAGAAGGCAGATATATTAGCCCCAGGTTAAGTAGGTCCCTTGTCCCAGGGTAAGGTAACAGGGAAGGTTCCAGAATAATCAGGAACCTTCTGGAGACAATTAAGACAGACAGGCTGATTAGAACACCTGCAGCCAATCAAGAAGCTGCTAGAATCAATTAAAGCAGGCTAATCAGGGCACCTGGGTTTAAAAAAAGGAGCTCACTTCAGTTTGTGGTGCGCGTGTAAGGAGCTGGGAGCAAGAGGCGCTAGGAGCTGGGAGTGAGAACACATACTGTTGGAGGACTGAGGAGTACAAGAATTATCAGACACCAGGAGGAAGGTCCTATGGTGAGGATAAAGAAGGTGTTGGGAGCAGGCGATGGGGAAGTAGCCCAGGGAGTTGTGGCTGTCGCACAGCTGTTCCAGGAGGCACTCTAGACAGCTGCATTCCACAGGGCCCTGGGCTGGAACCCGGAGTAGAGGGTGAGCCCGGGTTCCTCCCAAACCGCCCAACTCCTGATCAGACACAGGAGGAGTTGACCTGTACTGTGGGTTCACAAAAACAGCCAAACTGAGGGCTGCCGTGAATCTCCGAGGCGAGCAAATCTGCCAATAAGCGGAAGACCCACCAAGGTAGAGGAGGAACTTTGTCACACAACCTATTCCTTGAGAAAACAGATGAGTTTCTCCACTCCCTCAAAGATTCAGAAACAATGCTTTACTTGCTGAGCATTTATACCCCTGTTCCCAAGAGGAAGCATCATAGACAGGTATATAGGTCAAAACCAACTTTTCAGCCCGTTTATCATTAAGTCCTTAGGAGCCACCATACAAGAAACAGATGGTGTATAGATTCAGGAATCCAGCCTTGGCAACATCCACTGCTGTTTTGTGCTCTAATCCCCAGGGGAAAAGTTTCTTTTGATGGGACTGTTTAGACCTGTGTCCCTTCATTGATGCCTTTCCTGTCTCCTATTTAGGTGTTTGGAGGCCGCCTTCCTCAATTAGTCAAAAACTGGACATCCCAAACTACAAACAAATCGCATTAGAGGTTATCCATGGTGACTATTCCAATTACTGACATTTCCTTCCCAGTTCTTCTTCAGGGATTTTACAACAGGAAGTGAACTCCCTGCACCTTAGGGGAGCCATAGAAAAAGTTCCATCTCAATACCATGGGAAGGGATTCTATTCCTGTTGCTTCCTGATTCCCAAGAATAATGGAGGCCAGTTCTCAGTCTATGTCAGTTAAGTTTATTCAAAATCTAAAATTCCACATGATCTCCTTGGCATCGATAATTATCTCATTAGAGGAGGGCAAATGGTTCACGGCTCTCGATGTGAAAGATGCATATTTTCATATAGATATTCATCCAGTTCACAGGAGTTTCCTTGGGTTCCTCTTTGATCATGACCATTAACAATTCAGAGTCCTCCCCTTTGGTCTGGGCGGAGCACCCAGGGTGTTTACAACATTTTCTCAGTTATGGCTGCTGGGATGAAAAGAGAAGGATTTACAGTCTTCTCATACCTCAATGACTGGCTTCTCAGAGGCAACTTTAAAAAGGGAAGAAGGGGAGTCTGGGGAACTACAGACCTGTCAGCCTCACCATTTTGAAGCACTTGGAGGAGAGGAAGGTAATCAGGAACAGTCAACATGGATTCACCAAGGGCAAGTCATGCCTGGCCAACCTGATTGCCTTCTGTGATGAGATAACTGTCTCTGTGGATATGGGGAAAACAGTGGACATGATTTACCTTGACTTTATCAAAGCTTTTGATGTAGTCTCCCACAGTATTCTTGCCAGCAAGTTAAAGAAGTATGGATTGGATGAATGGACTATAAGATGGATAGAAAGCTGGCTAGATCGTCAAGCTCAACGGGTAGTGATCAACGGCTCAGTGTCTAGTTGGCAGCTGGTATCAAGCGGAGTGCCCCAGCGGTCAGTCCTGGGACCAGTTTTGTTCAACATCTTCATTAATGATCTGGATGATGTGATGGATTGCACCCTCAACAAGTTCGCGGATGACTCTAAGCTGGGGGGAGAAGTAGATATGCTGGAGGGTAGGGATAAGGTCCAGAGTGACTTAGACAAATTGGAGGATTGGGCCAAAAGAAATCTGATGAGGTTCAGCAAGGACAAGTGTAGAGTCCTGCACTTAGGACGGAAGAATCCCATGCACTGCTACAGGCTGGGGACCGACTGGCTAGGCAGCAATTCTGTACAACAGGACCTGGGGATTACAGTGGACGAGAAGCTGGCTATGAGTCAACAGTGTGCCCTTGTTGCCAACAAGACTAACGGCATATTAGGCTGCATTAGTAGGAGCCACTGCCAGCAGATGGAGCGAAGTGATTAGTCCCCTCTATTCGGCACTGGTGAAGCCACAACTGTAGTATTGCGTCCAGTTTTGGGCCCCCCAGTACAGAAAGGATGTGGACAAATTGGAGAGAGTCCAGTGGAGGGCAACAAAAATGATTAGGGGGCTGGGGCACATGACTTATGAGGAGAGACTGAGGGAACTGGGCTTATTTAGTCTGCAGAAAAGAAGAATGAGGGGGGATTTGAGAGCAGCCTTCAACTATCCGAAGGGAGGTTCCAAAAAGGATGGAGCTAGGCTATTCTCAGTGGTGTCAGATGACAGAACAAGGAGCAGTGGTCACAAGTTGCAGTGGTGGAGGTCTAGGTTGGATATTAGGAAAAACTATTTCACTAGGAGGGTAGTGAAGCACTGGAATGGGTTACAATGGAGGTGGTGGAATCTCCATCCTTAGAGTTTTTAAGGCCCAGCTTTACAAATCCCTGGCTGGGATGATTTAGTTGGGGTTGATCCTGCTTTGAGCAGGGGGTTGGATTAGATGACCTCCTGAGGTCTCTTCCAACCCTAATCTTCTATGATCCTATAACTCCTAAAAGGAGGTCCACAGGGCAATCTGTGTTCTGCTCAATCTTTTACCTTCCTTAGGTGTCTGCATCAATCACGCAAAATGTTGGCCCATATGAGGTGCATAGACTTCATAAGGGTGACATTAGACTCAACTACACAAGAGCGTATCTGCCTCTCGAAAGGTTTCAGGCCACAAGCATTCTCATGCACCAGATCTCTGTTAGATCATCAGTCAGAACTTGCCTTTCCCTCCTTGGCCACATGACTTCATGCGCATATGTGACACCGTTTGCCAGGCTACATCTACAATGCCTAGAAACCATAAACAAGGTCCCAATTCCACTCATGTTACCAGGCTCTCTTGTCTGGTGGACACACCAACACCTGAAGCAACCACCATTACTGGTGCCTCCCTTTTGAGTCACAGTGTACACCTGGGAGATCATATGGTACAGATTGTCTGGACCTCCATCAGTCTGGAATGCATATCAGCTTACTAGAACTCAGTGTGGTCCATTGAGCCTGCAATGCCTTCCTCCCATGACTCATCCAATCCAAACACTTTCAGATAACATTGGACAATATGCAGCAATATCTTATATAAAGAAGCAAGGGGGAATGAGATCTCTCTCTTTGTGCATCATATCACATAACTCCATCAACACTATACTTACTAGGGATGCAAAATTCCCTAGCAGACTGCCTGAGCAGATGTTTTTCCACAAATCACGAATCAGAGTCATGATTTGGTTATCAATGACATGTTTGCTCAGTGGGTAATGCCAGCCTGAGACCTTTTCGCCTCTCACGTGAACAGGAAGCTTCCTCAGTATTTCTCCAGAGCATCCCTGGGAAAGACTTATTGGGAGATGCCCTCATGTTGTGGAAGGGCCGCATGGGGTATGCTTTCTCTCTAATTCCTTTGATACCACATTTTTTCCCCTGAGCTCTGCTGAGATAGAGGACAGAGCTACACTAGAAGTGCTACATCGGCACAGAGAGGTCTGCATCGGCATATTTACTCCATTGCACCCAACTGGCCAAGACAGGTCCGGTTCACTGATGTAAGGAAGCTTTTGGTAGAGCCAACCATGAACATCCGCACATTGCCGGACCTTCTAACACAGCACAGGGGCAAGGTCACAATCCAGGGCCACTGCAGTTCAGAGCCTGGTATTTGGATCGGCATCAGGGATAGAACGCTCATGTTCCAAGAGGGCAATCCATCTTTAACCAAAGTGGAAAAGAGTCTACGAGAAGCTGTTCCTCAGCTAAATGGAAGTTTTCCTCAGTTTGGGTTCATCAACACAATTTGTCTCTGGACTCTGTCAGAATCCTTGATATATTAGAATTATCTCTTTACCCTTAAGCCTTTGGGTCTTGCATTCAATTTCCTGTAAGTGTATTTAGCAGCAATCAGTGCTTTCCATCCTCTAGTGCAGGGGTGGCCAACCTGAGCCTAAGAAGGAGCCAGAATTTTCCAATGTACATTGCCAAAGAGCCACAGTAATACATCAGCAGCCCTCCCATCAGCTCCCCCCGCGCCCAGCACTTCCCACCCACCGGCAGCCCTGCCGATCAGCACCTCTCCCTCCCTCCCTCCCCGCACCTCCCGATCAGCTGTTTTGTGGCGTGCAGGAGGCTCTGGGGGTGGGAGCGGAGGAACGAGGGCACAGCAAGCTCAGGGAAAGGGGCGGGAAGGGGTGGAGTGGGGGCAGGACCTGTGTCAGAGCCAGGGGTTGAGCAGTGAGCACCCCCTTGCACATTGGAAAGTTGGCGCCTGTAGCTCCAGCCCCGGAGTCTGTGCCTATGCAAGGAGCGGCATATTAACTTCTGAAGAGCCACATGTGGCTCCGGAGTCACAGGTTGGCCACCCCAGCTCCAGTGGATAACTGTATGATTTTTCACATACCATCACAACTAGATTTTTTAAGGGAATTCTCAGATCCTTTCCACCAGCGATGAAGTCCGCACCACAGTGGGACCTCAGTTTTGTTCAGTTGTCTCTCACTGAGACTCCCTTTGAGCCTCTGGCTCCATGCTCTATGATCCAACTGTCCATTAAGGTGGCCTTTCTGATAGCCATAACGTCCAGAAGAGTCAGAGAACTGGGAGCGCTTATGGCCATAAGTCATCTGGCCTGGATGTTTTAGACATAACAAATCCTGCATCTTGGCAGGGGGTTAGACTTGATGACCCTTGCAGTCCCTTCTAATCCTATGATTCTGTGGTGGGCCCACCATATAGTACTTTCTGTAAAGAAAAGGTCCCCCCACTCCAGATTCATACCTAAGGTAGTTTTCAAGTTTCATATGAGTCAGGTCATCCACTCCCCTGTATTTTTTCCTAAACCACGTGCCTTGGAAGAGGAGAGAGGCCTGCAATCTCTGGACATCCGGAGAGCTTTGGCCTTTTATCTGCAGAGAACAAGGGACATTACAAAGACACCTAAACTATTTTTTCCCATAGAGGAATGATCAAGAGGTCAACCTATATCGGTGCATAGGCTTTTGAAATGGATCTTGCGTTGTATTACTCTGTTACCAACTAGCTGGCATCCCCCCACCAGAAGGGGTAAAGGCTCATTCCACCAGGAGCAAGCTACTTCAGCTTCATCTCTGAGTGAGATACCCATACTAGATACATGTAAGGCAGTGTGATGGGGTATGCAAACCCCACTCTGGTCAACAAGGTGTTAAGGAGCTGGTCTGGGCTCAGCCACACCTGCAAGCGATGCACAGACTAGAGGGGGAGTTTAAAGGAAGCAGAATAGCTCATTTGGGGGCAGACAAGAGAAGAGCGCAAATCTGCAATTCGCAGCTCCTGAGAAGAGCTGAGTGAAGGCAAGATCTCGCCCTACAACAACTGCCCAAAGGTCCCTCCCTGATAGAAGGGAGGACCTACTTCAGATACACCCCTAGAGGGAGGCATTCCTCTCTCTCTTGTATAGACTCAGTTTGTTTGTGTTAAGTCACCTAGTTTTGTTTATGGACTATCCCAGCAGAGGAGAGACCTGAAAGTGAGCTGGCTGAGGGCCAAGCAACAGGAGGAGGCAGCTGCCACCCTAAGGAAGAGGGAGCTATCACACCATGCACAGCAACAAGGAGCTACCAAGCAATGAGCTGATCCCCTGCACATTTCCTTGCCACAGATAGTGAATTTTGGGCAATCGTCCAGTGGTAGGAAGTGGCCTTGGGAAGGCTGTCAGACCTTTGATAGTCCTCAGAGGGCCCTGGGATAACTGCATCTCCCCTGGTGAAGTCTCTAATAATTTGCCATGAAATTTTACTTGGGACATGTCATTAGCCTTTGGAAACAAGAGACTGTTAAACTTAAGCCTAGCATATTATCACTATGTAAGGAAGAGCCTATCTTCCTTCACTTTATTTTTAGCACATTGTGGAATTGAGTACCATGTTCACAGAAAGCACATTTACGTAGTCTTGGTGTGCATATGCACCCAGTAGAATATATTAATTGGTCTTCCAGTTCACTCTGTCTGGTTTCATAATTATTAGGGGGGAGAAAAGGTTAGGACATGCTTCTTAGAAATTTCTTCCATAGTGCTTTGCAATTGCAAAATAAATGGAAAGTTGGGCCTACTCTCAATTGCCATACCACTTTTAAGAATGAATTTAGTTTGAAATGAGGGGTGTCCTCATTTTTTGACAATCACATAACATGGAACATAGTAAAAGTTGCATCCGTTTTTTAAAATGCTTTTACTTGTGTTGTGATGCAGGCAGGGACTACTGTTCTGTAACTGGGGGGCTGTATTCATCAGAGCTACTCTAAGGGGTAAGGGAGAGAATTCTAGCTGTTGCTCTAGGATTCTGCCTATCAGAGGAAAAATTTTGTCCCCCTTACCCATCTGCTTTAGGAGGACAAGGACCAGGCCTGGGCAACAGAGAAGAGCTGTAGGTAACCAGCTGAATTGTCTGGGAAGCATGGGAAGTACATTCCTCTGAGCCATCTTCTGATTGACTAGTGGTGAGGGTCTCAAAACTCTCCCCCCCCCCGCCCCTTTCACTCACCAGCCACATACCCTCCCCATGTACACCAGACACACATGTAGGAGCCGGAAGCAAGAGAAAGCTGTCTGCTGTTGTCCAGGTAGAGAGCTTTATAAGAGTATATGATTTCTTGCTCTAACCAAGAAATGTAATTTTTGGCTGTTATTCCTTTTTAAACTGCTTGAAAGAAGATATGGGAGACTTCTTTTAAAATTTTAACCTAGATATTATAATATG
Organism: Caretta caretta; assembly: GCF_965140235.1. Classification (NCBI taxonomy): domain Eukaryota; kingdom Metazoa; phylum Chordata; order Testudines; family Cheloniidae; genus Caretta; species Caretta caretta. Next base: position 62,397,000 of record NC_134208.1, on the reverse strand, counting down.
TAACTGTTCAATGTCTTCTATGTTTGTTTTTTTCCTTCCCCACAAAGGCGGCTTTCTTCACTTATGTGGGAAGTTCGGTACATAGAACATAATACACGCACGTTCAATGAACCAGGAAGCCCTATTGTTAAATCTGCCAAATTCGTTACAGATCTTCTGCTACACTTCATAAAGTGAGTTGATGAACAGATCTAATATTTTTGTTCTGTTTTCTAACAATAGATAAAAAGTGACTAGTAGCTAATTTTGCATGTTAATGTGAGCCTGCCATCTACTCTACAGAAGGTCAGAAGTGCAAAACATTTATGTTTAGAAAGGGAGAGGGGAAACTCAAAGGCTATGTAAAGAACATTATGTCAGTTACTGCAAAATAGGATTCAGTTTAATGCACTGAAGTTTATAAAACAAAACATTTCAGAAACAAGGAATTGAATAATGACAAATTAGTAATTGAATCTGGACATTAACATCCTAAGGTTTTTTTCCCAGGAAGTATTTATGTAGAGTATCAAGAAATATTTGAAACTTTCTAAAAGCAGAAATGTACCAATTACTCTTGAAAGGGAAATTTCAATATTAAATTAATTATGATATATAGTCTGATTTTTCATTTCCTACATGAGCTTTCTGACAAGTGATAGATTTAGTGGTTTGTACAGGGCACAGATACGAAAACAATCTCTTGAACATAGTTTTAAAACATGGAGCTAATAATATAATACTTGTAGAATTTCATTCTAAAACATTCCCATTTGGTGTAACTAGAGCTAGTTGGAAAATGGTAATTGTGTTTCATGAAAAATTGAAAAATGTGTGTGGTTTGCAAAACTTTTCATTTTTGATTATAATTTTAAATAAAATATTTTGAGAATTTTTGATGTAAAAACCTACTTTCAATTTATTTTCTTCCCCCTCCACTCCTTTCTCCAGTGGAAAAAAAGTAAAGGGGAAGTTTAAAACAAAAAGGTAAGGGAGTGATTTTTCAGTAGCGCAGTCATGGCCTCTTAGACCAGATGGGCCCTTCCAGTATCATACTAAAATTCAGTAGAGAATAGGAAGAAGAGTCTTTGTCAGCATTTTATTTGTTTAACAATTTATTAATATACCATGCCATCTCGATCAGACCTATCTAGTCATTCTAACTCATTCTATTGAGGGAGTAGATCAAAGAGCATTAGAGAATTGTTAGTGTGCGGCAGCAGGATCCACACGAACAATTAGTGTGCAGCAGGGAAGTGCCAAGTAGATTTACATCCCAGCTTGTCACCAATTAAATGTTTGTGTAGACAAGTCCTTAGACACATTGTATAAGAGCTGTCTGGTGCTTAAATCACAGAAATGTTTACCCAGTTCTTGTTCGTTGTTAGGAGCCACACACAGGGTACATGTCTGTACTGTAGTTAAACAGCCCTTAGCCTGAGCCCAAGCCAGCTGACTTGGGCCATCCACAGGGTTTTAATTGCAGTGTAGACATACCCATACTCAACCAAAGAGCTCAAATTGGGGGCAAGGCAGGTCCCTGATAGCACTAGTGAATTAAAGAGTCTGCTAGGTAAAACTACCTCCATAAGCCTCTTGCACAAAAGAAGCAAAATGGGAGCTGAAGAACAAGATCCTGTAAAAATTTCAGTAAAAGATATTGTCTGTAATCCCACCTACCCTTTGTGAGGGGAGTTCTGCAAACATTTTGATTTGGCCAACAATGGCAATACAAGTACATGTAGTTGACGCCAAATCAGTATCTTGGGGGCGAGAGGCGCTTGCCCCAAACCCTTCAGCTTGATATCATGTAACAACCATCCCTTTTTCTGTTTTGGATAGGTTCTTATACCATGCCCACCACCATAATATATGAGCGCCTTCTAGTAGTACATTAAGCAACATGACTACATATCTGTCATGTGTTGTTTGTTCTCTCATCCTCTCCCCAGACAGAGAAGCGTGTGTAGTAGCATGTCTTGTTTTGGTCAGGTTTTTTTTTTTTTCTTGTTGGGATTGGTCCCACTCAGTCCCTCTTGTTCTTCATTCAGTTACATGTAGTTGCTCACTCATTGCTTGCTCTCTGCTACTAAGTCCGCTTTCCAGGCCTCTGCTTCTGTAACTGTGGGGGCTCATTACTCCCTCCCAGCACTAGGGTGGCAGCTGCCTCCATTTGGGAGAGGAGCTGCCACTTCTACAGTCACAGCACAGAGTCTTCCCACCCTGCACATACCAGGCTCCCCACAGCCAAAAGGAGAGGATTGGGGTTGGGGCAGTGACCAGGTACTTTGCAATGGGAGTTCCGCAAAATAAATCCTCGGATACCAGTAAGGGGTAGTAGGATCCCCTCTATCCTGGCAGGGAGGAAGGTATTTCTCTCACACAAAACTGAGATGCTGCTAGTGTTGACACCCCCAGTACCCAAAGCACCTGCATCTCCTCTCCCTGACACCAGACTTATTAATACACACACATTCTATGTTGTGTATCAGTTAAATATAATATACATAATATTCCTAACACAAAAGCAAGGAAATTGTTTTAAGACATCAGCAGTATATACCCCCTATTCCTCCATCCACAGAGACACCACCCCTCATTACTAGAATAACCACTACACAATCTTAACTCTACTCAACTAGGAGTACCAGCCTTCCAAACTCACTGCCATTACTACCAGAAACAGGCCAGGCTTCTCTCTTTTCCCTTTCTCCATCTATCCCTTCTGTACAGTTCTGGAAAGTCACACAAACTCATGTTTTGGGAGGACAGTGTAGAAAAGCTGGCATCCAAGCTGGTTCAGGCCTGAATGGTTTTACAGAGAATCTTGGTCATTGACAAAATTACTGGTCTTTGTCAAAGAACCTCTTTTCCAATACAACACAAATGCCCCGACATTAGCAAAAGCTGTTCCCCATGTACCATTTGCAGATGCAGGGAACATTGCTGGAGATATATGACAAAAGGGAGTGTTGTATTACTTTCTTAAGGTGTTCAAAAAGGCTTATACATACCTCATCAGAGAATGGAGATAGCAAATATACTTCATGTTCTCCATCTGTTAACTGCTGGGCATAAGGATTTGGTTATGAAGAACATAATTAATTTTTTTCTTTTATTAATAAAATCATTGCATAACCTCAGAGAGACCCCCAGACTTTCACTATGCATTCATTTTTGACTTTGAACGTTGAAACTGGAGAGGCCCAAAAAATTGAGAGACTCAGAATGTGAATTGTCTTAAGGCTCACTTGCAACTGGTTGAACTCAAATTAATGAACAGATTTACTTGAAAATTCCCAGAAAATTGAGGCTTTATTCAGATTATGCGCTGAACCTGTGGGGCAGACACATTGTGCTTTACATACACAATAAAGGTTGAATTCCAGCTTTAAATATAATATAGAATACAGTGTTAACAATAGCATCACTACTGCTCCTCCATAATTCTTTGGGAAAAAGTAAACAAATGAAGGTCTTCCATTAGATAGGAATCTAGTCCTACTTTTTATAAGCATGAATTATCATATTAAATCATTAGAACACAAGGCTCTAGTATGACAGTTTTTCTTCTCAATCTTACCCTTCATGTTGATCTTCAAAACAGAATTGTTTCAAGGAAAGTTCAGAAAAGCTGCAGCAGTTCTATATTTGTTTGACAAAGTCGTCATATATGTTCAAATCTGTATTAATTAGCTGAGAGTGGGCAAATAATACTTATGAGCTATATCACAGAATGTTGATTAGCAAATGCATATTTAAATAATTTGAAAAGAAAATATCTACAGATTTATTTATCTAGTAAGCCATAATTGGCTCATAAGGAGATGATCTAGCACAGCAGTTCTCAAACTATGGGTTGGGATCCCAAAGTGGGTCGGGACCCCATTTTAATGGGGTCACCAGGGCTGGTGTTAGACTTGCTGGGCCCCGGGCTGAAGCCCAAGCCCCACCACCCAGGGCCAAAGCCCAAGCCTGGGGGCTTTGGCCCTGGGCAGCGAAGCTCAGGCATTGTCTTCAGCCCTGAGCAATGGGACTCAGGTTACAGGCTCCCTGCTTGAGGCTGAAGCCCTAGGGCTTCGGCTATTGCCCCTCCCACCTGGGGCGGCAGGGCTCAGGTCGGCTCAGGCTTCAGTCCCCACCTCCTGGAGTCCTGTAGTAATTTTTGTTGTCAGAAGGGGGTCACAGTGCAGTGACGTTTGAGAACCACTGTTTGATATGCATTTCTTAATATTGCCTCAATGTATATGTATTTACTGGAGTCACTGAAACTTATCATTTGTGACTTTGACGCAGGATGTATATTCTGTAGTGAAGAGCCCTCAAATATTTTAAAGTTATTGCACACGTGTAGCAACTTGCCTGGAAACATCAATGTTTCTGTTTATTTTGTTTTCAAAATAGTAAAGGTGATGTGTAAATTAATTCCAGTTTATAAGTCAGTGTTTTAAGCTACATAGTAAAGGAGCAATAAAATATCCCAAAACAGTAAATCTGTGTGCTTTTAGGATTGGGGGGGTTTTTGGTAGCATTCCATGTATTTCTTATTTTTTTTTAATCCATTGTTCCTACATGCTTTTTTGTTGACTAACATCTAAACACAAAAGTTGCCCTGGTTTAACTAAAGATACCTTTTTTAAAAACTGATTTAGCTAAGCTAGTGCAAAACACCACGTGGACATTCTTATTTTGGTTTAATAATAGCTTGTATTGTTTTAGTTTGTGCCCATTAAAACACACCTTTAAATCAGCCCCTGCAGCTTCTTTGTGTAGATTAGGTCTGAGTCTGTAAATTATATAATCACTGACCTGAAAAAGCAGAACATCTCGCAGATGTTGTGATTGTCCTTTACTACTCTTGGCCCTAGGCAATTAACATTTTTATCAGTGACTTGAAAGAAAACAAAATCATTACCGATAAAGTTTGCAGATCACACAAAAATTGGGGAAGCAGTAAACAATCAAAAAAGGACAGGTCACTGACAGGGTGGATTTGATTTAAATCACTAGTCAGGAAGTCTTGATTTAATCATGGTTTTCTACATAAAAGTGCATTCTTGTTGGTTGTTATAGCCTTAATACATATTCTTCACAACTCAGAGATAGATGTAGGTTTCATTTTTAGAGGGTACACACTATATATTTTTAAACTGATTTATTTTGAAAACTTTTCAGATTAGTTTTACACCTATATCAGAAAATGAATGATTGTTCGGTTATTTTATTTACCAAAGGTAATTGAAGCAGATATTTATGAAGTCACTGGGAGGTGAACTATCCCCAATTCAATAGGTTAATCATTAATATTTGGAAGATTTTCTTGCCTTGCTGTATTAGGAGGAGAACATCACCAGCCAGACATTTAAATTGTTTTATTTAACTAAAACAACAACATTAAGTATTCTGGATTTTTTTCTTCAACCGCAAACATATTATATTTTAACAAAACAAGTATATGTCCCTCGCTTCTCACATTTATCTCCAGACTTCTTCTCCTTGTTCAGATCTGTTCTGCCCCCAACAATCTTCTATTCATTGAACTTTTTGAAACTTTGCACTTTTAGAGAGAGGTAAGGAATTGATTCTGTGTACACAAATTTGCAGAGGGACAATAGAGTTAAAGTCTGCTATGTCTCACCTCTCTCTATTATTTATTTATTTATTTAAAAATATTTTTGCTGTTAACAAGCATGTTACCTCTGGAGACAAATCCACAGTTTGAGAACTGCAAAACTAAGCATCTCTGATGGTATCTTCTAGACTGAGCACTGAATCCCATTGGGTAGATAGAAAGATTAACCTAAATAATCTATGTAGAAGCCCCTGGAGTCCCATAAAATTGGGTCCCTAATCCATGAAATATTGGAACTCATCTACAAAACTTTTCTTAAACATTACATTTTAGGTTATGCTCCAAGGTTTTGTATTCTAAGAGGTTAAATCCCAAAATAATGTATTTGGGATAAAGTCTAGAATTTTTATAACTGATTATTTTATGCTGAAGGAGTGACATTTTTAATTTAAAAATATCTGTTACTGTAAAAAATTAGCCTTGGCAGAATTAGATTTTTATCAGTAAATGTTGATTTCTCATACATACGCACATGCCAACAGAAAATATTTCCGTTGATGATAACTAAAATTTACAACTCAGCAAAGTAAGAAAAATGCTTATGAGTAACTTACTAGATTTTGATATAAGGATAGTTACTTCATGTATTCTGACGTGATGTTAAAACTTAATAATCGTTGAAACGCAAGTAAAGTTTTTGAATCTCAACATCTACTATCATTGAGTAATTATTGTCTGATCTCCCCATTATTTCCTGTAACTGTGAAAATTTAAATTGATAAAAATGAATAAAAGCTTACAAATAAACATCGATATCAGCCATCGAATTAAAAGAAATCAAATTATGCCAACCCTAAAAGTAATCCGTTAATATTTCATATATTTTGAGAAATTTAGATAATCAGATTTGTGGAGGTTCCTTACAAATTCCAATGTAATAAACTAACTTTCTTATTGCTATATTTCTGTGTAGAATTAGTATGGCATTAATCAGTATTTCTGTAGTCATGATTATGTATGACTTGAAAAAATGTGTTCCACCTCTAAAAACAAGTTGATAATACACAAAGGGATGAAAATATACACCTGTTAACGTACAATATTTCTTGCTGTACAGAGACCAGGCTTGCTATGATATAATTCCATTATATAATACAATGAAGAAGAAAGTCTTGTCTGACTCTGATGAGGTAAGCTAACAAAAGACCACCAGCATGTCAAAATTCCACTTTGATTTTTTTTTTATTCTGTTTGAAAAATAATTGTTTAATGTGAAAATAGCTAAGAGTAACCCCAGTATGATGTCTTAGTACACTGCACTGGTGTTCAAGAGAAATGGGGTTTTACTACCTGCCGCAGCTTCCTGCTGCAAAGGCAGTATATTCGGCCCATTGTGAGAGGATAGAGAATGCCCTGTGCCATCCAACTGCAGTCCTTCAAATCAGTTGAGGAGCAGTGGGTGAAATTCCCCCCACCCTCCAAACCAGAGGGCTTATGTGGTACATAAACTTTGTGCACATTGTCTGTATGGGAGTGAATTTCACTCCACATTTACAAACTCAGAGACGTTCTAAACTGCTTTAAAAAAAATGGTGGTCATCATGTTTCAGAAATTTTAGGGTTAGGCAGGAAAATGTGATTGAAAAAAACAGCAAGTTTCTCAGGGTTCTTATGTGGAGCACCTTCCAAAGTGACAGAGAGAGAAATACAAAGAACTGAAAGTATAAATACAGTATGTAAGGAAACAATTTCTCAAATGTGTTTTATATTTTAATGTTGTACGACTCATATTTTTTTGCTCAAAGGAAGAAGAGAAAGATACAAACGTGCCAGGGACGTCCACTAGAAAAAGGAAGGTAATATTTTCCCTTACTTTGCTTCAGTGATTTATATCACTGTAAATAAGTGATCTAATCTAAATCTAAAATCTAAAAAAGGATTATACAAGAAACATTAAAAACTGAAATGCTCTAGGGAGGCATAATCCAGTCTTTAAAATATTATGTATCTTCCCCCGTGAGTCAACTTTAACAGTAGTAGTTTCTTTATTAGCTGTAATGTTAAAAACATTTTTACCTGTTCCATTATGTATTACTGGTTTGCTAATGATGCGTCACACCTTAATTATTTTCATTTAATCACTTTACTCTTTAATTTGTGAAAACAGGTAGGCTGATTAATATACAGCAGTCACTATTGCCATTTCAGGATCATCAACCCAAGCGGAGGCTGCGCAACAGAGCACAGTCATACGATGTTCAGGCTTGGAAGAGACAATGCCAGGAGTTGTTAAATCTTATTTTTCAGTGTGAGGACTCTGAACCTTTTCGCCAACCAGTGGATCTCCTTGAATATCCAGTGAGTATTTTAGTGGGGGCAAGGCTGGTCATAGTTTGCATACTTGGGATGAGAAGGAGTTGCAGCTATCTTTTTCAACAGTGTTTTATCAAAATCACTGTAGTGGCTTTAGTCTTATCTAGGCAACCTGACTCAATTCCTGAGCCTTTGGTCAGCTGGAGTAATCAGGATAAACTTAATAATTTGAAGCTCATGATCATGCCCTTATGCTTCTGAGATAATTATATAGTTAGATTTTTACCAAAGCAAAATGGTTATTTTTTGGCATTGTTTTTCATGTCAATATTTAATTATAGGCAGAGTTGGCAGCTGTGCTTATAAGACCCTATTTTTAGTAGCTTATAACCTAGCTAAATTCTAACTGTTGAGGCTAGAATTTCCATACCATTTGTCTGCCTTAGGCTGAATTACTTTTGTAAATTTCAGCAAAAAACCCAAAAACGTTTGGTTATTTCTGAGAACGAGCTGTGGGAAAAATACAAAATTTGGCAGGTGATAATCCTGGTGTCAAGGATGTGCCTTGTGTTGTACTTGTGAAAATCCATCCAAGTTTGGCCATATTACAAACTTCTGAAAATTGCAGTTTGCACATACTCAGCAGAGGTTTGTTAGAGACCGGTAGCATTATTTTCCAAAGATATTGTCTTACTGAGCATGCTGCATCCCCTCACAGCTCCCACATACCAAACAGATTGTGCATACACTGTCGCCACAAAGTGACTAACCCCTGCTTAATCCCAGTACTTCTGGGAAGGAAGGGGGATGAGCAGGACTTTTCCTGAAATTTCTAATCCTGGCTGCTGGGGACCACTGTGGTACCTGCCTGGCACCAGAACTGGGAGCAGAGACTCTGTCCCCTCTTCTCTCTGTTCTTCTACTGCTGAAGCACAGGAAGTGAGGAGGAGGAGGAGAAAGCAGCCTGACTTGCTCAAATGCAGTTGAGCAAGAAGGATGGAAAGTTTGAGACAGACAGATGCAGGCTTAGTAGATGCAAGCTGGGGGCAGTAAGAAGAGTGACACACACTAGCAAGTTGTGTGTTTCCAGTGCCCGATCAACCAAGAGGACAGCCTGCTGCTGCTGCTGCTCCCAATACCCGATTAACTTGAATGGTGAAGGTCTGTGCTTTGGATTTAATGGTCCAAATCCCGCTGATGATCCATGTGGCAGTCACTATGGTTCAATATGATGGATCTTTATTTTTATTTCAGTTTGCTTTTTTTAAAAAGTAGCAGTTTACACTAGAAAAAACCCCTAGGCCATACACTCCCCCTTCACATCCCCATACTGCCGAGATGTGTAGTAAATGAGGCTGGGATTGCAGGTAGAGAAAGGATAGGTATCATGCTTAATGCAGATGAATTAGAATGCTGGAGTATGAGATTTTATCCCTGCCTCTTCCACATTTAAAATTTAAAATGGACACAAATCAGATGTCAAGAATTATAACATTCAAAAACCAGTCGGAGAACACTTCAGTCTCTTTGGTCACTCGATGACAGAGCTAAAAGTGGCAATTCTTCAACAAAAAAACTTCAAAAACAGACTTCAATGAGAGACTGCTGAATTGGAATTAATTTGCAAACTGGATACAATTAACTTAGGCTTGAATAAAGACTGGGAGTGGATGTGTCATTACACAAAGTAAAACTATTTTCCCATGTTTATTTCCCCTCCTACTGTTCTTGTCAACTGCTGGAAATGGCCCACCTTGATTATCACTACAAAAGGTTACCCCTTCCCCCACCCCACACCCCACCACCCTCTGCTCTCCTGCTGGTAATAGCTCACCTTTCCTGATCACTCTTGTTACAGTCTGTATGGTAACACCCATTGTTTCATGTTCTCTGTGTATATAAAATCTCCCCGCTATATTTTCCACTGCATGCATCCGATGAAGTGAGCTGTAGCTCACGAAAGCTTATGCTCTAATAAATTTGTTAGTCCCTAAAGTGCCACAAGTACTCCTTTTCTTTTTTACGGATACAGACTAACACGGCTGCTACTCTGAAACCTGTCATTATACATGGATCAGTAATAGCTGTACTCAGAATGTATAAAGTACTATAAAAATGCTAAGTACTCTGAAAAAACTCAGACCCTAGACATCTCAAATTAGGCACCCAAATTTAGTGCTTCAATTCCCTGTAAAATAACAATATAATCATCACCATATCTCCTAAGGGTTTTGTAAAGAATAATGCATTAAAGTTTGTGAATCACTTCGATACTACAGTGATGAGTGTTATAGAAAAGTTTGTGGGGAAATTAATAATTCTGTACTCAGTGTAGAATTTGGATGGTGTGCAGTCATTAACGTGTAGGCTACAAATGAATGATGAGAATTAAAAAAGCCAGACTAACTGCTCATTGACTGAACAACATCCCTCCTGTGCACTGAGTGAGGAGAGGTCCAGTAGAAAAATTAGTATGTGATCATGTAATTAAAGTCTGTGTCATGATGCATATGCACAAGGGGGACAAGCTTGATTCTGGCACTTCCTAACTTTTGAGTACTTGACCCTGCAACACTAATGTCTTTTAATATACGGGGTTTTTTTGTGTAATAATAGTATTTTAGGTGTTTTCTACTCTGTATAGCTATTTTTTTTTTTTTTACCATAGCCTCTGCCTGAATAATCCAATAGTCAGTCATGTTTACTCTTCTCTCGAGGTTGTTAATTTGATAAGATGTTCCTTCACATTTTCCTTCTAAAGTTATCACTACAGGCCTGAAAGGCCATCAGTGTTCACAGAGAATTCATCAAACATTTCACTAACTGATCCTTATCTAAGGGTGGTTTCCCCATTGATTGCAGAAGTTGAAAAAAGTCCAGCACTGTCTTGGATTTAGATGTATGTTGGAAAGTTCACCAAGTTATCGTTGGTTTATAAAAAATTAAATAAGTGTACAGAAATAGTAGCTGTCCTGTTGTGTTAACTGTTGTTTTGGGTACATTTGTGAAAGTTCTTTGGAGCAGTCTTAATCACATTAGAAGAGTGATGCGCAAACTTTTCCATTTGCATCCCCTCCCTTGCCAGTAATGGAATCTGTTCGTACCCTCCTCCCCATTACTGCACAGCCAGCCAAAGCTTCCTCAGCAGCAGAGCTTGGGCTGAAGGCAGAGCTGGGGGTGGGAAGGGATGGGGATGGAGCTAGGGCTAGAGGCAGAGCTGGTCCAGGGGTGGAGAGAGAATGAGGGCAGGGGGTGGAGTGGAGCTGGGGTTGGGAGAGAAGCGAGGCTGGGGATGGAGCAGGGCTGGAAGCATTGCGCTTTCTCCCTGCCTTTGGTGGGGGCTGGCCTGGGCCCTGCCGCGCCGCGCCTCCCCTCCTACCTCTGAATGTTTCTTCACACCCCCATAAATGGGTGTGCCCCACAGTTTGGGGACCATTGCATTAGAAGCTAGGTTACTCCCTTGTATAGAATTTTCATACAAACAGAGAGCGGTATTCTCACTGACTATTTAAAAAATGAAGTGGGAAACTTAACCTTAACTAAACTCCATATTCTCCAAATGAGAAGTGGGTTTACCTTCAACTGAGCTGAGCTAGCTGGTGCACCGAGCAGCAGAGTTGAGGCGCTGCCTATTCTGTGGGGCTGCCTGCCCTCTTGTACTGGAGGGGAAGAAACAGTCCCAGGGAAGTTGCTTTCCCTGCCTCTGTGACATGATGCTGGCACGTAATTATGTGAGATCAGCATACACCTACCTAGGAGGCATATTCTGCCACCCTTCCTCTCAGTCAGTAGTACTTTTACTGCAGAAGTACAGTAGTCCCACTGATGTTTTTAACCTCTTTTGCCAGTTTTACCACAAAATTTCAAGTTTTGTAAACTTCCAGCCAGCTCTAGTTACAATATTATATGGTTGCAAATGTTTGTGCACATCTTGATAGCATAGCTGTATTCTTTTCTTTAAATATAAATGTTTTAAAATATATTTTACTTGTTCCTCATTACCTCCTGCTTTCAAGGTATTAGTTGCATATTATCATGCATTGATAAGGTTTTCTTGTTGCTGTCTTTTGTTGTGAGCCATTGAGTTTTGCTTCAACTTGCACCTTTTTGAAGTGAATGTGATATTTAGCTGTAACTTACATAAAAATACTATATAAGACTTACTGTGCTTAAAAAAACTAAATATAATTTTGATACAACATAATCTTTTGGGGATTAATTTCCAAATTACTTCATTTGGACCTGAGTTCAGAGACAGAAAGTTTTTCAAATGTTCACTTTAGCCATGATGATTTTCCCAAGGTCACACTCTATTTAGATGATTTTTCACTTACAGTACATTTAAATAGGAATGAGCAGCTATTGTAACTGCAGAACGTTTGAGTGTCAAATTTAGTTGCCTTGGAAATCTTGGCTTCCTCAGCATTGCTCTGTATTTAACAGGATGGAGAGCACGTCATCACCATACTCCTGCTTCCAGAATTTTCCTTAACTTAGATTTTTCTTCAGTGTTGATTAGGTTTCTCAAGGTAAGGTATTGAAAATTATTAAAAGGAAAATAAGTGCTTCTTTGTTGGGGAGACACTGAATAGGGTCTTTCTTGCCAAATCTCCAACCATCATGCCTTTGAGGTAACCTAAACTCTCAACATCAGCCAGCAAGGAGTATACTTCTTTGGCTCAGATTTTGCAGCAAGGTAGGCAATAGTAATAATAAAACAAGACTTGTCCTTAAGAATCTGATACTTCCGCCTACATGCACATACATATGTGTCCTCCATTTGGACACAATCTGGTTCTGATGGTCTGATGCATGAACTTAATCCTCTGATGAGAGTGTCTGGGTCTTCAAAACCTTCTTGTAATGTAAGAGTTCTCCCACTTCTCTTGTAGTCTGGAAGAAATTATTGGTTTAAAGAGAGGTCTGTTAAGCCTATAAAATTAGTATAGGTTTTGTTCCCAGAAAGGATTAAACAATATTTTGCTATCAGTTCCCTAAATTTGTGTGGCCTTCATTTTGGAGGCTAGTAGGATTTTTTAAGGATCTACCGTAGGCTATCACCATCATTCAAATTATCTTTTATTCAAATTCGTTTTTTAAAAGCAACTGTGCTGAAATTCTAGGTGCTTTTGATAAAGTTTGGGAGTTGTTGGGCCATCCGGGGAAAAATGTTAGGGGGAGAGATATAAATACCCACCTTTTGTTCATAACTGCCTTAAATTAGAATTGAAATTGTTCTCTTCCTACTGCATTCCTGCTTTCAGTGAGGCTGAGGCACATCCCTATCTTAGATATCAAAAGGGGTATGAAATTTACTTAAATAGAGCTATGAATTTTCTTCTTGTTGAAGTTGTTCATTTACCAAATGGAGTTGATTTTGCACCAATGTTGCTTAAAATGCTCAAGTTTAAGGTCATCTCTGCCAGGAGCAACATTGCCTCTTTCAGATAAGGAAGCAGTGCTTCCCTAGAATAGATCTTGAAAGATGCTTTTGTGGTCTTCCATGGAGACTTTTAAAGTTGACATAGAATTTGGCAAAGCTATTCTAATTGACAAGTAATTTTGTCCTACTGAATGAGAAATGCTAGACCCAACAAAAATAATTTCTGTTACATGTTGATTTGCTAATCATTTTTATAGGATTACAGAGATATTATTGACACACCAATGGATTTTGCTACAGTTAGAGAAACTCTGGAAGCCGGCAATTATGAGTCTCCAATGGAATTATGTAAAGATGTGAGACTTATTTTCAGCAACTCTAAAGCTTACACACCAAGCAAAAGATCAAGGGTAAGGATATACAATTTATTCACCCAAATTCTTGATATGTATTTATTTAAGGGAAGTTCACATACCTCAGAAACATGCAAGATAGTAAATGATTTTTGTCAGATTAAATGTTAAAACAAAGCTGGGGTATTTCTTAACTCCAAAAAGTTTAAATGCTTATTCCATCATAAATATTATTCCTATTATGTGACAAACAGAAGAATGTTCAGCAAGCTACAGTATAAATAAGAAGAGTGTGCTTTGGTCATTAAAGGCTTGAAAGTTCTATGCTGCTACTACCTTGGATTTTCAGTTACCATCTTTGGGATGAGGTGTAAATGAATAACTATTTGAGACAAGGTTGAAAAAGTGATAAATTGTGTGGAGGGGGAGGGATGTGTGGAAAATGTGGTATGATTGGACACACTGTGACACAGATATTTGTAAGAGGATAATAATTGATTCTCCATAACTGAAACTGCCTCCAGAAATCCCCACACTTGGGATAACACAAATCTCAGAATTTTAGTTAGCCTAGGAGAGAACAGTGACATTCTGCACTGTTCAGTGGTGTTCACTGACACTGATAAGTGGCATTTCCCTGTTTTTTCCATCTGACAGTTGATTTTGGAACTGCTGGTCACTGAGATAGTAGCTCTACATCAGTGGTTCTCAACCAGGGGTATATGTGTCCTTGGGGGTACGCAGAGGTCTTCCAAGGAATACATCAACTCATCTAGATATTTGCCTAGTTTTACAACAGGCTACATAAAAAGCACTAGCAAAATCAGTACAAACTAAAATGTCATACAATGACCTGTTTATACTGCTATATATACAATACACTGAAATGTAAGTACAATATTTATATTCCAATTGATTTATAATTATATGGTAAAAATGAGAAAGTACGCATTTTTTCGGTAATAGTGTGCTGTGAAAGTTCTGTATTTTTATGTCTGATTTTGTAAGCAAGTAGTTTTTAAGTGAGGTGAAACTTGGCGGTACATAAGACAAATCAGACTCCTAAAAGGGGCACAGTAGTCTGGAAAGGTTCAGAGCCACTGCTCTACATTTTCTCTTGAAAAAAAATTTCCTTCACTTTAGGTACTTAGTCTTCTGGTTTGAGAAATCCTATGGAAGTAACGGCAGCACATAAATGTATTGGTGATGCAAACTTCAGCATGCTACTAGTGACCTTTCTTCTGCTCATCAAGGGCTAAGTACTAACAACTAATTCTGAGACTTAAGAGGAGTGCAGTGAAGTATGCTGTGCTTGAGGGTTTATTCACATGTGTGACTGGTGCATTCTCCTCCAAGTCTTCTCATTTACTGTTGTCCTAATACAGGAGACAAATTTCTTAGCAGACAACCTCAGTCCTCCCTACTTATGTCATCCACCGGAACTGGAATGCTGTTACCGCCATACCTCTCATCAGTTTATTTAGAAATTCAAATTGTAGGCTTTTATCTTCAGTAATTTTAAGGTTATCAAATAAGGTTATTCCAGGTGTTTGTGGAGTTCGGTGTTTTCTCCATACACAAGCTATATACAGTACAGTGGAAGTGGCTTCCAATCTGGTTCCAGCATTCATTGGTGTTTCAGTCCCATTCAGTACCTCTCATTTTGGATTACTTGTACTTTTCTCTGAAAAGTATACCTGATAGCTACTTATGTCTGTCTCCTAGCAGGTCAGACATCAATCTTTATTTATCCATTTGTAAAGCAGGGTTTTAAGAGATTCCTTCACTTGCATCTTCTAATGAGGTGTTTGGCAACTGTCACACCTAACTGTAATATCTAGGTGCTGGACTGGCTGCTTGGTGCTTTTAGTGAGCTCTTAGCTGTTGTGTCTGCCTTCGTTTGTCATTTTCCAGGTGCTTTGTTCCCCCCCCCCCCCCCCGCAAAAAGATACTCTAGCCAGTCCGTTTGTTTGTTTGTTTTCCCAGATCTATGGCAACTGTACTCTATTAACTGGATATGAAACAAACTCTCATCTGCTAGGTGGCTAGGACCAGGTCTCTCCATGAATCATCCAAACTCTCTGTAGGCTTACGGGTAAAGACTAAGGGAATATCTGAGGTACCCAGGTAGTCCATTTAATTAGAGCTGTGGCAGTGCTTGCAGCCCACTTTCTCTCTCCTCTTGGGGTGGATTGCTACTGCTGAGTAATGTCCTGATACGGGGATATATGGACACAACTTAATGTGGGGAAAATGAAATTACTTAGCACTGGATTACTGTGGTTCTCAAAATGTATTCCCATCACAGATGCACGCTGATACTTATTCCCTTTTACATCAAAGCCTGTAGTCTGGAAAGGCAGTCAGGAACTCAGGGAGAAGGCCATACACCTCTTTCTAACCTCTTTCTTTGTGCCAATCTGTATATTTTCACAGGGTCATGGCCCACTTTTGGGTAAACTGCTTTGATGGTTCATGCTAGACCCTCAAGAGTACAGATCTGTGGAGTCTACTGTACATTTCATTTCATTCTTACTTAGACATTAAAACATCTCTTCCCTATATTAATGTGTGTAGTTTTCTAAACAGATATTGTTACAGATATTCAGTAAAAACAAATGCTACTGGAAAACTGTGAACCTTAAAAGATTTTTTGTATTGTTTGCTTATTCCATTCATTGGCTTCTCTTTTTAATAGATTTACAGCATGAGTTTGCGCCTTTCTGCTTTCTTTGAGGAACATATAAGTTCCGTTCTATCAGATTATAAATCTGCTCTGCGCTTTCATAAAAGAAACACAATAAAGAAACGAAGGAGGAAAAGAAGAAGAAGCAGTTCTGTTTCCAGTAGTGCTGCGTCAAGGTACATTAATTTCTATAAGATAATATGAAATGCTATATAAGTTTGAGATATCTAAATAGTAAAACTTGGTGTGGTGTTTTTTAATACTTCTTTTACTATTCCCTATATTGCAGAATGATATATTTGATATGCAAGTCCCTATGATGTGGAAGATTTTTAAACTTTAACTAAAGCTATCCTAGTGTAAGTGATTAAAATTCAAATAACAGCTAAACATACAGTAAATCACATTGTTAGGATAGTGATGGCATCATGCTTTGTCATACAACTAGCATTTACAGTGATTCTTCACTAAAGATTCACTTTTCAGGGGCTCACAACTACATGAAATTCCACTGTAAATGTCATATTTTAATGTATTTCATATAGAAACAATTGTTTTATTCCCACAGTCTTAGACACTACCTAGCATATTGTTTTATTTATCCTTGTAGAATATTAAATGTGGCCATCCAGATTACAAATCTTGCTTCTATTTACAGCCCTGAAAGGAAGAGAAGGTTAATAAAACCTCAGTTGAAGGCAGAAACCCCTGGTGCCTCCTCATCTTCAGTTCCTGTACGTTCAACAGCACTGAGACACATTGCTGCTCAGATGAATGGAAAAGCAGCTGAAACTTCCTCTTTGGTGCGGACCAGAAGTAATAGGGGGATAACAGATACAGCTGTTACAGAACAACCATCCACTTCTTCAGGAGGAAAACCTTCAATTACAAAACCTAATACTACTACAGTGTCAGGGAAAACAAGTAGGTTTGAAAAGCATTCGTAATTTTTGCAGCTTTTTAAATTTAAAAGTTTACTGTTTCTAAGGGTACGTCTACAGTACGAAATTATTTCGAAATTATTCTATTTGAATTTTCAGAAGCAATTTTATACATTCGGTCTTCTGTGTCCCCACTAAAGCGCATGAATACAGCGGAGTGCATCCACAGTACTGAGGCTAGCATTGAATGTCGGAGCAGTGCACTGTGGGTAGCTATCCCACAGTTCCCGCAGTCCCTGCCGCCCATTGGAATTCTGGGTTAAGCTCCCAGTGCATGATGGGGCAAAAACATTCTCACGGGTGTTTCTGGGTGTGTGTCATCAGTCGCTCCTCCCTCCGTGAAAGCTGCGGCAGACAATTGTTTCACGCCTTTTTGGCATGCAGACGCCATACTGCTTTCAGTATGCTTTCAGGTGCACCGCTGTTCTCCTGCTGCTATGAATTCACCTCGCATTTCCTCTCATCTTCCTATGTAATCTCTAGTATCTACTCTTTCTCTTCCTCATCGAATGCTTCCGCTGCCAACTCTGCTCGGCCATTGTGAATCGAGCAGCACAGCTTCCACCACCAACTCTGCTCTCCCGCTCTTGCCGCGCTACCAAGCTTCTCCATGTTTCCTGGGGTCCCGCCTCCGTGAAAGCTATAGAAGACAACCATTTCGTGCCTTTTTTCGGCTATCGTGAACC
This sequence comes from Caretta caretta, assembly GCF_965140235.1. Taxonomy (NCBI): domain Eukaryota; kingdom Metazoa; phylum Chordata; order Testudines; family Cheloniidae; genus Caretta; species Caretta caretta. The sequence continues at coordinate 62,379,087 of NC_134208.1, read as the reverse complement.
GAACAGCCACTCTGCTCTTCTATGTTTCGTGCCCTTTTTCCAGGATTACCCATGCAGGCGCCATAGCCATGGAGCCCGCTCAGATCTCCGCTGCAGTTTTGACCATTGTAAATACCTTGCGCATTATCCAGCAGTATGTGCAGTACCTGCAAAACTGGGCGAGGAAGTGACGACAGTGCGATTACTATACTGATGAAGACATGGACACAGACGTTCCTAGAAGCACAGCATGTGGCGATTGGGAGATCATGGTGGTGTCGGGCCAGGTTCATGCCGTGGAACGCTGATTCTGGGCCCGGGAAACAAGCACAGACTGGTGGGACCGCATAGTGTTGCAGGTATGGGATGATTCCCAGTGGCTGAGAAACTTCCGGATGCGTAGGGCCACTTTCATGGAAATTTGTGACTTGCTGTCCCCTGCCCTGAAGCGCAAAGACACCAAAATGAAAGCAACCCTCACAGTTGAGAAGCAAGTGGCCATAGCCCTGTGGAATCTTGCAACGCCTGACAGCTACCGGTCAGTCGCGAATCAGTTTGGAGTGGGCAAATCTACTGTGGGGGCTGCAGTGCTGCAAGTAGCCAACGCAATCATTGACCAGCTGCTATCAAGGGTAGTGACTTTGGGAAATGTGCAGACCATTGTGGATGGCTTTAGTGCGCTGGGGTTCCCTAACTGCGGCGGGGCGATAGACAGAATGCATATCCCTATCTTGGCCCCGGAACACTGAGGCGGCCAGTACATAAACTGCAAGGAGTACTTTTCCATGGTGCTGCAAGCACCGGTGGATCACAAGGGACGTTTCACCGACATCAACATGGGATGGCCGGGAAAGGTGCATGACGCTCACATCTTCAGGAACTCTGGTCTGTTTGAACAGCTGCAGGAAGAGACTTGCTTCCCAGACCAGAAAATTACTGTTGGGGATGTTGAAATGCCAATAGTTATTCTTGGGGACCCAGCCTATCCCTTAATGCCATGGCTCATGAAGCCATACACAGGCACCCTGGACAGTAGTAAGGAGCAGTTCAACTATAGGCTGAGCAAGTGCAGAATGGTGGTAGAATGTGCTTTTGGATGTTTGAAAGCACGCTGGCGCAGTTTACTGACTCGGTTAGATCTCAGCACAACGAATATTCCAATTGTAATTGTTGTGTGCTCCACAACATCTGTGAGAGTAAGAGGGAGACGTTTGTGGTGGGGTGGGAGGTTGAGGCAACTCGCCTGGCAGCCAGTTTCACACAGCCAGACAACAGGGCGATTAGAAGAGCACAACAGGGCGCGCTGCACATCAGAGAAGCTTTGAAAGCCAGTTTCATGACTGGCCAGGGTACGGTGTGACAGTTGTGTTTGTTTCTCTTAAAGTTACCCGCCTCCTATATATATGAAAGGAAATAAAGCCACAATTGTTTAAAAACCGTTATTATTTGTTGCACAAAACATTGAGAGAAATCAGAAGCTAGATGGGGTGGGGGGTATTGGGTTAGGGCGGTGGAGGAGGAGGGAAGGACAAGTCCAGAAACCAAATCAAAATTTCAGATATGCCAGCTTTCTGCTGCTTGTGCAATCCTCTGGGGTCAACTATGTGGGTCCCCGTAGCCTCCACCCCCACCCCCGTGTTCTTGGGCGTCTGGGTGAGGAGGCTATGGAACTTGGGGAGGCGGGAGGGTGGTTATACAGGGGCTGCAGCGGCAGTTTCCCGCATTAGATCCACCATATAGCGGAACATGTCAGTTTGCTCCCCCATGAGCTTGACCATAGCATCCTGCCTGCTCTCATCGCACACGTCCCTCCTCTCTTCGTATTCATGTAACGCTGTACGCAACTCCACAATTGTTTACCTCCACGCATTCAGCTGGGCCCTATCAGTGCAGGAGGACTGAATGAGCTCAGCGAACATGTCGTCCCAAGTTCATTTTTTCCGCCTTCTAATCTGGACCAGCCTTTGGGACAGAGTAGATAGGGACCACATTGAAACATTTGCACCTGAGGGAGGAGAAAAAGGGAGGGTAGTATTTTAAAAGATACATTTTAGAGAACAAAGGGGACACTCTTTCTCAGTGAAACAGGCAATTCATAGTACACAGCACTTGTTCTTTCTGTACAAGGTCGCGTTTTGCCTCTTCTACTGAAGTGCCGACCACTTTGGTGTGAGTAAGCCATCACATGTGGCCGGGCAACAGAATTCAGCTTGCAGGCAGCCATGGTAAGCCCTAGGGGCACGCGGGGTTCTGCTTCTTCTGCATTCATTTCAGTGCTTTCAAACTGCTGGGCCCTCTTTCCCATAGCAAGCAATGCCTGGTGGGTTTGTCATATAAAAAGGAGGGCCTGCGGGATCTCTGGGATGATCGCTTCACACAACACCCTCCTTCCCCCACTGTGTGGCTCCGATGAGGCTCTGAGCAGGGATGAGTCCTTTAAACTAAATGCGAACAGCCCAGCGTGGCTGGGTTTCCCCCCACCGTGTGGCTCCGATCAAGCTCTCACTCACCAGAAGTGCCTTCTCTAGGGTCATGGTCCGGGAGCATGCCTTGGGAGTGGGGGGAGGCTAATGGCTCCAGCATAAGAATAGTTCCTGGCTAGGGGGGAAAACGGATTCCCCATTTGCCGCCTGTGCACTGTCCTCCTCCTCTTCGTCCTCCAAAAACTCATCCTCTTCGCTCCATGCTACTCACCCCTTGCAGGTGTCCATGGACAGTGGTGGGGTAGTGGTGGCGTCACCCCCGATAATTGCATGCAGCTCACGGTAGAAGCGGCATGTATGGGGCTGTGACCCAGAGCGCCCGTTCGCCTCCCTGGCTTTTTGGTATGCTTGCCTGAGCTCCTTCATTTTTGTACAACACTGCTCTGTGTCCCTGGAGTAGCCTCTTTCTGTCATGGCCCTGGAGACTAACCTAGGTATTTGCGTTTCTTTTTTTGGAATGTAGTTCTGCCACAACAGATTTGTCTCCCCAACATGCAGTGAGATCCAGTACCTCCCATTCGGACCATGCTGGAGCTCGTCTGTGAATCTGGGACTGTGTGGTCGCCTGTGATGGCGGACTGTGCTGATGGTCACCTGTGCTGACGGTGACCAAACAGGAAATTCAAAAGTTCCCGGGGCTTTTACTGCCTCCCTGCCTAGTGCATCGGAGTTGAGAGTGTTGGCCAGAGTGGTCACAAGGGAGCATTCTGGGCTAGCTCCCGGAGGCCAATAACGTTGAATTGTATCCAAGTACCTGTAACCCAGAACTGCGATCTCAATTTTAGCGCTACTCTACTTGCCAAGGTGGAGTACAGAAATCGGATTAAAGAGCCCTTTAAATCGAAAAAAACTGGTTTGGTCATGTGGACGGAATCAGTTTTATTTCGAAGTAACTCGGCTAATTCCGAAATAACGACGTACTGTAGACCAGGCCTTAGATACTAGTACATTTGTAGCTGTTTCTTAGCACTGCAATGAGGATTAAGAATGGGTACTGTGTATTCAAGTTAACAGTCTCAGGAAAGCTCAAAGAGAGAGACTGAAAGGCTCAGGATTTTGGTAACAGAACATGGAGACATTCCCCTCTAGGTAATTGGTTCAAATATGGCACAGCTCAGTAGTGACTGAAAGCCATTACCTTCCTGCTGAGCCAGATAAGATTTACAAAAATAATATAAACCATTATAATGAATGATTCAGTATTGCTTATACAATGTTTGTCTCTTTTTAGTACTGGAGAATTCCACCAAACATTCCAAGAATCAGAATATTCTATCCATTCCTAGCCAATCCAGTTACAGCCACAACACTAGGAATAACTCTTCAAGAGAAAATGTGGAGAAAGATAAACAAATAAAACGTAAAATGAAATCATCCACTATTAATCAGCAAGGTAAGGGTTTTTCAAAATATTAGTTACATTTCATGTAATACAGTGGCTGTAGTTGCACTGCAATTGTCTTAAGTTCATAGGCTCAGAATCCCTGGGTGCTCCGGGGCTGGAGTGCCAGTCAGCTCCTCCCCCTCCCTCCCAGTGCCTCTCAACTGCCATGGATCAGCTGTTTAGCGGTGTGCAGGAGGCACTGGGCGGGGGAGGAGGCAAAGCGCGGTGTGCTTCAGGGAGTGGGCGGAAAGAGGTGGGGCAGTGGGAGTGGGGTTTGGGGGAGGGGTGGAGTGGGGGTCGACCACCCACGGGAAAATTAGTAAGTCAGAACCTCTGTTTAAGTTCACTGTGGCTGTTTGTAATAACTATAATTAATTCACATAATCAGAAGGTTAACTACATGACTGAATTACTCCATTAAAATACTCCTTTGATTTCATAGTTAATATAAGTGTTTTTAGAATCCAGGTATATTTACATAGTGTTTATACTGTAATTACATCATCATTTAGTCAACTTTCTGTTTATATTAATTGTAATTGCAGATATTAAGTCACATAACTGTGATGTGCAAATATAGTGCCTATCTATAAAAAGGGAAATAAGGACAACCTGGGGAATTACAGACCTGGCAAATTAACTTCAGTATCTGCAAAGATAATGGAGCAAATAATTAAGCAATCAATTTGCGAACACCTAGAAGATCATAAGGTGTTAAGTAACAGTCAGCATTGATTTGTCAAGAACGGATCATGTCATACCAACCTAATAGCTTTCTTTGACAGAGTAACAAACCTTATGGATGGGGGGAAGTGGTAGATGTATATGAATATCGACTTTAGTAAGGCTTTTGATACTATCTCTCATGGCCTTCTCATAAACTAGCAAAATACGACCTAGATGGAGCTTCTTTAAGGTAGGTGCAAAACTGGTTGTAAAACTGGTCCCAGAGAGTAGTTTTCCGTCATCCACAGTCAAACTGGAAGGGCATATCCAGTGGGGTCACATAGGGTCCAGTTCTATTGAATATCTTCATCAGTGATTTAGATAATGCGTAAAGAGTATACTTATAAAGTTTGCGGATGATACCAAGCTGAGAGGAGTTGCAAGTGATGAGGATAGGATTATAATTCAAAATGATCTGGACACACTGGAAAAATGGTCTGAAGTCAATAGGATGAAATTCAATATGGACAAATGCAAAGTACTCCACTTAGGAATGCACAATCATTTGCACATATATAAAATGGGAATAACTGCCGAGGCAGGAATACTGCAGAAAGGGATCTGGGGGCTTATTGTGGATCAGAAGCTAAATATGAGTTCACAGTATAACACCGTTACATAAAAAGCAAACATCATGCTGGGATGTATTAGCAGGAGTGTTGTAAGCAACACACAAGACCTAATTCTTCCGCTCTGCTCCGTGCTGATTAGACCTCAGCTGGAGTATTGTGTCCAGTTCTGGGCGCCACATTTCAGGAAAGATGTGAACAAATTAGGGAGAGTCCAGAGAAGAGCAACAAAAATTATTAAAGGTCTAGAAAACATGACCTATGAATAGGGCTCCATATCTGTCATGGAAGTCACTGACGCTATGACTTCCGCAATCTCTCTGACTTCTGCAGCAGCTGGTGTGACTGTTCCGAGGGCCGCCCAGCAGTTGGCCCAGGGACAGCCACATTGAGCACTGATGGAGCAGATCCACAGCTAGCTGCTCGGGCAGCCCCACAGCCAGCTGCACTGGCCGCTGCTCGGTGCCCCCACCCGCCTCACAGTGCCCTGCCTCCCCCTCCCCCAGCTAAGATTTAGTCCGGAGTATATAGTACAAGTCATGGACAGGTCACGAGCAGTAAATTTTTGTTTATTGCCCATGACTTTCACTAAAAATACCTATGACTAAATTGTAGCCTTACCTATGGGGGAAGTTTGAAAACATTGGGTTTGTTTAGTCTGGGAAAGAGAAGACTGAGAGGGGACACAACAGTTTTCAAGTACATAAAAGACAAGGAGGGGGGAGATAAATTGTTCTTCATAAACTCTTAAAGGTAGGACAAGAAGCAATGGGCTTAGATTGCAGTAAGGGCTGCTTAGGCCGGACATTAGGAAAAATTTCTTGTCAGGGTGGTTAAGCACTGGGATAAATTGCCTAGGGGAATCTCCATCCTTGGAGATTTTTAATAGCAGCTTAGACAAACACCTGTCAGGGATGATCTTGATCAGGGGTCGGCAACCTTTCAGAGGTGGTGTGCCAAGTCTTCATTTATTCACTCTAATTTGAGGTTTTGTGTGCCAGTAATACATTTTAAGGTCTCTTTCTATAAGTCTATAATCTATAACTAAACTATTGTATGTAAAGTAAATATGGTTTTTAAAATGTTTAAGAAGCTTCATTTAAAATTAAATTAAAATGCAGAGCCGCTGCCCCCCCTCCCCGGTGGCCAGGACCCAGGCAGTGTGAGTGCCACTGAAAATCAGCTCGTGCCATAGGTTGCCTTCCCCTGGTCTATACTTAATCCTGCCATGAGTGCAGAGGACTGGACTAGATGACATCTTGGGGTCCCTTCCAGTCCTAGGATTTTATGATTTTATCTGTGGTTCTAATACTACATGTAGCTCTTTGTGACCCTCCATGTGGCTCTCATGGAGTAGACTTCTGAACAGCAACTCCACTTGCCATTCTCAGAGAACACTGACCAAAATGTGGAAACTGCTGAAATATTTTTCCCTTGCCCCTGAACAGCAGGAAAGAAAATGTGTTGCTTGGAAAACAGTAAACACAAGTGGTACCACCACCTTCTCTAGAGCAGCTTCCAGTAGGAAACTGTGAGGAGAATAAGAACACACATGCCTCTCTCTCCTGCCTAATAATAGGGAGGAGGAGAAAAGGAAAAACAACTCTTTACCTCATCTCTTCTTGGGGAAATAGAGGTTTTTTCCCCATGAGGCAATGTTAACGTGTAGTGATTCTGAGTCACAGTGATGTAACATCACATATCTTGCTGTATTATTATATCATAAAGATTTTTGAATAATATGAGGATTGTTGTTATGAGTGGGCAATGTCATCTGATGCTTAATTTCTGGAGAGTCACTTTCAGATTGATTAATATTGACCTATTGTCAAATTGCTCTGTAATGAAAAAAGCCTGTTGTTTTGACCTTGAACTGTGTCACATGGAGAGCATTTCAGTGCCACGGGTGTTCATAAGTACTTCCTTTTCGATTTAGATTATTTCCTTAGATTTATTAAAAGTACTTATCCAAACTGTAGACACCTGTACAAATATGAAAAATATTAACAGAAAACACAATACAGACTAATATTCTCTCCAATAATCCATTTGGCAGTTAAGAACTCCTCATAAATAATAACCCTTTCACTGTCTTCTACAACCCACTCCTAATTGAAAAGTGGAAGAGAACACATATGCTTTGCAGCATATGCTGGATTTCAGCAAATCTAGGCTCTTATGGTCTATCAAGGAAAGTGAACTCCAGACTTGTGAACCAACCCCTCATCGAGAATGTCCAGCCCATAGTTCCTGCCCTACAAAACCATTAATTATTATTTATTTCTGTTGAGGTAATATATAGGAGCCCCAGTCGTGGACCATGACCTCATTGTACTAGGCACTGTACAGACACATAACAAAGAACAGTCCCTGTGCTAAAAAGCTTATTTAGCTCTACCACCTCTGCTGGATCACAGCTGCTGTATTACTGTAAGAGAGACAAGGTTGGTGAGGTAATATCTTTTATTGGACCAACTTCTGTTGGTGAGAGAGACAAGCTCGCAACCTGACACACAGAAAGCTCAAAAGCTTGTCTCTCTCACCAACAGAAGTTGGTCCAATAAAATGTATTACTTCACCTACCTTGTCTCTCTCATATCCTGGTACCAATACAGCTACAACAACACTGCATACAACAGTGGAAGAATGTGATATTATAAGGTGAGAGAGGTGGTCTGATATCCAAGGCCCAAACCATTTAGGGTTTTATAGGTCAAAACCAACAACTTAAAATTACACCCAAATCCAGTGCAGAACTCTGGCAACTGTGTAAACATACTTTGATGTACTGTTTAGCAAGGGGTGGACACATTCTGCAACAGTATACCTTTGTGAATGCTGGAATGCTCAAGGTGCTTCTCTAGTCTCCATTTAACAAAGACGTGGACAGATGTAGCCGCTCCACATCGGAAGAGAAGTGATGTTAATGAGTAACTGGTTTAAATTGAAAGATGTTATTGAACTGGAAAAGTTTTTCAGTTACACAGCAGAAGCAAGAGAAAATGCCAGGATTGGTGGCGTGGAAATCAGATATGAAAATCACACCTCTTAAATGTTCCTCATTGCCAGGATATCACTTCTTTTAGTCCCAAAGCTTCCTGCAGTCCACAAAAATTTGGCATCCAGACTTTTATTTTTGAAAACCATTTACATCAGAAATAAAGACTCATGGAGCCATAGTGACAGAAAGCTTACTTTTAAAATGCTGCTGGACTCATTGCTTTAGTATATTTCCTGCATGAATAATTATTTTTATTTCAGTTTTTGGGTCTCTGTCACACACGTCCCACATTTGGGCCTTCAGAGATGAAGGCAGTTACGGCATGTCATCCACTCAAACAGTATTTTATAAATAGTGAATGGAATAGTTTTATCGGGGCCATTGGAAAATAAAGAATGTAGAATTCTCTTACATATTATTACTCTGTTATTTCTTTACAGTAGACTGCAAAAATAATGCTTTGGCATCAGGAAGCATTCAGGTAAATGGACATGGAGGGCAACCTTCAAAACCTCCAGTTAAAAGAGGGCCTGCGCGGAAACTGAAGATGGAGGCTAATAGCAGTGCATGTGAAGTGGTGCACAAGAAAAGAGGTAGAAAACCAAAAAAGTTACAAATTCCTGAACAGATGAATGCAGAGCAGAATTCAGTCCAGACCACCAGGGACATGGTAATAGAAGAACCCTCAGTTTCTAGTGCATGCAATTCTCTTTCTGAAAATAATGTGAAGGAAGCTGGATTACAAAAAAAAGGCCGTGGAGGCAGAAAGCCAAAAAGAAAGACACAGACACGTCAACCAGACTCAGACCTTATAGTCCCTGCAAATGTTAAGATGCAGACAAGAAGCAGGAGGAAAAAAACGGATGAACCTGTAGAAGAAGAAGGGTCTGAGGAACTGAAAGATTCTGAACCTCACATGAGAACTAGAAACCAGGGTAGGAGGACAGCCTTTTACAATGAAGATGACTCTGAAGAAGAGCAAAGGCAGCTATTATTTGAAGACACCTCTTTAACTTTTGGAACGTCTAGCAGAGGCAGAGTCCGAAAGTTGACTGAAAAAGCAAAGGCAAATTTGATTGGTTGGTAACTGTTACCAAACATATTCCTTAGAATGCTATGAAGCAGGTACAGTAAAGGAGTGAGCAGAACAAAGACTTCTGCTCCCCTGCTGCTATTATGGATTAGAAGAATATGTTGTGATTTGAAAAAATGAGCAAAAAAGAAAACTGAGAGAACACTTCTTTGAAAAAAAAATATATTTTAAACTTTTGCTATTTATTGCCCTCCAGATAGGTTATGCATTTCAACAGTCATTTTGGTCATAGTTAAGAATAATTGAAGACCTGTAAATAAGCAATTACTGACATTTTAAAAGTGAGAACTCCTGAGCAGTGCAGAGTATTTCTGTGATTAAACAAAGTGATAGAACTTTTAATGCCACAAACTGAGAACAGAAGTCTATTTTTGACCAAGCAAGGTACATTTTTATTGATTGCAGAAGTCATGTCTCCCAGGAAGGCAGATGTTGGCAAAGAGTGGCAGTAAATTAAGGATTACATTTCCATTAAGGACAAATGCAAAATTACCAAATTTTGCTAATCTGAAAATGTTTAATTTGAGTAGTGATGGAACATTCAACTGCAAAAGAAGCCTAGCACAGGCTGTTGGTTTATCCAAGTTCTGCCAAACAGAGAGAAAATGTAATCACAATATATAAATATATATATAATATATCCACATTGGAAAAAGTTTGACTAATATGTCTAATTTTTCAGACCTTGATTCTTGTATCAATCACTAAATCTCTGTTTATTGTGCCAAAGACTGAGAATCAGTGCAGTGGAAAGCCTTCTTTTCTTTTCTCTCTCTCTCTCTCTCTTTTTTTTTTTTTTTTTTGAGTGTCAGTCCTGCAAACACTTTTCAAAGACAAAAAAGACTGTGTATCATTCTATATAGCAAGTTGTTATAAATTGTGCTGAGATGTATCCTCTTTTGGTACTTAAATAGAAAACAGTAATGCACTGGTGGGGTCCTTTGACAGAGATGTTTTAGACAAAATTTATAATTGGTTAAAGGATTCAAGGAAATTACAGGAAAAAGTATGGGCTTATGATGTTTACTTTTGGATCTGAATTGATGGTTTTCTACAACTTCTGATGTGTTTAGAAAGCTAAAAATGACTTACAAAGAAGTATGTATGTGTAGATTGATATATACACAAACACATACATATACAATATTACCCAGGTATAGATTCTCTTTTTCAGGATTTTTTAGATAGCACTAGAATTAAAAAAAGAAAAGAAAGAAAAAGAAAAGAAAAAAGTAAATTTTAAATGTCATACTTTATAGTTTAATTTTAAGGGGAAGATTGGTTATTTTCAATTATTAAAGGTTAAAAAAGGCCAAATCACTTTTTATGCAATCATGTTTTATACAGTGGTCTCATTGCACATTGTGTTTTTTCTGCACTTTTTACGGTATACTTATCACTCTGACATAAGTCAATATACACCCTAAAGAAAAATTACATTTAATGATTGTGCCTTGTATTCTATTATTTCTTGCATCCTTAGTAAAATTAAGTTGTCTATTGTAAATGATAACTATATGACTTAGGGGAATGTATTACTATATATACTGCTGTGGAAAAGAAAAGCAGTTATTTATTTGTTTATGGTACATTTAGTTATTTTATACCTTAAAAATAAACTTTAATACCATTTTCTATTGCTTAAAAGGTATTGTCCAGTTTAAAAAAAGTATAGAAATAGTAGTATTTTCTGAGATCTGGTATGGTACAAAAATGTAACCAAAAATTTCAGATACATTATTTTGGGATAGCACGAGACAGTGTGTAATGACCCTGATTTAGAAGAATAAAAATTGAAAATTAAATATTAAAAAGTAGAGCCTAGTGCTGAAAACCCTTACTCATACAAGAAGTCTTCATTTACAAGACAAGTCTGATGGACTTGAGTGCAACTGCTGAAGAAAGAATTTGCAGGATTTAGGACCTTTAAACTTGCACAGATTGTCTTTATTCATTCTGAGCCAAATCCTATACTCATTATTCTGTTACAACAAAGTCTGTTTAAGAAATTCCTGAGCAAGGAAAACAGTAGTTGGCCCAAGAAGAGTAGATATTAGCTATCATTTACCTATTATGGATAAAAACTAGTAACCCATGTACTTGGCATTTTTAGTATTGATTTATGTAACTATATTCATTATACATCTTTATATGAAATTAAGTAAACTATTTTCCAGAGCCTGACTGGATTACTTTGACTCTGAGTTTGGGGGGCATGGATTTGATTAATTTTATTTTCATCTGTTTATTTATTTTTTCTAACATATGTTTCTTTACTATTAAAATACAGTTGCTAAACATATGGTAAGGTGGAAAATTATGGTTGTACAGTGAAAAATAGTGTATTACACAGTTCAAAACTAATTCATTTTAGTGTGAGACTTAACAGTTAATTTTAAGGATCTCACTGGTGATGAAGGCAATCAGTTTCAAATGTGTAATTTCCTGATGTTATCTGCATTGTAATATAAGAAATTAGAGTATATCTAAAATTCAACTTCTGTATTTACACTATTTGTAATGTTTTATATGGCATGATTATGTATATATTTATACACAGAAAATACTGTATGTAATGTTGGAGAATGGAATAGCACACATTCCCATTACATTATGTGGAAACTGTACACCTTAAAACCACAAGAATAGAAGGCCTTATCTGCAGAACATAGATACATTGTTCCCTTTCTATAGAGATCTGTGACATTAAGCTGCAGGGGTTTTTTTTAATTCACATTTGGAAATATTGACATTGTTTCCTTTTTAAATAGATTGTGAATGATTTGGGTCAGTTTTTTATAGAAACAACACTTTAAAAATTATGAGAAGTAATACCAGATTTATTAAAATATATATTTTTATAATTTAGCTTCTTTAGGTTGTAAAAGTTTATTTATGAGAATTAATACCATACCATCATGCTGTATGTCCTTTTTTTGTTTGGAAGAATGTATTTGAGATATTTGCAACATATTGTACCAACAAAGAAAAAGAGCTTTTGATAACTAAGTCTGAAGGTTTTAAATGTGAGCAATAAGCTGTGGTTCAGCAACCTGAAAGAATTTCAAAACTATAGTTACGTGCATGTAACGGATAATGCTATCTCAAGTATCTAACAAATAATTCAAAAATGGAGTATTGAAATATTGTGTGTTTGTTTCACATATAGATTGTAAATATTATATAAATGTGTTTTATTGATATACAGTCACACTAATCTTACAAGTCTGGCAGCAGTGAACACAACTTAATTCAAATCCATTGATATTTGTCTTTTGATATGAGGATATTCAATTGTTTTCTCTGTTGGTGGTTGTTAAAGTCAATATTAACCAACAATTAGCACTGAGTGGTATCTAAAACCACAGTATTTTTTATCTTTAGATTAGGAAATAGTTGCTGTTTCTCAGATACCATTATATTCTAAAAGTTTACTTTAACAGCAGTCACTGTACCTTTGCCTGCATACTGAACAAGTATTTATCCTGTTTGTTTCCATTGTTATTTTGTTATCCAAGAATTGAACTTGAAGAACTTCATTACAATATTGTTCAGCATTGTGTCACTATTCAGCTAAGGTTCTTGTCATTGTGCTATAACCAGTGATCACAACTTTACAGAAAATGTCTCTTGTGATTAGACTGCTGTGATATATACTTGCACACATTTATTTAGTGTTTCAGATTGTTGTTAGACTTGTAAGATCAAGTGGGTTGAATTTAATATTGCTATTTTATATTTGTAAAATATTGATAAAAGGACCCTCATGCAGCATGTCAGATGTATTAACATCTATAAAAATAAACTATCACCTTTACGTTGTGTAGCAGATAGCTTATGGGCTGTATTGCTGTACCCAGTATTTCTCAAGTATTAACTCTGGACGCCTGGTCCAGAGCCTTTTGCCATATATTAAAATATTATGCAGACTAAATCAGTACATCTATTTGACAACTGGAAGTTTGATACAATTTGTACACCACACTATTAAATCTCTCTTGCTCACATTTACTTTTAGGCCCTGATCCAGCAAACACTTTAGCACATGCTTAAAGTTAAGCACATGTTAAACTGTTTGCCAGTCCTATAGAAGTTACACATACTTAACTGAATGAGCGCTGTAGACCTCATATACAATAGACTCTTTTTAGCCCATCTTTAGTGGTCCTATGAACTCACTTTGAGCATGAATCTAGCTAAAGTCTTTTGATATATTGCTGTATTTCATCCTATTTCCCTATCTTGTTCTTGCACACTTTAACTGTGTTCCACACTAGCTGGTCAAACTATTCTTTTCAGCTAAACACTGCTTTTCTCTTTAAAAGGAGTTTAAATGCAGTTCTGTTACGCTGGTGAAAGCTGAAAGGACAGAGGGCCTTAACCTCACCTGGAGACGACAAAAGCTCGTTTTCTCTGTTACCTTTTACTACCTAATGAAGGCAAAAATGTTAACTGTAAAATTATTTGATAATATATTTTGTCTATTTTCCCCAAAGTTCTTGCAGCTGATTAGTTTCCAGGGGCACCTAGATATTGAACTGATAAAAGGGCTGTTACTTTTCTGCTGTACATTATTGTATAGAAATGTGTTTGTTTATATACAGAAACAGTGTATTAAATTTCATATAAATTGGCCAAGTCTGAAAATTTATTTCTGATAGCAAATCTGACACTCTTGTTGTTTTAACTTTACATAATTTCATAGTTTTTAGACAGGAACAGGGCTCTTACTTTCTGGTATATTTGGGGGGAAATTTGGGTAGCTTTTAAATTGAAATTAACCTCTACATGTCTCACCTGTTTGTACTAACTAGTATGGGAACCATTTTTGCTATTTATTTTAACAGTATATTTGAGTGGAAAAACTACTTAAAGGTTAGCTTTTTATAATTTGTTTTATTTAAAAAGAATACCACAGAAGAGAGTTAAACTTCTTGTTCTGAAGACTACAACAACATCAAGGCACTCCAGAGAATCTATGCGGCAATAAGATAAAGATAATTTTTAGGAATTAGCTATGACAGGCTATTTGGGGGAAATTATCCGGGGGGAAGGGAGACAGTAGGTCTTTGGAACTCTTTAAATGCAGATAAATACATCAGGAAATTTGCTTAATGTGATACAAACAATACATTGTCGGAGTGGAGGTAATATTTTACTATGAGTTTCTACACTTAAAAAACAAAAAAGAATAAGTTCCTACAAACTGGGAGTAGAAAGGAATATTATCCTATCAGCACCTACTATGTACACATGCACATAAGGCACACCTACTGTTTTGTACGTAAAGTGCATGTTGATTTACAGATATATTGAGAAACAATGCAAAGTTACATTTTTGGACCATATTAAAACTGCAAAACCATGACAGGCAACTTGTTAAAAGATCCTGAGTGAATTATTTATACCCTGTCATTTATAACATTTAGACATGTGTAGAATGTAGCTCAATTTTAAGGAAGTGACCTAGAAGGGTTAATTTTGAAACTGACACATTTTCAGATTAAAAATTATAATGCTTATTTTGTACAGAATTATGTAAAACACAAATTTGGTGTACGTAATGAATAACAAACAGTTGAAAACAATAATTCTTTAGCTTTATCAAGGTCTTTTTCTTCCAGAAATCTGGATTATCATGTTATAACCTGCAGTATCACACCAGGATAAACAGTGCCCTTTCTTTTTGTACATATTGATTGGAACTTTCTTTACTGTTATGTGGACACTTTCTATGTTAGTTTTGATGCATAATACTTTGAATCCTTTTATACAAACTAGAATGTATGTGTAAGAATTACTGTCACTGCAATGTAGTAACTACAAACTTATTTTTAAATAAATAGAAAACTTGTTTTTCTAAGTGGTTCTGCAGTGGTTCTGTTATTTCTACGTAAAAGTCTGTTGATTTGTATAATGGGAGAAGTACATCACAGAACAGCCTAAAATCAAATTTGTTCTTGTTTTTTTCTGAGCATGCAATTGAAAGGAGTGGAAGCACATCAGCTGGTGCTGCAGCATTTCAGATGTGATGTGTGGAGATGAATTTTTGACATCCTTAATATATTGTTCAGAGTTTGACATTGATCAATGCAGAGCTGACACAAGAGCCTAACCTCTGCAACTGCTGTCTGATTGCTACACATCCTGTGGTTTAAAGATTCTGGGAAGTAGTGTGCATCAGGATCAGCCTCTTCCTCTATGAGGCAATCACATTCCTGTCAGAACTGTGCTTATAAGGGACAGAGAAACATAATATGTAAAATACCTACACATCAAGAAATATGGGGTGTATATTTTCCAGCTGTGGATTCTTAAGTCTTTTGTACATCACCCCTTTCAAGGATGCCAAATCACAAGCACTCTACATACAGGGATATACACAGGCCTTCCATATCTGCAGCCCAACTTTTTAACTGTCAGGTTGGCTCAGGAAAAAAACAGTTTTTAAATGCAGCTCCCTGTGGATTACCTTTCTCCTGCCCTGTTCTCTGCTTTTCTATTTCTCTGTTCTTCATAGGAAGCTGCATCCCTTTTCATCTACATTACTTACCTGAAATCTCAGACAAACCATTTAATTACAAAAAGAACACCTGACAAACACCCACGCACAAAATAAATTTGGATCATCATGTTAGGTATGCTGCTGAGAACAAAATTTCCTTAATTGAATCACATGATGATTTTGGCACCCTGAGACACATGCTAAGATCTGTCAGTGACCTGAGCTCCGCAGAGACAGTTCCACAGCAAGAGGAGATGTTTACAAACTCTTTTCAATAAAATGTGCTTGTATTTCAGAACATTACAATGTAAAAAATAAAGGCATCTGTGCTTCATTCAGTGTGTTTACATAAATCCTAACAATGTTAGTGGACATCACATATTTATCAAAAGGAAAATACCCTCTAACTTGGTGTTAGCACTAAAAGATTTTTTAAAAACTTAAAAATGTTTTTTTGGGGTGGAGAAAGCAAATATAAGCTATAACACTTAACAACATCACAAGAGATTAAAAAGAGTCTGTAACTTTTTCTGAGTTCTATTTTAAGACGCTCTTAAGAAGAGTTAAGAAAAACAAAAGCTATTCATGCAGGGTCTGATTTTCAGAAGTTTTATGTAACTGTACCTCCAACTGAGGTCAATATTTTTTCTTTTAGTAGCTGGCTCCTGAAGATGCTCACTGTGCAAGTATTGCACATGTGGAGACTTGCTAGCCAGTTTATTCTCAAATCAAAATGCCTATTTAAAAAGTAAGGATAACATCTCTAGGATGATTTCCGTACTATTTTTGTTTTCAAAGTAAAATATTTCAGATTTTAAGAGCCTTTTGTGCCCTACATTCTATATTGTACTGTTTAGAAAAATTCTCTTCAACTATTCAGTTGGTAGTGTGACAGCTGAAATTTACAAAAGAGAATATTAACAACTGTTTTCTATTTCCATGGAAACAGATATGGATTGGCAAAAGGGATTTGCTTTTAAAAATAATAGTTGCAGTTTAAGGCATGAGTGTAAATAAAGCAAGTTGCAGTTGGAATTTTTTTTTTTTGTTCAGAAAACTAAAACAAAAATGTCCTTAAAATATAGGTGACTGGTATACAACATGGTCTAACTTGCGCTGTATTTTGAAAATGAATATATAAAATAGCTGAAATATTAAACTACTTTTGTAAAACTCTCTGCTCGGCATTTTTGCTGTATTTTAGAAATGTATGGGTCATTGGGTGGTTAGAACAGGAAACTGGGAGCTAGGAATCCAGGATTTTATCCCTAGCTCTCACTGACTTGCTTTGTGATGTGCAAATCAGTTACTCTCCACACCTCTGTTTACCCATCTCTAAAATAGATTTAATGCCATCTTCCTCCCAGGAGTGTTCTGGGACTAAACTGTTCTTAATTATATAACCTCAGCCAGACAAATGCCTTCCAGTTTTCTTTTCCTTCTCACCTCAGAAGCATGGAGGCTTTGTCCCTTCTCTGACTGAGCCTCATCCTTTCATTTTGGCTTGAAGAGACACTAAAGAGAGAGAGAGGAGACAAGAAAAAGCAAAGAAATGAGCAAGGTCACATAAGGAAGAACCAAGACTGAGGAATCTGCTTCAGGCCAGGGGAAGAGGGAAGAGAGTATACCCCTTTGTGGGGGGTCTCAGCTGGGGCCAACCATTCAATTAAACATAAATGCCAGTCTCTCTCAAGGATTCTGGGATGGCCCAGTCTTTGTTCCACTTGCAAAAAGGGAGAAGGCTCCCCAGATGGTGGCATCCCTAACCCTTGCATGCTGCTCACCTGTCTGATCAGAATGGACACCCTACCTCAGCTTGCAGCTCTAGTCCACATTATACCCTGTCTGTGGCAGCTTCTCAGTGTACACAAGTTCCAAGAGCTGCTGCCCCTGGGATCTCCCAGCCAACCACAGTTCTGGTTAACTCCCACTTGGGAAGGTATTTCTACTGCCACCTCCTCCTTTCTCAGTCCTACTGGCGGACTGCTCCTCCACACCAACACCCTTCCTCTGGAGGGTCCTCCACAGCTGCACTGCTCCCTGGCATCTTGACCTATCCCCTCCCTTGGCCTCGGATGGTTTCTGACCACTTCTGCCTTCCATGCAAGTAATGCAATTGTGGCCTGTCAATGGCCTAATTCCCAGAGTGGCCCAGTTTTTGCTACACGTTCATAGAAGTAGAAGGCTCTGCTAGCCAGTCTTTGCTGTACCAGTCCAACTTCTCAGCAGCCATCCACCCTTTCCAGACTCCAAGGGTGCCTAGACCTAAGGCTTCCCCACCAGCGACAGCCTGGGTAAACCCTGTTCTTGCAGGTAGTTTCTGGTACCTCCCTTCCCAAGGTTCCATTTCTCAATCAGGCTCAGAGGTGGAAGTCTCTCAAGATATTTGTTGGCTGTAATGAAAGGATTTTTTTTATGATGGTTACTGATGCAAATTTAACAAGCTGGAAACCCATGGAGGAAGAAAACAACTAAAAAGAGTTATTAAACTCATCTTGTAATTCAAAAAATCATTTTAAGGAAGTACACAGCAGACAAGACAGTGACAACTCATCAGCATCTTTCTACCTCACCAGACAAGGGGAAATGAGAAATCTAAGGGAATAGATGGTATACATTACCTCGTCTCCTCCCACCTGACAGCATAGCACCCTAGGGAACAACAGTCTCTCAATGTACAAGGAAGAAAGGACAAGAAAATAATGGTCAGCTGTAGCCAAGTAAAAAGGCAGAACCCCGCACCCTTTACTGTATGTAAAATATTTCAATTTATTAAAAAAAAACCACTTCCCATCTTTCCCTAGCCCCTGTAAGCAGGCGATAAGCGAAATGGGGAGGAAGGGTGAACAGGACAATATGTTGCTCTGTCTCGACCAAAACACTTTTCTGACCACAAATAGGAGATATAAAATTATATTCTTAAAAAGTACAGGGATTTTTTTAAAAATTTTAAGCAGTACTATTTAACAGCTACTCTATTAAAATATTTAATTACAATATTTTTATTAATTTACTGTCATGTTAAGATATGCATGGATATGCAAATAAACAACCCTTTATAAGCACCAAGTACCTTAGTCTCCTTGCCCTCTCCTTTTTGTTTTCTTTCTTTGTTATATTATGGCATTATCTAGATTGTTGGGAGGAGGACCATCTTTCTATGTATTAAATCCCTACCTAGCAACTGGGATCCAGTTAGGGTTGCCAGCCCTCCAGTATTGTCCTGGAGTCTCCAGGAATTAAATATTAATACGTCCAACCAAAATTGTCAATCCTAGATGCATTTCAGAAATCTGTACAGTAGTCTAAAAATAGAGTCATTTCTATGGTAGGAAGTGGAGTGCTGGAAATGCTACATAACAGCATACAAATTGCACACCAGTGGTCTGTCTAGTTCAGTATCCTATTCCTCATGACAGCCAGAAACAGATGTTTTATGAGAAAATGCAAAGAACCTACTTATGGAATTCTGTATGTGCCTATCATTCAGGGGCCTTACTGGCCCTTTAGATGTGGCCTGAATGCCTCCGTTAGCTGTATAATGGCCCTGGACAATCTCCTGCTCTATATTTGTAATGTGTATTTGCACTGTTGCACTAACTGAAAATGAAAATGGTGGTCATGAAAGTCAATACAGTAGCAGACAAAGCTTGCAATGCTAAGCTTAGTGGAGAGAATGGACATAGTTACTTTATATGTATATAATATAGCTAAAGAAACGATAAAGCAGTTGCTGAAGCCACTGATATAAACCACAGTCACATGTAAAATCACCTTGCATCAGTGGTCTTGCCATGATGATCCCAAAGCTGTGCAGGTAGTACCTACGCTGTACCTACTGGCATGTGTGCAAATTAATAAACTCATATCCATATTTCAGTTCTAGAAAGGAGATGAATACATGTTCAAATCACTGAGGATGTCAAGTTTTGAAACACGTGATAGTACTTTAAGCATTGGTTGTCCTTATTTGGTACTGTGAGTATTACCAGTTAATTTGCACCTTTTGAGACAGACAGATAATTCAAAATGTCTAGTTGTGAATTATGAGAATTGTACGACCAGTCTGGAATATGACTGGGACACTGCAGAACTATTAGCAGAATAGAGAGGGTGATACAGCTTTCTACAGGAAAGCATTCTAGATATTTCTTCTGAACTGGTGCAAACCTAGATAAGTAAATCATCAGGAGGGCCAAATTTTCTCACACAGCATGTCTAGAAGTCAACCTTCAGGCACACAATACAATTTTTAAAAATATCTGAATTTAGACTCTGATTTCCCAGTTAAGTTTTAATATTGAAAAAATTCCTACCTAGAAAATCTGTCACAATGAACTGCTATCAAATGAATGTGCCTGCAAAGAAGCTCACTTTCACCTAGGTTTTATTTTAGTTAATGAAAGGTATAGATCAAGATTATGGAAATAAGGACATTTATCTTAAATTCTGATTGTCAGCAACTTCACTACTTTTATTAGAAAAAATTCTGTTCAGATTCAGTCTATCTGCATTACTCTAATGCCTTTCCTGTGCAATGTACTTGAATTTGGATGGACTCAGAATACAGTACATAGATTTTACTCCATTTAATAGTTGTAGTGCACTTTAAAGATGTAAAGTGCTATATAAATGCTTAGTATTAAACTTGAAAATAAAGTTGTGTTGCACCAGTTTAAATTTTAAAGGAAAATAAAGATAAAAAAAATGAATATCTTTAGGTTTGTAGAAATCATAAAGTAGTTTATCAACTTTTTTCATTTGTAAATGTATCAAATTACACTTTCCTTCTTGTATAAAAAACACTCCATATAAACACTATCCGACTATATAGATTCTGCTCTAAATCCCACAGTTCTCATTTAGTCAAAATGTCCATCAGGCTCTATGAGAGCTGTTCCTGACTGAGGACTACAGCAAGCTTTGGCTCCCACTTTGTCACCTAGTAACATTCCCCTCTGTCCCCTCACATGGTTACGTCACTGTGTGAGAATCTTGACAGAACCTGCCATCTGGAGCAGCTGCACCTCTCAACCACAATGTTCCATTCATTTCAACTACCTGTTGAAAATCCTCTTTTCTTCCTTCTCTGTGCCATTTCATTTATTCCCTTTTTTTTTAAGGAAGCTGATTGTTGAATTAAGTCAATTTGACATAGAGTTTGTATGAAGGATACCATATACATTAAAGAGTGTTTCACAGACTTTTATATTTCCGTATAAGACCACTTAGAAAAGCTGTCCCAGTTCTTCTTCAAGTAGTGTCCCTATGGGTGCGCCATGTCAGGATATGCTTGCACCCATGCACTCTTGATTGCAGATTTTTGTCAGTAGTGTCCATGGGTCCGCGCCTGCATCTTGGACACTCTGGTGGTTTGATACAAGTGTACATAAGGAGGAGCAGACCCACTGCCACGTTAGTTCCTTCTCAACCAACTGCGGCTTGAAATGGAGTGTTGTGGTGTTCATTAGCCAGCCATATGGCTTGCTGCACCTTTCTTTATTTTATATCTTTCCTCATAGTTGTTAGTTATTTTGTTTTTGTTTTCTGTTAAACACAGTTTGTGCGTTGGGGGGTTCCCCTTTTCTCCTTATCTGCCCATTTTGGGCTATTGTCCTGGGCCTCATCCATGGCCTCAAGTGTGGGTTAAGCCCAAGACCCTGGGCTTCAAATCTTGCCAGATCTCCCACAGGTCCTTTCTTTGCACTGACGGACATTCGAGTTGCCTCCACTGGCTGGGAGAGATTCTCATCCCCACCAAAAGCAAGCTCTGCTTAGTATTTAAAAAAAAATCGAGAGGGCAGACAAACTCCTGCTTATAGAGCACTCCCTGACACCTATGGGGCACAAACCACCCCATGTACTTCAGAGTCACTAACCATCTCTGCTTTGCTGATGAGCAAAGACTGTGGTACTTCCCAGACCCTCCAAGAAGACAAGCCCCCCTTCTCCAGAACAAGAAAAGAAAAGGAGAAAGTCACGTCCGTAATCTGGATCTCAGGAGACCTCACATCTCAATATGGGTACCTCCAAGGCTCCCATTCCCTCTGGTACCAAGACCACGGTATAGGCTAAGAAGACTACATGTCCCATATGAAGAAGTTGTCTAAAGCAACACTGACATCAGCGCCTCCAAAATCCAGAGCCAATGTAAAATCCTCATTGGTACCATCTTCCACAGCCAGAAACGAAAGGCATGCTGTTCCCGTTTCAACACAGTCTTCAGTACCACCCAACATTCTCACACCTCAGAAGCCCCCATCCAGAGCTCTGGTACCATACAGGCTCCTATCTCACAAGGACATCCGAATCCTCAAAGAGCCCAAATCATCAATAATAAGAGGTACTGAGAAATATTTCCCAGTGGTACCGACCACCTCTCTGAGCCTACTTACCCTCCATCCATATCTTCAACAGTGACTTGCCCCCAACACAATCCCCATGCAGACTGTTCGAGGGTACCGAGAGGTGCTTCCAGCTGGTACCTACACATCCTCCAACACTGCCCCATCAACCTCCCTTTCTCATCTCAGTATCAAAGCCAGCACAGGTCTCTTCCCAAGGCCCAGTACCAACTCAACCACCAATATTAACAGCACTAGCCCTCCCTGTGGATACAGGGGATCATACAGCTCAGACATATCTGTACATGGTTCTTCTGCCTTCCAACCTCCCTCTTTCAAGGTTCACGCTGTCAGGGAAATGCCTAGTAAGAAGCACACCCAGCTACCCTGGCAAGGACAAACTTGGGGTCCTGCTCATTCCCTTTTGCCCCTCTATAATGGGATAACTTATGTTGACCCTTTCTACAGGGTGCCATCCGAAAAGAGGTCTTGTCAAGAGCATCAACCAATGCCCCCAGGTCCTTCCCCATAGGTACTTCTCTCAGAGCAGGGACCAGCAGAACAGTAAGAAACACCACTTTCTCACAAGTCTTCCTAATCACCAGATGAGGTGGTCATGCTTCTTTCCCACCATCTTTCCCCAGTGACTTCAAGGACTTTCAAGACCTTATAAAAAGTGCAACAGACATCTTACAAGACCTGCTGGAAGAGATACAGAAGAGCCCCAACATTCCTTGTTCAATATCCTTCATACACATCCTCAGGGGAAGACTGCCTTGCCCATCAATGACACTTTTCTCACCACAGCTCACATGGTGTAGCAAACCCCAGCTACTATCCCATCCACATGGGAAATAACTGACAAAAAGTACTACATCCCTCCCAGAGGCTCTGAGTATTTTTTCTTCCATCCTACTTCCAGCTCCTGGGTTGAGGAGGCTTTCAACAACAACAGAAAAAGGCAATATTGGTCCCATTCAACACCATCCGATAAGAAGCTAAAACGACTAGACCTTCTGGGCTTCAAAAACTACTCCTCGGCCTCCCTGTCATTCAGAGTAGTCAATTATCAAGCCATCATGGCAAAATATGACTTCACAGTCTATTCAAAATTCTCATCTTTTATTGAATGCCTGCCTCAGGAGCAGAGAGAACAATTTCAGGCTTCATGACAAAGGGTCATACAGTTGCCAAGGCATCTCTCCAGACTCAGCTCAATATTGCCAACACAGCTGCATGTTCCATGACTACTACAGTTGTCATGCACCGAGCTTTCTGGCTGCAGTCTTCCGACCTCCCCTTGGAAATACAAAATACTGTCAAGGACATTTCCTTCAAAGGGCTAAGTTATTTAGTGATGCCATGGACAGGTCCCTTCATTCCCTGAAAGACTTCTGAGTGTCACTATGAACTTTTGGCATCAATACACCTGTGATGAAAAGAAAATACAGCAAATTGCAGATGGCTCAACAGTCTTGCCCAGTTCCTTACTGGCCCACCAGACCAGCTAAGACCCCCAGGAAGAAGCCCAGATTTACTAAGAAACGTCCTCTTCTACAGCAACTCAGTTTGAAGCATCCTCAACACACCTGTTTTGACCTATTGGTTGAGGGTCACAAACTATCTACCCCAGATCCTACATTGCACCTATTCCACCCCTCTCCCTTATGGGGATCATCTCTCCCACTTCCTTCCTTTTGGGGAGCTCATTACCTCGGATAGGTGGATCCTAGAAGTGATTTCTACAGGCTGTTCCATCCAGTTCAGCTCTTTACCACCACCCCCGCCACACTCCTCCTTGTCCCTCTTCAAGGACCCCTCTCACAAAGATCTCTTACGGCAGAAGGTACAATCCCTCCTAGCTCTGGGGTGATTGAACCTGCTCCACCAGACGTTGTCAGGAAAGGGTTCTATTCCTAGTACTTCCTTGTCCTTAAGGAAAACAGGGAGTGGAGACCAATTCTGGACTCAGAACTATAAACACCCTTGTCCACTCCCAACAATTCAGAATGGTAACCCTAGCACCTAGAATTCTCTCCCTGGATCTGGGAGACAGGTTTGTTTCCCTTGATCTTCAGGATGCTTATTTTCATTTTGCCATCCATCCCTCACACAAACAATTCCTACTATCTACAGTAGGCAGGGACCACTACCAATATTGCATCTTACCCTTACCCTAAGGGTCTGTACCCAGGATCTATATGCCTCAGCAGCGTATTTTCACTAAATGGGCATAATCATCTTCCCCTACCTGGACAACTGTCTTCTGAAGGGCCATTCACTTCTCAAAGCGCAGAAAGCAACCAGCAAGGCTCTGTCTGTTCCACTCTCAGGGCCACCACCTCACCATGGAAAAGTCTATGCTAACACCCATGCAATGTATAGACTTCAGTGGGGCTACTCTGGACTCTTCTTCCACCAGAGCATACTTACCCAATGAGAGATTAACCACAATGTACAATCTTATCTCATTAATTCAACAGAGCCCACAAACCATTGCAAGGGCTTGCCTACAACTTCTGGGCTATATGGCAGCCTTTACATTCATGACTCCCTTAGCAAGGCTTCACTCTGTGTTATCAAACATGACTAAGACCTGTCTACACCCCGAACAGATCAATCTATCCAAGCGGTTGTTGGAAGATCCTGGCCTCTCTAAATTGGTGGAGGGATCCTACAGCCCTGTACCGCAAAAATTATCACCAGACATGCCTCCCAGATGGGTTGGGATGCACACTTCTGGAACTTTACAGCTCAGAGCAAATGGACCCCTCAGAGCAGTTTGTTACACTTGCCAACAGTTCCTACCACACATCAAGGGCCACCCAATCAGAATAATACTGGCCAGCAGAGCAGCAATGTATTATATCAATTAGCAAGGAGCAACAAGATCCACAATTCATAAAACAGTGGATACACATCTCAGTAGTTTATCAGGACTACAAAACAAAGTGGTGGAGTCCCTCAGCAGACATTTCAGCATCAACCACGAATGGGAGAACAACAATGAGGTATTCTGAGAGAGATGTCTTACCTGCAATGTCCAATGCAAAGTTCAGGCAATTCTGCTTGAGGAATGTAGGGTGGCCACAACTCAGTGGGAGAGGCCCAAGTCACTACACTATACTATACACTTACTCCCCTATCCCTTTTAGTAACTAAAAACTAAAGATTGATTAATATAAAAGGAAAAGAAGAGTTATTAATTGGTTAAAGGAATCATATACATTACAATTGATTTCAGAGTTTGCAGGTCAGGATAATAGCAGTGATGTTAAATCTGCTAGCTTGTAATAAGTCTCTCTGGTTCTCCTGTTAGATTGGGGGTTATCAGACCATTGTCCAAAGTTCTTTGTTAGAAATCATGTCCAGAGATGTAGAGCAGGAATGAAGACAAAACAGTGATGTCACAGCCTCCTGGGTGTTAGCTAGGGTTATCATTCTGAATTGCTGGGAGTGGACAAGGGCGTTTACAGTCCTGAGTCCAGAATTGGTCTCCACTCCCTGTTTTATACTTTCAGTCCAAGTATATGAAAAGTTACTGGGAAAAGATGGAGTCTTAGATCACATGTCCTTACATGCCTTGCTGAACCATTGCCTCAGTGCTTTCTGAAACGTCTTCAGGAGGAACTCACCAGGTTAGCTGATTGTCCTTAATGGGCGATCAAGCAGGCTGGCTAGCCTTGATGCAAATCTGCCTTGGGCGTCACCCAAGAACACCACAAGTTTGAGATACAAACCCATGGCCAGTATTCGTACCTTCATATACAAATTTGACACATGGATTTAAACAGGATAATAATACTTAGCAGTCTTTAACTTTTCCATTGATACCTTACATGATGTACTTTGTGTAGGCGGCGAGTTATATGGGCCCGTGGTGCCTGTGCTCCACCAATATTCAGAAATGTGAGCCCGGCTCCACTAATGTTTGGGACTTCGGTGCTGGCCCCACGCCCGGGGTCCCAGCTGCCAGTCCCGCGCCCGGGGTGCAAACTGCGGGCCCCGCGCCTGGGATCCTGGCTGCCGTCCGAGTCTCCGCTGCCAGCCCTGCACCCGCCCCCAGCTGTGGCCCCAGCCTCAGCCCCCGTACTCCTGTCCAGATTTCCCTCCCCCACCCCCATCCCCGGAGACGTGGCCCTGCTCCCGTCCCCAGCTGGGGTGTATGTGTGTGGACAGGGGTAAGGATATATATCGGCTTACAAGGCAGGTGTGCGGGGCGGGACTTGGACCCATTCTGCGCACCACAAAAAATTATACAAACCTGGTGCCCACAGTACTTTGTACAAGATTTATTGCAATTTTGTAACAGTGGTGACTGTGTTAGTGTAACTAGTTATCTTCCTTTTTATACAGCATCACAACTACTACTGTATGG
Organism: Caretta caretta; assembly: GCF_965140235.1. Taxonomy (NCBI): domain Eukaryota; kingdom Metazoa; phylum Chordata; order Testudines; family Cheloniidae; genus Caretta; species Caretta caretta. Next base: position 62,352,625 of record NC_134208.1, on the reverse strand, counting down.
AAGAAAGAATCCCAGAGATGCAAAGCCCACATATTCAGAAGACTGGAACAACCACTTTGGGAAAACTCATACAGTTTGTATTATTGTGGCAATTCAATCAGGTCATTAGCAAAAAAGGATGGTATCTAGTCAAATTCTAGACCTGTTATGGACCTCTAATAGTGTGCTACCAAGTTTAATAATGTGAAAGAGAGAAGGAGAGGAGAGCATCCTGTCCTTAATATTTGGGGTCAGGCATAATGGAGCAATCCTGCCAGCACAGAATAGTTCAAGAAGGGGTGGAGAGGGTGGAGAGCACCTTACTGCTTCTTCAGTAATAAAACATAAACCACCCAGTTTGCCATGACCCTACCTGTAGTACAATTAATAGGAATGAGGAAAGGTTTCAGGGGGACGTAGGCTGGTGTGACAGCTGCCTATCGGGTGGCAAGCTGGTTGGCCAGGCTTCTGACAGAAAAAGACAGACTTCTCATCGTGTAACACTGACCCCTACATATGCTCAATAGATATTTCCTACACCTCTACCTGCTTGCTGCCCCAAAACCTGCCATGGGCTATTCAGCTCCATGTGACATTTCTCACCACTGAGAAAGTGACTGATTTCCTCTGTCCCCACCACCTCCATGCAACAGGAGCATCTGTGGGGAAAGGCAGGGATTTGTCCCCTACCCCACCACATGGGGCTGCTTTGCCTTCCCTGCTGCTGGAGTCCCACGCATTGTCTCTGCCTTCACCCCCTGACTTCATCTTGCTGAATGGTCTGCAAAGCAGGCAGCAGTACTTATCACTGATAAAGTGATCAGCTCCCCCACCATGAAGCGCAGCCCCAGCTTCCCAGGGAGCAAGAGGCCTGAGGTGGGCCTTAGCCCCCCTTTACCATGTGGCCTTGCCCTGTGCGCCTCCTCTCCCTGCACAAGGAGCCTGGGCCACTATGGGGAGCCCTGGAGCCTCCACCTGCCCTGGGCAACACGCCTCAGGCGGCAGGGACACAGGCTGGGGGCTGTTCTCGAGCACCCCAGCCCCCTGTCCAGGGCCAAAGGAGGGTCCAGGGCTCCCCACAATGGCCTGGGCTCCCTGGGTGGCTCTTACCTCAGTCCAGCTTTGGCTTCCGGCCTGGCCTGCCCAGGCCAGGGGGTGGGCTCTCAGGGGAAGAGGAGGAGCAGGGGCAGAACCACAGTTCTGGTGCTGGTGGCCCTCCCCCTTCTACCCAGGTTCCGGTGCTCCCCCAAACTGGCCAGGGCCCCAACCACAGGCCTATGCGTTAATCGACCACTGAGTGTGCTCTCTTTTGTATATTGTAAGGGGTTATTGTAGATGTGGTCACTCCATAAACATTTGTAACTGAATTCTCTCTCCACTTCTGTGGGACAATCCCTCCCCAGAAAATCACTGTAGTACATACTCATAATCTGAATCAGTGGGAAATTGCAAATACAATAGAACTTTAAATTCTCTCCTTCGGGATCTTTCTACAACTTTGCTGATTACTGCAGAATCTCTTATTTCATTTAAAAAATATAGTCTAACTATTCCACTGCACAGATAACCTTCCCATCCCATGTAAAGATGAGTCCGACTCCTCTCGCTCAGCTTATTTTTCCTGCCTTGTGGAAAACTGGCTCTGGAAGCCAAGCAGCAGCAAACGTATCAGCTCTACCTGGCCTCCCTACCACCTCATAGCGGTGTTACCTGGAAAGTTTAGTTGGGCCACTTAAATGCTAACAACATTAAGCAAAGAAACAAACAAACATTCAGCTGCAGTCAAGACACTCTCTTAAAAAAAATATATATATATATATATATATATTTTCTCTCCCTTCCTCTAGTGGGGGCTTTTTTCCTACTTATTCTTCAAAGTGACATTTTCCTTTTACACTGACCGGGCTGTAAGGAGACTGGAGTTGTCTCTTCCCATTCATTCTTGAAATATTTTTCCTTTTTAGTTCCTGATCTCTGCCCTCTGTTGTTGCAACATGGAGAATAACTATATGGCATGAGTTGCTTTTATTTGTAAACTGGGACTAAAAGCTGTGGTACCACCTATCTATGATACTCTGCTCCTAAATACTCTGATACCTGTAGAAAGTGCAGACTCTCAGGTCCCTTCTATAATGACCTTTAATTGGATTAGGGAATAATGTTTAATTTATCTGGCTAAAGTGGCTTCCAATACTTTTTACCTGGACAGAAGACCAACTTGTTTAGTAGTGTTTTAAAGATATGTTCTAGCCCGGTCAGATCCATAGTCCAAAACATGTTCTAATTTAGGTCTGTTGATTAATCACAGTTAACTCACGCAATTAACTAAAACAAATTAATTGTGATTAAAAAACTTTATCACAATGAATCATACTTTTAATCGCACTGTAAATAATAGAATACCAATTAAAACATATTATATTTTTGGATATTTTTCTACATTTTCAAATATGTTGATTTCAATTACAACACAGAATACAAAGTGCATAATGCTCACTTTATATTATTTTATTACATATATTTGCACTGTAAAAATGATAAACAAAAATAGTATTTTTCAATTCACCTCATACAAGTACTGTAGTGCAATCTCTTTATCATGAAAGTGCAACTTACAAATGTAGATTTTTTTTGTTACATAACTGTTTTGTTTTTGAGTGCAATGTAAAACTTCAGAGCCCACAAATCCACTCAGTCTACTTCTTGTTCAGCCCATCGCTAAGGCAAACAAGTTTGTTTACATTTACAGGAGATAATGCTGCCCGCTTCTTATTTAAAATGTCACCTGAAAGTGAGAACAGCCGTTTGCATGGCACTTTTGTGGCCGTCACTGCAAGGTATTTAAGTGCCAGATATGCAAAACATTCGTATGCCCCTTCATGCTTCGGCCACCATTCCAGAGGACATGCTTCTATGCTGCTGACGCTCATTAAAAAAAATAATGCATTAATTAAATTTGTGACTGAACTCCTTGGGGGAGAATTGTATGTCTCCTGCTCTGTTTTACCCACATTCTGCCATATATTCCATGTTATAGCAATCTCGGATGATGACCCAGCATATGTTGTTCATTTTAAGAACACTTTCACTGCAGATTTGATAAAACAAAAAGAAGGTACCAATGTGAAATTTCTAAAGATAGGTACAGCACTCGACCCAAGGTTTAAGAATCTGAAGTGCCTTCCAAAATCTGAGAGGTTTGATGTGTGGAGCATATTTTCAGAAGTCTCCAATGCGGAAACTATAGAACTGAACCACCAAAAAAGAAAATCAACCCTGTGCTGGTGGCATCTGATTCAGATGATGAAAATGAATATGCATCAATTCTCACTGGTTTGGATTGCTATCGAGCAGAACCCATCATTGGTATGGACGCGTGTCCTGTGGAAGGGTGGTTCAAGCGTGACAGGACATATGAATCTTTACCGCATCTGGCACGTAAATATCTTGTGACGCCGGCTACAACAGTGCCATGCAAACACGTGTTATCACTTTCAAGTGACATTGTAAACAAGAAGGGGGCAGCATATGAAAATGTAAACAAACTTATTTGTCTGAGCAATTGGCTGAACAAGAAGTAGGAGTGGACTTGTAGGCTCTGAAGTTTTACAATGTTGTATTTTTGAGTGCCGTTATATTTTTGTACATAATTCTACATTTCTAAATTCAACTTTCATGTTAAAGAGATTGCACTACATTATTTGTATTAGGTGAATTGAAAAATACTATTTCTTTTGTTTTTTACTGTGCAAATATTTGTAATAAAAATATAAAGTGAGCACTGTACAATTTGTATTCTGTGTGGTAATTGAAATCAATATATTTGAAAATATAGAAAACATCCAAAAACATTTAAATAAATGGTATTCTATTATTTTTAACAGTGCGATTAATCACAATTTTTTTAATTGCTTTACAGCCCTAGTTCTAACCTAGGTCTGTATTTATTCAGTTGGACTCTTTTATTGTGCCTATTCTATGCTCTAGCTGTATTACACAGATTAAAATGCAGACAGAACAAATTCATAAAAGAATAGGCACCCAGTTCCCTTCCCCACCCCAAAGCATAAGTTCTTTGCCTAGCCCCACACAAACTAAGCCTTGGAAAATGGGCGAGTCTCACAGCATGTCCTGAAGGTCACCACATCTGGAGCCAAGGTGAGAAGTGAGTTCCACAGAGAATGGAGGGTTCATAGAATCATAGAATATCAGTGTTGGAAGGGACCTCAGGAGATCATCTAGTCCAACCCCTTGCTCAAAGCACGATCAATCCTCAAGTAAATCATCCCAGCCAGGGCTTTGTCAAGCCTGACCTTAAAAATATCTAAGGAAGGAGATTCCACCACCTCCCTAGGTAACGCATTCCAGTGTTTCACCACCGTCCTATTGAAAAAGTTTTTCCTAATACCCAACCTAAACCTCCCCCACTGCAACTTGAGACCATTACTCCTTGTTCTGTCATCAGCTACCACTGAGAACAGTCTAGATCCATCCTCTTTGGAACCCCCTTTCAGGTACTTGAAAGCAGCTATCAAATCCCACCTCATTCTTCTCTTCCGCAGACTAAACAATCCCAGTTCCCTCAGCCTCTCCTCATAACTCATGTGTTCCAGTCCCCTAATCATTTTTGTTGCCCTCCGCTGGATGTTTTCCAATTTTTCCACATCCTTCTTGTAGTGTGGGGCCCAAAACTGGTCACAGTACTCCAAATGAGTCGAATAGAGGGGAAAGGTCACGTCCCTCGATCTGCTGGCAATGCCCCTACATATACATCCCAAAATGCCATTGGCCTTCTTGGCAACTAGGGCACACTGTTGACTCATATCCAGCTTCTTTTCCACTGTAACCCCTAGATCCTTTTCTGCAGAACTGCTGCCGAGCCATTCGGTCCCTAGTCTGTAGCGGTGCATGGGGTTCTTCCATCCTAAGTGCAGGACTCTGCACTTGTCCTTGTTGAACCTCATCAGATTTCTTTTGGCCCAATCCTCTAATTTGTCCAGGGCCCTCTGTATCCTATCCCTACCCTCCAGCGTATCTACCTCTCCTCCCAGTTTAGTGTCATCTGCAAACTTGCTGAGGGTGCAATCCACACCATCCTTCAGATCATTAATGAAGATACTGAACAAAACCGGTCCGAGGACCGACCCTTGGGGCACTCCACTTGATACCGGCTGCCAACGAGACATGGAGCCATTGATCACTACCCGTTGAGCCCGACAATCTAGCCAACTTTCTATCCACCTTATAGTCCATTCATCCAGCCCATATTTCTTTAACTTGCTGGCAAGAATACTGTGGGAGACTGTGTCAAAAGCTTTGCTAAAGTCAAGGAACAACATGTCCACCGCTTTCCCCTCATCCACAGAGCCAGTTATCTCATCATAGAAGGCAATTAGATTAGTCAGGCATGACTTGCCCTTGGTGAATCCATGCTGACTGTTCCTGATCACTTTCCTCTCATGTAAGTGCTTCAGAATTGATTCCTTGAAGACCTGCTCCTTGATGTTTCCAGGGACTGAGGTGAGGCTGACTGGCCTGTAGTTCCCAGGATCCTCCTCCTCCCCTTTTTTAAAGATGGGGACTGCATTAGCCTTTTTCCAGTCGTCCGGGACTTCCCTGGATCGCCATGAGTTTTCAAAGATAATGGCCAATGGCTCTGCAATCACATCCGCCAACTCCTTTCGCACTCTCGGTTGCAGTGCATCCGACCCCATGGACTTGTGCTCGTCCAGCTTTTCTAAATAGTCCCGAACCACTTCTTTCTCCACAGAAGGCTGGTCACCTCCTCCCCATGCTGTGCTGCCCAGTGCAGTATTCTGGGAGCTGACCTTGTTTGTGAAGACAGAGGCAAAAAAAGCATTGAATACATTAGCTTTTTCCACATCCTCTGTCACTAGGTTGCCTCCATCATTCAGTAAGGGGCCCACGCTTTCCTTGACTTTCTTCTTGTTGCTAACATACCTGAAGAAACCCTTCTTGTTACTCTTAACATCTCTTGCAAGCTGCAACTCCAGATGTGATTTGGCCTTCCTGATTTCACTCCTGCATGCCCGAGCAATATTTTTATACTCTTCCCTGGTCATTTGTCCAATCTTCCAATTCTTGTAAGCTTCATTTTTGTGTTCAAGATCAGCAAGGATTTCACTGTTAAGTCAAGCTGGTCGCCTGCCATATTTACTATTCTTTCTACACATCGGGATGGTTTGTCCCTGTAACCTCAATAAAGATTCTTTAAAATACAGTCAGATCTCCTGGGCTCCTTTCCCTCTCATGTTATTCTCCCAGGGGATCCTGCCCATCAGTTCCCGGAGGGAGTCAAAGTCTGCTTTTCTGAAATCCAGGGTCCGTATTCTGCTGCTCTCCTTTCTTCCCTGTGTCAGGATCCTGAACTCAACCATCTCATGGTCACTGCCTCCCAGGTTTCCATCCACTTTAGCTTCCCCTACTAATTCTTCCCAGTTTGTGAGAAGCAGGTCAAGAAGAGCTCTGCCCCAGTTGGTTCCTCCAGCACTTGCACCAGGAAATTGTCCCTTACCCTTTCCAAAAACTTCCAGGATTGTCTGTGCACTGCTGTATTACTCTCCCAGCAGATATCAGGGTGATTGAAGTCTCCCATGAGAACCAGGGCCTGCGATCTAGTAACTTCCTTGAGTTGCCGGAAGAAAGCCTCGTCCACTTCATCCCCCTGATCCGGTTGTCTATAGCAGACTCCCACCACAACATCACCCTTGTTGCTCACACTTCTAAACTTAATCCAGAAACACTCAGATTTTTCTGCAGTCTCATACTTGAGCTCTGAGCAGTCATACTGCTCTCTTACATACAGTGCAACTCCCCCACCTTTTCTGCCCTGCCTGTCCTTCCTGAACAGTTTATATCCATCCATGACAGTACTCCAGTCATGTGAGTTATCCCACCAAGTCTCTGTTATTCCAATCACATCATAATTCCTTGACTGTGCCAGGACTTCCAGTTCTCCCTGCTTGTTTCCCAGGCTTCTTGCATTTGTGTATAGGCACTTGAGATAACTTGCTGATCGTCCCTCTTTCTCAGTATGAGGCAGGAGCCCTGCCCTCTCGCACGCTCCTGCTTCCTCCCGGTATCCCACTTCCCCACTTACCTCAGGGCTTTGGTCTCCTTCCCCCGGTGAACCTAGTTTAAAGCCCTCCTCACTAGGTTAGCCAGCCTGCTTGTGAAGATGCTCTTCCCTCTCTTCAGTAGGTAGAGCCCGTCTCTGCCTAGCACTCCTCCTTCTTGGAACACCATCCCATGGTCAAAGAATCCAAAGCCTTCTCTCCGACACCACCTGCATAGCCATTCGTTGACTTCCACAATTCGACATTCTCTACCCAGGCCTTTTCCTTCCACGGGGAGGATGGACGAGAAGACCTCTTGCGCCTCAAACTCCTTTATTCTTCTTCCCAGAGCCACATAGTCTGCAGTGATCCGCTCAAGGTCATTCTTGGCAGTATCATTGGTGCCCACGTGGAGAAGCAGGAAGGGGTAGCGATCCGAGGGCTTGATGAGCCTCGGCAGTCTCTCTGTCACATCGTGAATCCTAGCTCCTGGAAAGCAGCAGACTTCTCAGTTTTCCCGGTCGGGGCGGCAGATAGATGACTCAGTCCCTCTGAGGAGAGAGTCCCCGACTACCACCACCCGCCTCCTTCTCTTGGGAGGGGTGGTCATGGAACCCCCAACCCTAGGACAGTGCATCTCATGCCTTCCAATCGGCGGAGTCTCCTTCTGTTCCCTTCCCTCAGATATATCATCTAGTCCACTCTCCGCATTAGTACCTGTGGAGAGAACATGAAAACGGTTACTTACCTGTATCTGCGTTGCTGGTACATGGACGCGCCCCTATTTTAGAAACTTATAGATCAAAAACAACACCTTACACCTGACCCAGAAATAATCTGGCAGCGAACACAGATCATGGAGCATGCATGTCATGTGTTCTCTGCATGAACCCCCCTCACTTAAGTAGGTAGCCAAATTCTGAACTAGCTGCAGTTTCTGAATGGTTTGACGCTATGACCCCATATACATCAGAGTGAAATATTCTAACCTTGAGGCATGAGTAACTGTACAGGATCCTAATCCAAAAGGTAAGCAAAAAACTATCTTACCACATGCAGTTAATAAAAATATACTTTAATTGACACTACCTGGGCATCCAGGAACAACTAGGGATCCAAGACCCATAGGTTGTCAACCATCGAGCTATAACCCTTCCATGGAGGGTGCCAGTCTAATTTCTGCCAGCTCCTCTTTCTTCATCTTATAAACATTATTATTTATTACTTATCCAGAACTGCGCTAGGTGCATCACAGAACATAGGAAAGACAGGTTCAAAGAGCTTTCAGTCTAAAAGGAGACATGATACAACTGACAACACAAGCAATGGAGAGGGAGAGGGAAAGGAAAAGGATGCTGCAACTGTTATCTTGTAGCAACTCTTTTTCATTTGCTGTACAGCTATGGCATATGGTTTCAAAGACCGGGGTACTGCAAAATCGGAAGAGTAGCAAACAGAAGGGGACAGAGTCTAATTGCAAAGTGACTTGGCGAGATTAGAACAATGTGGGGTTACAGACAATGGGGGAGATTCCGTACCAACATATGTGGAGTCTTACATCTAGGGAGGGGAAACATTTTACCTCTCTCTTTCATTTATACAATATGCCTCTCCAAAACACAGAACTATGGGGAAAGGAAAAGGGAAAGGAAAAGCTGCACTGGTCCCATTAAAATGAGTTAATTTTTATTGTCTCCTTAATGTTGTTCCAATATTTATATATATTTTTAATGTAGCCAAGCATACTTTGCTGTGGGAAAAGTGTGGAATCAACTTTGGAAGAGGAGATGGCCATTGGAGGAGAATCTTAATTTTAAAAAGTGTCTACAACATGAAAAAGTTTAAGGAGACTACACTGGCATAATTCAAGCAACTCTGCAGTCTCTGTTTTGTTTTGTATAGCATCAGCCAAACTTTTGTTCCTTAGAAGTGAGTGCATTTCAGCAGTAATGCATGCATCCATCTGTAAAGCACTTTGGTACCTCTCAGGACAAGAAGTGTTATAGAAATGTATATTATTATTAGACACCTAACTCAAGTCACTGTTGTGCCATTGTCTGTCTCTACTGGACACAGCAAAAAGCAGAGCAAGGAGTCTTCAAACCACATTTGGCAGAAAGTAAGAGACTGAAATTTCGGTTATCACCTCTAAAATAAATAAATGTTAGAAAACCCAGTTACAATAGTGTTTGGTCATCTGCTCTGGATGCGTGTGAATCAATTTTTAACTGGATTATGGAATCATGCTGGACATCATAGGCCATATCACGACACAGTAACAAATAAACAGTTTGGTCTAATTTATATATTGAGATACTAACATATTATGAACTCCCTTTTGAACTCAAATCTTCCACTTCCCAAGTCCATAAGGCTGTCTATACTGGCCTTTGAACCAAGTTCATCAATTCATAGAGTCCAAGTTCAGAAGGGACCATTGTGATCATCTAGTCTACACCTCCAGTGTAACACAGGCCATAGAGCTTCTCCCCAAATAATTCCTAGAGTATATCTTCTAGAAAAACATCCAACCTTGATTTAAAAATTGTCAGTGATGCAGAATCCATCACGAGCCTTGGTAAGTTGTTCCAATAGTAAATTATTCTCATTGTTAAAAAATTACACCTTACTTCCAGTCTGAACTTGTCTAGCTTCCAACTACCAGCCATTGTATTGTGTTGTATCTTTCTCTGCTAAATTGATGAGCCCATTATTAAATATTTGTTCCCCATGTAGTTACTTATAGTCTGTAATCAAGTCACCCCTTAACCTTCTTTTTGTTAAACTAAATAGATTGAGCTCCTTGAGTCTATCACTATAAGGCATGTTGTCTAATCCTTTAATCATTCTCATGACTCTTCCTTGAACCCTCTGAAATTTATCAATATCCTTCTTGAACTGTGGGCACCAGAACTGGACACAGTATTCCAGCAGTGGTGGAACCATGTTTAACGTAGTGCCTGAAAATTGGTTTATAATTCTGGCCCCTATGCACAGAATCTCCCCTCTCTTGCTGTTTGCTGCCATCTTGCTCTCTTCATAACCATCCTAGAGGGTCTTTACATAAGTTTTTGGGGCAGGAAATATATATTTTTGTACTGGACATTATGGGTGCTAAACAAATTATGTCAGCACAGATTGGCCAGTCAATGCTTGATCTGAATTGAATTATTTAAGAATCTTTGACAGAAGTACCGGAACTAAGAGTGCTGGGGGTACTTCCACACCCCCTGGCATGAAGTGGTTTCCATCAACAAATTTGATTGTGGATGAACTTACACCAAAGAAACACCTGACAAAGAAGAAACTTATTAACAGACTCCAATCCCTGTGCAGCAGCCCAACAAACATAGGCACATAAGGGGGCTCTCTTTGAAGTCTGACACATACACAATTGAAGTTGCATAGGAGGCTTTTGTTTCAGTTATGCATTTTTCACCATTGTGATAGACTCAGCTCCACAGACCACCAGCAATGACTCTGTGAACCACCAATGGGAGTCATGAGCCACAGTCTGAGAACCACTGTACCACTAGGTTAAAAGTTTCGGTTAAGACAGGATCTCTTTTGCATAATCTTCATACCAGAACCATTTCATTTTATTCCCATTTGCAAGGCTGCATCAGGTTGAAGACAGGCAAGTGCCCATACAGAAAAAAGGGCCCTACGTGACCACTCAAAGGAGTAACAAAAATCACTTGCTTAAAACTAACCTGCTGGGCTTTTGATGTCTGTGTGCTTCTTTATGATGTCTTTAAAAGGGAGGAGGGAAGCATTCAGTTTGTTTTTTTAGATTAGGAATTTGTCTAGTCTGAGTAATTCCAAAAGTGATTGGAGATCTAGTAAAATTATGACATCAGAAGCTGAAAAAAGAGACTGAAACCTGATAACTAAGAGGAGAAGGGATTTTTAATCTGAGCATTTAAAACTCTGGGGTTATTTTGATTGATTTTTGTCAATATTCATTAAACTCCAATCACTAAGGACTATTTTTGAGAAAGGATATCCTTCTTAAAGAGCCAACATCTTCCCTCCTGCCCCCATTCCTTTCATTAAGATGTGAATGCTCATCACAATATACAGGCTCTGAGTTCCCCAATAAATCATCCAGTAAAACAGAAAAGATCAGATTTACATTCCTGGTATTTCTAGGGTTAAACAAGGCAGCGGGAAGGCAATGGGGAAGGAAATCAAAAAACCTTCAAGCTTTCAGGGGGTTTTTAATGCATAATAAAGATGCCAAAAAAGGGGATGAGACCAATTAAAAACAACATTATGTATGTTATCTTTAAGAATGGTTTGTCTGCTAAAGGTGACACAGAATTATACTTAATATCTTTACAGAGAAATTTTGGACTGGCATCTTAAGCAGGGATTGAACTGCTGTGCTCTACTGGAACTTTTACAGTTTCCCTGTGCAGACGTTATTACAGGCTATCTGTGTTACTGAGTCTGCCCATAGGTGCCAATTCTGCAATAAGATGTGTAAACCATGATCTCTGAAACCTAATGATGATACTTGAAAGCTCTGATCTTGCAGAAGTCTCAGTGTAGCTCTCATTAGTCTCATCCTAAATGCTGCAATGTCTAAAGAGATGCAATCAAAATAAAATCACACGTATGTGAAAATTCTATTGTTTCAAGAAACATCAAACACTACAATATCTGAAAGGGAGTAGAGAAAAATGTATTTTTCTCTATTTTTTTCAGTTTTACTTTGTGGTTTTGTCTACACTGTGTACAGTCAGTAACACTGTTTTCCTTTGTATATTGTTATTTATATTATAGTAGCACCTAAAGGAACCAACTAATATCAGTGCCACATGGTTTGAGGCATCCTATAAACACACAGTGGTTGGTCTGAAATGCTTACACCACAAGCAGACAAGACTAGCAAAGGGTAGATGGGGAAACTGAAGAATGGAGCAATTAAGTGCTTTGCCCAAGGTTACCCAGCAAGTCAGTGGAATAGAACTGTAATCTATTGAATTTCAGCCCAGTGCCTTATCTACTGCTGCCTAGTCAGTCAATTCCCCTGTGGGCCCTGATCTTGCAGGTGAGTATGAATAGAGTCCCACTGAGTTTTGCATTGACCATATGTGGGGTGTTTGTTTGCCTGTATCTTTCAGACAGCAATTGGAGGAAAGGAAGGGGGAATAATGTAGGCTGATGCCTTAATGTACATGTTTAGTAATAACTGTAATTTTTAGAAGAAGGGGACTCTGATTAAAATACCAGGATTAAAGTTAGGCACTGAAACCATCACACTTTCTTTTTTTTCCCACACTGACCCGATTTCAGCTGGGAAAGGTCCTTTCAAACATTTCACTGTTATCCTTCTGGTGAAAGGATCCAGCCCGGAGGGAAGGGAGCTGACGAGGGAGTCAACTCCCCTGCACGTGTCCCCAGCTGAGGCGGCAGCTGGCGTCTCCTGTAGAGGTTTCGCTTCTCTTTCCCTGCGGTGCCGGACACGCAGCCCGGCCCCCCGTCGGCCAGGCCCCCCAAGCGAGGAGCCTTCCCGCCGCCGAGCGAGGCACCGGGCGGCCGCTTTGAGGCGCGTGAGTCTCTCGCGTGCAGCCCCTCCCCTGGCGGCGGCGGGCGGGCGAGCGGGAGGAGCCCGGCGGCGGGAAGGGCCGCGGGGGAGGGGAGGAGCCGCGGCTCGGAGGCGCACCAGGGAGCCGGGGCTCCCGGCACAGGCTGTTTGTGCCACGATAGCGGCCGTCAGTGGGGGCGCCTCCAGGGCGGAGCCAGTGGCCAGGTCTGTCCCCCACACGCCCCTGCTGCGGAGAGGGGCTGCCGGGGGGCGCTGCCGAGGGGCTCCGGCACCTGTTGGCCGGGAAGGTGCTGGGGCGCCCGGAGCCAGCGAGGCGGGAGTGGCCGGCTGGGACGTGCGTGCTCCGGGGAGGGGGAGGCGCTTTCTGCTCCCCTGGGGGCAGGGTCCCGGCTAGCTCTGGCGGCGCGGGCTGGGGAGACAAAGGGGTGGAGGAGCCTCTGGCCGGGCGACGTGTCACGCTGCCTCCCCCCGGGCATCTGGGCCGCGAGCGCGGGGTGGGCTGGGTGTGAATGGCGCGCAGGTGGCGCTGGATGCCTGGAGCCGAAGTTGTCCGGCGGGATTAGCTGCGTCTCCCTTTGGGGCCAGCGCGCTCCAGCTATCGGCGCCTCTCAGTTAGCCGGTTAGCGGGTCGACCTCTCTCTAGTTAGTCTCCGAGGCCGCCAGCTGGCTGAGATTTTGGAGCGGGGTCCCAGTGGCACGTGGATAGTAGTTTAAGCAACACCCAGCATCTCCGAGCAGGGAATTTACAGATGGTCTGCAGCATCCCCATAATTTTTCGGGGTTTGAACTCATCTTTGTTAACAGGGAGGGACTCTTTCCCTCGCCACTCTAAATGTGGGGATTTGGAAGGAAGATTTTATTCCCGAATCGTTTTGGCTACAAATCTTTTCCCTAGAATTAAACTATTTACTCTTTTCGACGTCTATGTGCTCCCTTTTTTGACTGCATACTTTTCGACGTTTGTGCTCTTTTGTTTTTCTTTTTGTCCAAGGTAAAGTACTAGTCTGGCTCCACGCCTTAGCACAATGCAGCGTTTGAGTCGCAATCGCCGCAGGAGGATACTGGGTTAGCCTTTAAAAACCTCAATAGCTCTTTAAATCGGGGGGGGATCCAGTTAGGTTTTGTGGATTATTACTGTCTTTTAAATTACCTACATTTGGGGCTCAAACTATCTGACTGGCATGTTAAAGGCTTTTGCTGTCGAATTAAACAAATCTATCTTTTATATGTAAAATATGTCTTTGGTAAACTAAAAAAAGAGAGAGTGAGAGAGTCTTATTAACCAAGCTGCATGTGTTTCCATTCCATTTTTCATCTGTGGATTGTCTGTGTAATTGATTTTCTTCAAGAATCAGTGCAGCCATTTCCTTTTCATACAGGTATAACCCTGAGTTGTTGTACATGATCACATCCCCATAATTAACGGTCCTAGCCCTCTGTACAGTAGAGGCTGGCCTATATTTAATGAATCAGGCAAATTTTGTGGTTACTGGTAAGATGTATGAACATCTGCTGGGAACTAGGCTGAGACTGTTCTTCCTGTTTCACTTGTGAACAATTTTATATCTGAAACGGAGTCTTTTCCGCAGGCTAGTGCACAAAGCAGTGCAGCTAGCAGGGCTTCTGTTGAGTTCCCCAGCCCTCCACAAACATTTTCAGAAATTCCAGCTTTTTATCTTTTGGGTCATAAATCAGTCTTTTGCCAAGTATTTCCACAATTCTAACTTCCCAAATTGTTAACATAGTAGAGTAAATGAGTGCTAAAATATTTAATAAAAGGACACTTTAAATAGTGTGAACTGAAATAGGAGCAACAGAAATAATAACTTGCCTGGCAGTATGGCATGAAGAGTCAGAACAGGAGAATAATAAAACAGAAATGGAGTACATGTTATCAAAGTGACTCTCTTGAGGGGAAGAAGGGATGCTTAAATGAAGGGAAGAAGCTGTAGGAGAAGTAAACCTGTACACTGGGTATCTTTCAGGCAATCTTTCCAAAATCTCAGCAAGGAAGTTCTAGTTCTGATATAGAAAATTGTGATAGATGTTTAAACATAGTTCAGGTGCTTGTTGGTTGCCAGGTGAAATCCATCTCAGCCTGGTAGCATCCAAAAACTAATTCTCCATATATAAAGTACAGAGTCTTTAGGGAAAAAATGTTCCCGTCAGTGACTTACGGTTTTTCCTACAAAAGCAAAAGTGCATTTGTGGAGAGGGAGGGGGAATGTCTCTGAAATGAATTGATGGTGTCAGTCCTCTGTAAAAAGAAAAGGAGTACTTATGGCACCTTAGAGACTAACCAATTTATTTGAGCATGAGCTTTCGTGAGCTACAGCTCACTTCATCGGATGCATACTGTGGAAACTGCAGAAGACATTATATACACACAGAGACCATGAAACAATACCTCCTCCCACCCCACTGTCCTGCTGGTAGTAGCTTATCTAAAGTGATCATCAAGTTGGGCCATTTCCAGCACAAATCCAGGTTTTCTCACCCTCCCGCCCCCCCGCCCCCACAAACTCACTCTCCTGCTGGTAATAGCCCATCCAAAGTGACCACTCTCTTCACAATGTGTGTGATAATCAAGGTGGGCCATTTCCTGCACAAATCCAGGTTCTCTCACTCCCTCACCCCCCTCCAAAAACCACACACACAAACTCACTCTCCTGTTGGTAATAGCTTATCCAAAGTGACCACTTTCCCTATAATGTGCATGATAATCAAGGTGGGCCATTTCCAGCACAAATCCAGGTTATGGCCCACCTTGATTATCATGCACATTATAGGGAGAGTGGTCACTTTGGATAAGCTATTACCAGCAGGAGAGTGAGTTTGTGTGTGTGGTTTTTGGAGGGGGGTGAGGGAGTGAGAGAACCTGGATTTGTGCAGGAAATGGCCCACCTTGATTATCACACACATTGTGAAGAGAGTGGTCACTTTGGATGGGCTATTACCAGCAGGAGAGTGAGTTTGGGGGGGGGGGGGCGGGAGGGTGAGAAAACCTGGATTTGTGCTGGAAATGGCCCAACTTGATGATCACTTTAGATAAGCTATTACCAGCAGGACAGTGGGGTGGGAGGAGGTATTGTTTCATGGTCTCTGTGTGTATATAATGTCTTCTGCAGTTTCCACGGTATGCATCCGATGAAGTGAGCTGTAGCTCACGAAAGCTCATGCTCAAATAAATTGGTTAGTCTCTAAGGTGCCACAAGTACTCCTTTTCTTTTTGCGAAGACAGACTAACACAGCTGTTACTCTGAAATCAGTCCTCTGTGTAATGCACTGATATGACCATGACAAAAACACCCTCGCAGTTGGCATTCTTGTATGTCCATCTTGGCAAGTTACCATGTGAGTACACTCCAATATCATCCTAAAAGAAGGCCTCTCCAGCAAACCATTAAGGCAGGCGGGTGGGGTGCAATACTAAAGACCAGAGTTCCACTGTTCATGCCGGAAATGTTGTGTCTAAACAGGACTGTTTTTCAGGGCCGTCCATGCAGCACATCTCTCAAACATTAAATTCATTTAATTATCTTTAAGGTGGTTGTCATAAATATAAAGGGAAGGGTAACCACCTTTTTGTATACAGTGCTATAAAATCCCTCCTGGCCACAGGCAAGACCCTTTCACCTGTAAAGAGTTAAGAAGCTAAGGTAACCTCGCTGGCACCTGACCCAAAATGACCAATGAGGGGACAAGATACTTTCAAATCTGGAGTGGGGGGGAACAAAGGGTTTGGTCTGTCTGTGTGATGCTTTTGCCGGGAACAGATCAGAAATGCAAGCCTTCCAACTCCTGTTAAATTAGTAAGTAATCTAGATGGAAAATCTGTTAGATTTTCTTTTGTTTAATGGCTGGTAAAATAAGCTGTGCTGGAGGGAAGGTATATTCCTGTTTTTGTGTCTTTTTGTAATTTAAGGTTTTGCCTAGAGGGATTCTCTGTGTTTTGAATCTGATTACCCCGTAAGGTATTTACCATCCTGATTTTACAGAGGTGATTCTTTTACTTTTTTTTTCTTCAAATTCTTCTTTTAAGAACCTGATTGCTTTTTCATTGTTCTTAAGATCCAAGGGTTTGGGTCTGTGTTCACCTGTACCAAATCGTGAGGATTATTATCAAGCCTTCCCCAGGAAAGGGGGTGTAGGGCTTGGGGGGATATTTTGTGGGACGATGTCTCCAAGTGGTCTCTTTCCCCATTCTTTGTTTAAAACGCTTGGTGGTGGCAGCATACTGTTCAAGGACAAGGCAAAGTTTGTACCATGGGGAAGTTTTTAACCTAAGCTAGTAAGAATAAGCGTAGGGGGTCTTTCATGCAGGTCCCCACATCTGTACCCTAGAGTTCAGAGTGAGGAAGGAACCTGGACAGTGGTACAGGAAGCAGAGTGTATATTTCTGTCTTAGTTGGTATTGTAGATCAGGTTCTTGTTTCAAGTCTAGAGTGGATGAGAGGACATAACCTGCTGTTCTCTTATCTCAAACCCCACCCTCAAAAGGAGGAAAGGAATATATTCATATGTGACCCTTCACTAGATTTTTATTTACATGGGGTGGTGAGGCTAGATCACCTTATTAATAAACTTCATTGTGAGCCACCACCTCATGCAGGTAACAATCTTTGAGTGTAATTGAAGTGTAGTCCAAGGTGTGAAATATCTTGTGACTCAACAGTACCTAGTGAATGGAATTTAAACTGTGATGTTAGCAATCACTGATTTGTATTTATTTATTTTTTTAACTTTGCTGATGACAGAGAGGGGAAGCATCTCTGAAGAGGTTTCACTGTTGGAATGCCTCAGATTAATACAGCTACAGTTCTGCAGATTTGTATGCTGCTATCTGCACTTCCTGCACAGTATTTCATATCCCAGTGGTATGGAACAGACTCTGCTCAGCGCCTCCAAGTGACACAAAGGTTGTAACACTTTTCCTCCCCACTACATTAATATATTCAAAGCAAGATTTCTCTCTCCCTCCTCCCTTATTACACTTTTGTCCCCAAGGCTTGGGGTGGGGATGCCCTCCTGCCATCCTTAGAAGAATCCATTCAGATCATATCTCATACATTTTTGTGTTTTAATATGAATTTATTAAGCAGTTTGATGCCCTACGGCATTTGAATAATAGCCTTTGTTTTTCTCCGTATAAAACCTTGTGTGTATGGTTAGCATGGCCATATCTCAATATGCTTCTGCCCTTCTGGAGATTCCAATAAATGCTACCATGGGTTTAATCTCTTTGAAAGGTGCGAATGAAATGCTTGATCAATAACATTATTTTTGACTTTCCCTTGTCTTGTTGAAACTTACTATTCAAATGTATTTCCTTTTGGAGTATGATTTAGTGCATTGGCCTTAGCAATAAAAATCAAAGTAGTAGAGTGTGAATAATGACTTAGAACAGCAATCAGAAAAGAATTAAATACATAGTGACTAGTACAATATTACTGATTTTAAAAAGTTGTTGTTTACCAACAGTCACCACAAATATTTTCATCCTAAATATAAAGAGCAGGCTATGCTAATTTCAGGTATCTGTGTATCCACTGATGTTTTAAAGGTGAGCAGCATAGAGAGAGAGATCTGTACAACTGATACATAACCTGTTTGCAATTCAAATATTAAAATCCTACTATTACATTGGCTATGATATTGTTGCAAAACATCACTGAAGCCAAAAACCTAGTTGGATTGAACAGATTAGACTGTCTATATGAATGAGAATACCCTGTCTTAAATTGATAAGAGAACAGAACACACCCTCATATTTTATTGCATGAGAAAACCACTAACTGTGAGATTTAGAAGAAACTGTGTACAGGAAACTTATTCCATAATTGTCCATTTTGTTATTTCTTTGCCTTCCTCTGAAGTATCTGGTGCTGGCCACTCTCGAAGAGAGGACTCTGGACAGGATGAACCACCGATGGCCATTTCCTACAGTCTGAGTAAAGGCAGGAAGCATCTTGGCATAAAAATGGACATCTTCAAAAATTAGGTTGTTTTTGGACCAAGTGACCATTGAAAAATTATCTGCTTATTTCTCAATGTGTCTAGAGAACAGAGTCTTTATCAAATAAATGTTCCGTCAGTGACTTCTCTTTAATTATATAAAAGCAATTTTTGTATGTTAATTTTATGTAAAGCAATTTTATACAGTATACTATCAAATGTTCACACCATGTGACAACCATCTTTATTACTAAAGGATAATTGGCTATTGGAACAGTTTTATAAAGTCCTACTTGAGTCTGGATGCATGGACAGATCATCTAAAGCTGTGGATACCAAAGACAAGGTAGGACATTACATATTTATGCTGTAGTAAGTTTTACATTGATCCTACCATTAACTCCAGCTTCCCTATCTCTTGGCCTGTTTTAACTGAAGAGTGTGCTATAGAAGTGAAATAAGAGTGACAAGGAAAAAACCTGCCATGGAAAATGTCCTCCTTTTGAGAAGGACAGTCTTGGGGTATAATTTCTGTTTATAAAGACCTTTATGCGCTTACTTTGTTTGAGCATTCAACTTGGGGTTGCCTGAAGATAAATCACAACATCAATTTAATGTTTGTATTAATCTTCTAATTTAAATCTCTCTGAGTGAAGCCAGTGGGATTACCCATGTTCATGAAGTTAAACACGTGCATAAATATTTGCAGGATCAGGTTGGATCCATCTAAAATTCAATGTGCATGGCCATCTTATGCTGGGTATAATATTTCTGTGTGGTTTGATGGTAAATCAGGCAAAGCACCTGGGCAATATAAGGGTAAAAATGGGGGAAACTTGCTGCTTGGATATTGTATAATCTTTTCTGGATCATAATTTCAAAGTGACTTGGCCTAAAAAGTTCATTTTTATGTCTTGGTGAAGATTGGTGCCTTTCATTAGTTTGGGAGCACTGTGGGAATTTAGTTATTACAACTGGTGTCCATGTTTGTTTGGAACCCTGCAGAGTTCTTAACTCATGTATTTTGATGAAGGCTTTATAAAGGGTCTACGCAGAGTTCTAAAAACCACTACTTAGACCCCATGAGGCCTAGAAAATTCACAGAATTAGAGCTTTGCCTCCCTGGAGGCTTCTAGGGGAAACAGTCTAAGGAGGAATGAGCTCTTTGCACAGCCTGCAAACGTCCACAAAGACCCCACTTCTCACCAACCTTCTATGACCTTGTATAGGATTCCAGACACCCTATATCTAGGGTCTCCCACGGTCTCAAAAGGACCACACTGAGGATTATTTAGCCCCCATAAAATGGCTTTCTCTTCTTAATACCTTTTTTAATGATCAGTTCTTAGTATTTTAAAAACTAATACTTCTGGACTTCCCAAACCTTCCATGCTGGATGCAATTTCATCAAGCAGATCAGAACACTTACACTTCAGTGTTTGCAATAGAAAGTGTTTGCCAACCTTAAGCCCTTACAGAGTTCATCCAGATGGAGATTTTCTAGGAATCTGGTAGAACTTGCTCCTACTTCCTGTCAAAGCAGGATCTGGGAGGGGTTTAGCAATGATATATGAAGAGGAGATGCTGTAACTAATGATAAGCACTTGGTATTGACAGAGAGCTGACTGACATACATGGGAAAAGATCCCAAGGGGTATCTGTTGTCACCACTTGTTAAAAGCTGCATACAAGATGCCATTAGCTTATAGAGCACTCCTATCAACACCACTGAGAAGGGCAGCAGAGAGATTGGAACCACCTCGCTGTGCCCCCACCAAAGTGTGCATTGCAGTACATCTTTGACTTCCTAGTCCTTCTCCCTTTCAACAGACAGCAGCAACAGTAAAAGGAGCCAGCTCTTCTTTTTTTAAAATTTAAATGAAAGCCACAACCCTTCTTGGGCTATGACTAAGATCTAGCATAAAAGGGAAGTTGCATTCATTGTAGCCCTAAAGCTGGGCTTTAATTGAATTCAGTTTTTGATTGTTCCTTAAACCATGCTTTGTATGTTCAAAAACTTGTCCTATTGTATTTATATAAACTCTTACAACTCAGCAGTATATCTTTGTTTTGAGCTGTAACTTGGCATTCAACTTAGTGTTGGTCAAGGTGAACTTTGTTCAAATATTTAAAAGGGGCAAAGGGCTCTTGTTTTAGCACATTTAATTTTAAGGATTTAAAGTTTTTGTACTTGTTTACTTAGAGTATGAGAACTATTAGACTAGAAAATGGTTTAACTCCATTTGGCATTTTTAGATAGCTTGCATCTTAATTTGCAAAAGTACAACATTGGGTATGGCAACTACTCGTAATACACATACCAACATGTCTTCAAATGTTTCCACATACAATTTACAATATGCACCACAGTGTGACTCCAAAGGAATTCTGTATCATATCGTCTCATCTATAGAATACCTGTTTGTCTTCTTTGTTTGGGGAGATCTAACACGCAACTGTGGAATTACAATGTCCACGGTGGATTTCCAATGCATAATATTTATACTCTCCTGCCCTCTTTGAACAAATCACTTTGTCTTTTGCAATGTCCAATAAGACTGTCATTCTTTGCTTCAAACTGCATTGAATTTTGTATCAACCATTTTGCAACATCACCTTATTCAAACAACTCTTTATCCAGTTTTCTGATTTATTATAAATCCAATCCAAATATTCAGACATTAACAAACTTGTTTGATCACACTCGTTGTTTTAGGAATTGGTACTATGGAGAAAAGAGAACTCAAGGTGTTGAAGATGAAGAAGAAATCCATGCTTATTTTGCAGGTACTGGGGAAACTTCATTTCTAAAAAAGACTGAAGTCTTCAATCCTTTTGAACTTTATTTTGGACCGTTTCAGAGTGTGAATGTATGCGTTGCTAGACTTATCTCCTAAATGACAAACAAGCAGAGGCCATCTCTCACACTTCGCTAAAAATGTTCATATGTGCTTGTTCAGGGAGCACTGGTGTATAAAACATTGATATTCTCATAGTTGTTTGATTTATGACTGAAATAAAACAGAGAAAAGGTACCATTTTATCAGTCTTCAAACTCAAATAGCTCTCATTTTCTTCAAAAATCACCTCTGAACAGAGACTGAATGGAAAAAATTTCAGGCAGAAAGAAGCTTTGTTTGTCTTCAGTTAAAAAGTAAAGGGTCACAATTAAACACAAAATAGATAAACTCATATAGCCTCAACTATGGAGTCAAAGCCAGTTCTCTGTAGTACTGTAAAATATTGCATCAATTAAGATTGAAGAAAACAAATAGTTGTCAACATATTTATTTTGTCTTAATGATTTCCCAAATCCCACTAATTTAATTCCAGGATACAACATAAAATACAAATGAATACATGTACCAAAATATTTTCCTCAATGAATGCTGCTTTATGAAATATTATTATAACATCCTGAACAAATGCTGTTTGGTTTTAATAGCAAACTATCTGTTTGTACTAAAGACTGTTAGCCTTCATACTCCCAGTTTTACTTTATTAAGTAATCTAATTGCCCAATCTGTTTACTTGTCACTGGATGTCCAACAGAGTAAAGTCTGTTAAATGTTTGCCATTGTACTTGATCAAACACTTTTTCCTTGCTAAACCTGTTTTCTTGTTTTACTAGAATCAACTCACATTCACAGTCCAAAGCCAGAATCTGTTCAGTTTAATGTGGGACAGGTGATAGTACACAGAAGACTTGGCTATTTAGGAGTCATTGTTGGCTGGGACATAAAAGCTAGAGCTCCAGAAGAATGGCTGCAGCACAAATATCCTCCAGAGAAACAGGTCTGAAAGTATTTAACTCTTGCTTTATTAATATTTATACAACATAATTCAGATAACTTGTTCCTAGTCTCCCTTCTTTATATACTGTAACTTTCTACCTCCATGAAAGTGTCTCTAAGCAAGATTCTAGAAATGAACACTGGTTAGGACATTTATGCAAGTCAGGGAAGACTAAAGCCATTGCAGATGGTTGTCTGAGACAGTGGATTCTGGCTGACTAACTTTTAGTAGTTCCTACTATCAGATGTGTAGAATGTTTAGGAACTTCCTAGATAGCTATTGGTCTAGTGCCAGAGTAATGTCTAAATAGCAAACGAAAGGGAAACAGAAAAGCAGCTGATGCCATCATGAAATAGAAAAGGAAAATCCACTGTAAAATCCCTACAGATTAGATGGCAAACCCACTGGGGTCAAACATCAGTATTTTGCAATAGAATTAATCGAATTTTAAAAGCTGCTTAGAGAGCATAACATAACAAACGTATGCTTCCCCAATATCTGACTGTTTTGAAACACATATTTCTCCCTGATTTTGTTTGAATTGTTAGAGGAAGGAAGCCTGCATAACTTGGCAAACTACCATTAAGTGGACAGGTAATTGGTTAAACAACCTCAAATAAATAATAACTATTAATGGAACGATGTCAGATTGGAGGGACATCTCAAGTGGGGTTCTACGGGGATCTGTTCTGGGTCTGGTGTTTAACATCTTTATTAATGACCTGGATTTAGGAGCAGAAAGCTTACTGATCAGATTTTCGGATGACACAAAGCTGGGAGCGGGGGAGTTGCAAACACTTCGGAGGATAGAGCTAAAATTCACAGGGATATTGATAAAATGGAGAACTGGGCTATAGATGACTAAATGAAATTCAATAAAAAGAAATGTAAGATGCTACACTTAGGGAAGAAAAAACAAATGCACAAATACAGAATGGGATAACTGGCTTGGCAGCAGCACTGCTGAGAAGGATCTGGGAGTTGCGATGGATCACAACCTCAACATGAGTCGGTAACTTGATGCTGTTACAAAAAAATAATAATGCAATTTTAGGTTGCATTAGCAGAGGCATAGCATGCAAGTCATGAGAGGGGATAGTACTGCTCTACTAGGCGTTGGTTAGGCCTCAGCTGGAGTAGGTCATCAATGTATAGAAAGGATGTGAGAAACTGGAAAGAATCCAGAGGCAAGCAACAAAGATGATCAGATGGATGGAATGCAAGCCATACAAGCAAAGGCTGAAGGAACTAGGTATGTTTAATTTGGAAAAGAGGCGACTGGGGGGGGACGGACATGATAGTAGTCTTCAGATACTTGAAAGGGTGCCATAAAAAAGATGGAGAAAAGTTGTTCTCTCTTGCCACAGAGGGCAGGACAAGAGGCAATGGGTTCAAACTACAGCATAGCAGATTTAGATTAAATCTCAGGAAAAACTTCCTAACTGTAGGAACAGTGGGACAATGGAACAGACTGCCTCGGGAGGTTGTGAAAGCTCCTTCACTGGAGATTTTCAAAAGGGGGCTGGATAGCCATCTGTCTTGGATGATTTAGATCCAATAAATCCTGCATCTTGGCAGGGAGTTAAACTAGTTGACCCTTGTAGTCCCTTCTAAACCCTATGGTTCTTTGATTCCATAACTACTCTTTTTTTTTTTCATTAAGAGTAATGACGTAATCTTGATGTTATATACTCAAGCTACATAAATCTGCTTTCCTAGTACAAGTAATATGGCCTGGAGGATCAAGTACTTGACGAGGACCTGAGTTCTAGTTCTATGTCTGCTATTACTAACCTGGGCCAGTTACTCTGTGCCTCAGTTTCCATATATCAATGTCCTTCGTAAAGCACTTTGAGATCTACTGATGAAAACCATTATGTAAGAGACAGTTGTTACTTGTCAGTTTTAAACCCTAGTAATTTGTTGATGCTTTTCTAATTAACTTTTTTTTTAAAGTGTGTGTGGGGGGGAATATTTTTAAATCAAACAGCATAACTGTGAAAGAGTAACTAAGAATGTATAACAGTTGACTTCAGTAAAAACCAAGGGATTTAAAATGAGGTAAAAGAAAACTACTGAAAATTCACACATCTGAGTATGGATCTGAATATTAGTACTAGAGGTCACAACATCACAAGGATGTTTGACACTTCTTCTAGAACTGGCACAAAGTTTGTTTTTGTAATGGATCACTTTATCAAAAAAAAAAAAAGGAGGGGGTGCAGGAAGAAGGGAGAACACCCAGAATATTGTATCTTTGGACATACCTCACTCTTTTGACAAGAGCAGTGGTTTTCAGGCTGTGAAACAGTCAAATGTTAAATAGAAATAGTTTTGTGTTGTTAATAACCATATTTGTTATGTCTAACTTCCTCCAGCAGTACACTGTGGTGCAGAGACATGCTGGTTCTGTGCTGCTTTTTGTTTGAGGTTGGGGGTAAGGGAAAAAGTGGTCCTGGGTGTGGAAAAGGGAGTAGAAGACAAGAACAGAATTACTTGCTAGCTTTTTTAGGAAAGCACCACAACTCTTGATATGGGATAAGGCTGGCTGTCTTGAGTGTCATAGCCAAACAAGTAGCTAAACTTTTCTGGTGATGAAAACCTTACTTATATCAGCCTAGACTTATCTGGGCAGTCTGTACCTGTGGAACATGAGGAAATAGAGTTGCTCAGAATTCTTTAAGATGCTGATGTTCAGAAAAATTCTGACTATTTTCTAGCTTTCACTTTTAACCTGGTATTTCACAACAAAAAGAGGAATAAATGAGTCTTTTGGGAGATTTGGTATATTTTAAACTTACTTACCGAGACCACAAAAATAAATAATGGAATTATGGAACTCTGATTGCAGAAGTGGAAATATAGCTCAACCACATAATTCACACATTTATTCGAAATTTGATACACTGAATCTTGTTTCCATGATCTGCACAGATGATATCAGTCCCTCTGCTCTTCTTTGTCTGCCACCAGAGCAGAGCATGCTGCAGCAGTATTGATTGTTTAAACTTCAACGGTTAGGGATGTCATGACACACTAATGAATTACAATTCCTTTCTTTAATACACAGGAGTGTATTTAAAGGAACAGTGTAAACTTAACATGTTGTGACCTATTTCCTTGTGTAACTGATTATTAGAACTGTCTGAGAATTTTTCCAATCCAGTTTACCTATCGCTGCTTACAGCTACTCTGAAACTGTCTTCATTGTCCAAGCATAGATAAATGTGTTTATTCAGTTTCATTTTAAGTGCTACACTGTTTGGGTTTCAAAATTGTTGGAATTCTTAATATTGTGAAACATTTCTATTCAAATTTTTATACAGCCTGAGTCTTCTGGTATATTCTGAAATGGGAGGTCAAATTTAAGTTGATAGTGTTGCTATAATAGTGCAACGCTATGTAATCTGTGAGTTTGATGTTCAGCTGCACTGAGCTCACATTCTGCAAAGCTCAGGTGGCAGGGAGACAAAGATGATTTTACACCAAAGAGCACTGTAATTGGGAAGCTTTGCCCATAACACTTTGCCCAGAGAGCAGGGACTTGGCACCAGGCAGAGAGCATACTTTCAGACCTATTTTTATTTTAATTGCAATCTTGTCCACCTGCCACTGACCCTGGCTTTCACCATACCCCTCTTCTGCCTCACAGTATCTGTCATCCTCCTTTCCTCCTCAGGTTCCATATCCTCTTTCTGGTTACCCTTAACCCTTTACAGTTCCTACCATTTCTACTTGTTCCTCTCTTTCCACCCCCACCCCCAATCTAAGTCCCACATCCTCCTTACCTCTGGGTAACATTTGCCCCAGTCCTAACCCTCCCTTCCATCCCACCTTCTCCACCTCTGCCGTCAGCTCTGCCCTTTTCGTGCCACTATTCTTAACCTCACACCACCCCCTCCTTCCACTTTTTCTTGCGGTCTCTGGAACACCCACTCCATCTCTAGTTCTTTGTATCTGACTCCCTCCAGTTCTTGGCTCTTGCAGAGATCTGGATCCCTTCATCTGACACTGCCTCTGCAGCTGCCCTCTCTTATGGAGATCTCTCCTGTCATACTCCCCACCTAGATCAGACCATGGTGGTGCTATTGGGCTTTTCCCCTCCCTTTCCTGCCATTTCTAACCTCTCCCCCTTCCCGCTTTTGAAAGCACAGCATCCAACTCTTCTCTCCTTCCATGCTGCTGTTATCTACAGTTCCCCCAACTCCTCCTCCTCAGCCTTCCTTTCTGCTTGCGACACTTGTCACTTGCTCTTCCTCTCTCCACAGTCATCCACACTCATCCTCAGTGATATCAACTTCCATGCTGACGACCATTTGACCCCTAGCCACATGTCTTCTTGCCCTCATCTTTTCATTTGATCTGCAGCCCTGGTTCGACTCTCCTGCTCATCAAAAGGGTAATTCACTTGACTTGGTCTTCACAAAGCACTGCTCTCTCTCCAACTATCACTTGGGTCTCTTTCAATATTTCCCAGCAGTCCCTACCCCTCGCCTTGTCACTCGGCCTTTCCATGACTTCCAGTCCATCAGTGTTGATTTATTCTGGTCTCTTCCCTTTCTTCCATTGATTTCGTTGTTGATTTTCTTCATGCTTCATTCTTCTTTATCCTCAACTCTTTTGCCCCTCTCTTCCAGCACAAGGTCCACCCTGCCAACTCCCAGCTATGGGTCACCCTCAACATTCACTTCCTCTGCCTCTGCTCTCTTATGTGGAGCATCTCTGGCTCAAATCCTGTGACCAGACTTTCTCCCCAACAAATTTATTCTCTCCTCCTTCAGTTCTTCCATGCTAAACAACTCTACTTCTCCAACTTAATTGAATCCCATGTCTGTAATCCCAGCGGTCAATTTGCCATGCTCCTTATACCTTCCATGGCTCTTTCCACACAGTATCATGCCAGTTTTCCTCCAAGAGAAAACTGAAAATATTATGTGACTTGCCTTCTCTTTCCCCTTCCCCTCCTACAACCTTCTGCTCCATCTCCCCGTCACAGATGCAGACATTTCTCAGCTGCTCTCCTCCACTTGCCCCATCTCATTTCCTGATCTCTCTCATACCCACTCTCATTTCCATCCTTACTTTTCTCCTTAAGCTCTACTTTCCTCTGTCTCTTTCTTCTCACAATACAAGCATGCACAAGTCTCGCACACTCCGAAAACACACACCTAGGCCTACTACTGCCAATTCCCCTTCTACCTTTCATTTCTAAGATCACTGAATGCACTGTCTGGAGTTCCTATCTTCCAAGTCTATCTTAGACCCTCTCCAATCTGGCTTCTGCCTCTGGCACTCCACAGAAATCACTCACACAAAGTCTTTTACGGCCTCTTCTGAGCTTTGGCTAGGAATGAGTACTCCTTCCTCATTCTCCTTGGCCTGTCAGCTGCTTTCAACATGGTAAGCCGTACTGTTTATCTTGAAACCTTGTCCTCCCCTGGTTTCTGTAACTCTCATTCTCCTTTTGTTTCTCTGATCACTTTTTCAGTATCCTCATCCTCCTTCCAACTTTTGGGAGGGAGTGGGATCTACAGGGCTCTCTTTTTCCAGATACCTTGGTCCCCTGGTCTTCTCCCTCTACACTTCATCTCTGGGTAATGTCATCTGTAAACAAATTTTTTTAGTGCTGATGACTCACAGATCTACCTCTCTACTCCAGACCTGTCTTTCTGTCCAAATTAAAACTTTGCCTGTCTCGGGCATCTCCTTTATGGATGTCTAGCTGTCAACTCAAGCTCAACATGGCTAAAACAGAGCTGCCAATCTTACCCTCCAATCCTCCCCACTACCTCCCCTTTCTCAATTATTATGGAAAACACCCCCAGTCTGCTTGTCACCCAGTCCCATAAACTGGGCATCATCTGACTCAGACCTCTGTAGGTCCACACATCAAGGCTACATCTGTCTAAATCTTGCAGGTTCTTTCTGCATAACATATCTAAGATATGACCTTTCCTTTCACAGTGCTGCAACATCCTTTTCTCTAGCTTTGACAAATGCAATCTTGTCCCACTTATATCCATTTAGAATGCTGCTGCAAAGATCGTTCTCCTAGCCTGCCCTTTTGACCACATCACCTCTCTCTTAATCCCTTCTCTGCCTCTCCTTTTCTGTTGCATTAAACATAGCTACTTGTCTTCATTTTTAAGGTCCTTCATAACCTATCATTTCTCATTCACTATCAAGATGTTGACTCCTGCCTATAATCAACCTATGATGCCATCCTCCATTTCCCACGTGTTAAACTTTCAAATATGCACCTTCATGATTTCTTCTATGCTGCCCTTCACACTTGGGAGGACCTCACTGTAGACATCCACAAAGCTATCTCATCATCATCCTTAAAAATCTCCTTAAAACTCTCTTTTGCGATGATGTCTACAAAAACTTGACAAGGATTAGGTGTGTATTAGTGCACCAGCAGCCTGTCATGTTGACAAATACCATCTCATTGTTTCTTGTACTTCCGGTCTGTACCTGTCTATTGTCTCATCTTATACTTAGATTGTAAGGTCTTTGGGGCAAGGACAGCCTAGTGCAGTGGGGCCCTGGTTCATGACTGGAATTCCTAGATACTAAGATAATACAAATAGCCCACCTTTCTGCCTCCCTGACCGTGGGCTTGCTGGGAGCTGAGCTGGATGCTCTAAATGTATGCCCAGAACTGGAACCACAATCACTGGAGGAAAATAGTGTGTTCTTGCCTTGTCCCTTCCTTTGACACCCTGTGAAGGAGGGAGCTGGTGATGCAAAGTTGTGCCACCATATGCTTTTGTTGCACAGCTTCTCCCATTTTTTACTAATGGGTTAATGATCCCACCTGTGGAATTCAGAAGCTGTTCAGTGTTGTTGCTGGACACTCCAGGACTAAGCTCCACCCTTCAGCTCAGACCACCAGATTTTCTCTCTTTAGTGTTGCAAAAAGTTAGTGGTTCAGTTTCTCCCAGCCATTTTGTCTGGCCTTTTGTTTTTGTGCAGTTGCAACTTGTAATCTTCCTCCCCTACTTCTCACCTAAGACCAGGTAAATAGCAGCGTAGTGGTTTCAACCACCTGGATCTGCCAATGCGGCGGCGCCTCCCTGCCAGATTCTGCCCTTTCTCAGCTGTCCTGCAAATACCTGTCTGAATTCTAAGTGGGGTTCCCTATGTGAGGCAGCATTTACAGACTCTACAGAGGGTGAATTATGCCCTGCCTCTTCCCAGCTAGCTGACCCTCACACTGCCAGGGTATGGGGCTCAGAGGCGGACTGGTATGTTGGGTCCCCACCCTGCCTTGAGGAGCCACAACTCCAACACAGAAAAGCCCAGTCCAGAGTTACTGAGATTTCAGGGAGAGAGTCTAAGGATGAGGAGAAAGCTATTGGGCTTGCTCAGGGAGTAAGTCCCACAACAGACCTAGGGTTGGAAGGGAAAACCCCCTGAAAGGATCTAAGTAGTCTTCTCCCTGCCCCACCCACACATTGACATGGGGCCTCAGCTCCCTGGGGAAAGAAGTAGAGCTTCTGTATATTTCCCTTTCCCGTTCCTCCCATTGAGAGTCAGGGGATTTTTGTGACACTCATGTAAATTCTGCAAATCCCAAAGACTTCAGGTTTCAGAAAAGCAAAAGTGAGTGTGTCCTTTGCAAGGCAGTAATTAGTATTTTTAATGAACAAGTGGGGTGAAAATCAGGTGTCTAACCCTTCTTTTGCCTACTCCCCTGGAGGGAGTGTTTGCTGGTGTTTTTCTCCTACATCAAGTCTCTGAGTGCTTTGTATCATGCTCCATGTCTGTCCTCCACCGTGCAGAGAAACCTGGCCCTGTGCAGCCCTGCCTCAGGATGCAGTTAATGCAAATTGTACCAGTGGCTTTCAGCCCAAGGACCCTCACTGTGGCAGGGAAAGGGGCTGAGATTTGAGGCAGCAGTGAAATGGGAGTTGTGTCTTCTGATCATCAGCCATAAACCCCTGCTCTGCAGGGAAAGGGATCTCTCTTTCCACCCCTCCCCAGCTCCACAAAGTGGCTCCACATTAAAGCTGTAAACGCACTTCAGGCAGTCTGTAACCAGAACACAAGCACATGAGGATTCTACACCCCACAAAGGTGCACATTCATGGGATTACAGAGGCATACATGAGAAATCCCTTCCCATGTTCAAAATAATTCAGATTTACTGAGTAAAGCCCTGTGTGGTACTAAATTGCTCCTGTAATACTTAATTGGGTGCTAATTAAGCCTGTGGGAGCAGGTTGGCAGCCTTTCAGGCTTCCAGGAACATCCAGCCAGTTACTTCAACAATCCAGTACGTTTACCAGTACTCCTCTTCTGTTGTGTGGGCCCTATGCCAGGATGAATAGCATACTACCTTCGCCGTGTAAACAGCCAGGGGAAGAAGTACCACTCGTACATTATGTACAAAAAACATCAAAACAACAAAACCAAACAAAAAAAGCCCCAACAACAACACCAAACACCAACAGCAACAAGCCCCCAAAGCAACCTACAAGACTTTCTCAGAACAGAATGGCAGTGGCTTGCAAACTCATTAATATTAATAAAATAGCTTCCCTTTTAAGCATTATTAGAGATGTTGTTTTCTATTGATGCCTCCTTTGAGAGTATCTTAAGATCAAAATGAGGACATCTAATTAAACCAAATATTAAACTAAAATATTAATATAAATACAAAGAAATTTCAGAAATGTTGGGAGCCTATGGTTGGTGCAGCAATAGTGCAACCAGTGAAAGACACAGGGAAAACTTCAGATGGGTACTTCTTTCCAAAAGACCCCATAGACCATAAGAGTGATGACAGACTGCCCAGTCATTTCAAAGCCTCACATATACCAAACATTTTTCATATATTTAGTAAGGAAAGCCAATTTAATGGCAAACAAGTGATTTATCTAGGGGTCTGATCCTTGATTGGAGTGAGATGTTTCAGGTTAAGAACATAAGAATGGTCATAATGGGTCAAACCAAACGTCCATCTAGCCCAGTATCATGTCTTCTGCAGTGGCCAATGCCAGGTGCTTTAGAGGGAATAAACAGAACAGGTTATGAAGTGATCCATCCCCTGTTGCTCATTCCCAGCTTCTAGCAACAGAGGATAGGGACACCATCCCTGCCCATCCTGGAAATGGATTCTAACTTGGTGGTTATAAGAAAGCTATGTTTCACCCAAGAATAACCATCACTCATCCTAAACTGATATTTTGTGCATTCAGACTTACAGATGAGGCGCTATTGGAGGAAACCTTAAATAAATTAGTAGCTGAGACTGTAGAGAGGCCACAACCCTCACTATCGAAGCCAGCACAACAATCTCTTGGTTGCTGCCAACATCAAGGGTATCCAAGAAGGGACCATTATCCTGTTGGAAGGAAAAATCTGGAGCAGAAGCTCCCAAAGAAACCTATATAGATTTTCCTCCAAACCAACAAAATCCTCAGCATGACAAAGAGAAAAAGAGTATTTGTGTGCAAAAGCTCACAATTCTTGTACAAAAGACTCTTCCTTCAGACCCACCTTCTACACCCAGAGTCTTAAGTGGCTGGTAATAATCACAGCAAGGAACAGGTTGCATGTTACGCACCTATACCCAGGCATAAACATGCCAATCAATCAGTACTCTGTCCAGAGAAATAGACCCATTCATAACTGGACTGCTGCTGGAAAGGATTCATAGCTACCAGTTCTTCAAAATAAAGAAAAGACTTTGTTCCCAGTGCAGAGAATTGCTCACCCAACAGTGAAAACAGACATGGATGTGGCTGTAATTTTACCATAATGGTAAAGATTTGAGAAGACCCAAAACTTCATTGCATTAATCATTTCCTGAGGAGTCATCAGTAGCCAATTATTTCTAATGGCTAGGATTGTTGGTGCCATGCATCAGCTTAATCCTGAGTGGGTTTCTCAAAATGAACCTGCAGAAATTTCCTTCTGAGGACAGATTTCAGAGTAGCAGCAGTGTTAGTCTGCATTTGCAAAAAGAAAAGGAGTACTTGTGGCACCTTAGAGACTAACCAATTTATTTGAGCATAAGCTTTCGTGAGCTACAGCTAACTTCATCGGATGCATTCAGTGGAAAATACAGTGGGGAGATTTATATACACAGAGAACATGAAACAATGGGTGTTACCATACACACTGTAACGAAAGTGATCACTTAAGGTGAGCTATTACCAACAGGAGAGTGGGGGGGGGACCTTTTGCAAATTAATTCCAATTCAGCAGTCTCTCGTTGGAGTCTGTTTTTGAAGGTTTTTTGTTGAAGAATTGCAACTTTTAGGTCTGTAATTGAGTGACCAGAGAGATTGAAGTGTTCTCCAACTGGTTTTTGAATGTTATAATTCTTGACATCTGATTTGTCTCCATTTATTCTTTTACGTAGAGACTGTCCAGTTTGACCAATGTACATGGCAGAGGGGCACTGCTGGCACATGATGGCATATATCACATTGGTGGATGTGCAGGTGAACGAGCCTCTGATAGTGTGGCTGATGTGATTAGGCCCTATGATGGTGTCCCCTTAATAGATATGTGGACACATTTGGCAACGGGCTTTGTTGCAAGGAGAGGTTCCTGGGTTAGTGGTTCTGTTGTGTGGTGTGTGGTTGCTGGTAAGTATTTGCTTTAGGTTGGGGGGCTGTCTGTAAGCAAGGACTGGCCTGTCTCCCAAGATCTGTGAGAGTGATGGGTCGTCCTTCAGGATAGGTTGTAGATCCTTGATGATGCATTGGAGAAGTTTTAGTTGGGGGCTGAAGGTGATGGCTAGTGGCGTTCTGTTATTTTCTTTGTTGGGCCTGTCCTGTAGTAGATGACTTCTGGGTACTCTTCTGGCTCCGTCAAACTGTTTCTTCACTTCAGCAGGTGGGTATTGTAGTTGTAAGAATGCTTGATAGAGATCTTGTAGGTGTTTGTCTCTGTCTGAGGGGTTGGAGCAAATGCGGTTGTATCGTAGAGCTTGGCTGTAGACAACGGATTGTGTGGTGTGGTCTGGATGAAAGCTGGAGGCATGTTGGTAAGTATAGCGGTCAGTAGGTTTCCGGTATAGGGTGGTGTTTATGTGACCATCGCTTATTAGCACCATAGTGTCCAGGAAGTGGATCTCTTGTGTGGACTGGTCCAGGCTGAGGTTGATGGTGGGATGGAAATTGTTGAAATCATGGTGGAATTCCTCAAGGGCTTCTTTTCCATGGGTCCAGATGATGAAGATGTCATCCATGTAGCGCAAGTAGAGTAGGGGCATTAGGGGATGAGAGCTGAGGAAGCGTTGTTCTAAGTCAGCCATAAAAATGTTGGCATACTGTGGGGCCATGCGGGTACCCATAGCAGTGCCGCTGATTTGAAGGTATACATTGTCCCCAAATGTGAAATAGTTATGGGTGAGGACAAAGTCACAAAGTTCAGCCACCAGCTTTGCCGTGACATTATCGGGGATACTGTTCCTGACGGCTTGTAGTCCATCTTTGTGTGGAATGTTTGTGTAGAGGGCTTCTACATCCATAGTAGCCAGGATGGTGTTATCAGGAAGATCACCGATGGATTGAAGTTTCCTCAGGAAGTCAGTGGTGTCTCAAGATAGCTGGGAGTGCTGGTAGCGTAGGGCCTGAAGAGAGAGTCTACATAGCCAGACAATCCTGCTGTCAGGGTGCCAATACCTGAGATGATGGGGCATCCAGGATTTCCAGGTTTATGGATCTTGGGTAGCAGATAGAATACCTCAGGTCGGGGTTCCAGGGGTGTGTCTGTGCAGATTTGTTCTTGTGCTTTTTCAGGGAGTTTCTTGAGCAAATGCTGTAGTTTCTTTTGGTAACCCTCAGTGGGATCAGAGGGTAATGGCTTGTAGAAAGTGGTGTTGGAGAGATGCCTAGCAGGCTCTTGTTCATATTCCGATCTATTCATGATGATGACAGCACCTCCTTTGTCAGCCTTTTTGATTATGAAGTCAGAGTTGTTTCTGAGGCTGTGGATGGCATTGTGTAATTAGGTGTCATTCTCAGATCACACCCAAATGTCCCTTTGTGGGTAGGTACAACCATGTTGAAAAACCAATTTTCAGTTGACATTTTCATACTTGGAAGACAAACTTCCAAAATCTCTTTTAGTTGGTTTTGACATCTCTATCAGGATGTGTGTGTTTTTTGTTGTTCTTTTTTAAAAAGCACCCCACAAACATGGCTATATAGGACTGAACCAGTGCTCCATCAAATCCAGTGTCCTGTCTGACAGTGGCCAGTATCAACTGTATCAGCAGAAGGTGAAAGAAACCCCTCAATTACAGGACTCACAGAGGAAGTCTCCTTTTACCTGCCATTAGAGGTTGGCTTTTGACTGAGGCATGAGTTTATAACCTTTCCAAAACCAAGGAGTAACCAGAGGTCAAAGTTTCTCTGTGTCAATGGACAGAAAATAATCTGCTACCTTTCAAGATGGTCCATATAAAGGGTATAGAAAGAAGGGAAAGGAAGAGTTGAAGTCCTCTTCCTAGTCCTTCATTAGCCCAGAAGGCATTTTGGCTTGCTAGATATCTAAGAATCCCACATTGTATCTGCAGAAAACACTAGATCGCTTGAAGCAAGGACTTAGACCAGGAACACCTACAGTTAACAGCCTGGGCACCAAAATAGAAGTTTTCATCATGGATTCTCCATTAACCTCTGCTACAATTTGGTAGCCATATAGAACTCAAACAGGATATTTCATTCATTGATCTGGTCAAATGTATGTTTCTGATGCAAGGGGAAACATAGATTCACAGATTCCAAGGCCAGAAAGGACCACTGTGATCATCTCATATCTGATGTCCTGTATAACACAGACCACAGAACTTCCCCAAAATAATTCCTAGAACATATCTCTGAGAAAGCTCTTTTGGGGCAAGGACTGTCTCTGTTTGTGCAGTGCCCAGCACAATGGGGCCAGGATCTCTAGATGCTATTGTAATACAAATATAATAATCACAAAGTGCCAGTGGTCTCAGCTAGACAAAAGTTTTTCCAGGACATTTATTTGGAACCTTACAACCAAGCACTCTAGGAACATGGCTACGTGATACTGGGCTGGTTCCCACATAACTCCTTAGTTTATAAAACACTACATGGGGGGAGGGATAGGGATTTTCATTCCTGCCTGTTGTTCTACTATAATTAACTCTGGTTATCCTTTCCTTCATCCCCCAACTTCTGTGATTCACTGTTCTCTGTGTCTTATTAGTAATAAATGAGGAGAAAAGCTGTGCAACAGAATGAGAAATTTCTTACCAGATAATTTTTCTGTTAAAATTCAATCCACCCTAACAGTCTGGTAAATGACCAGAATATAAATTGAAAATTTTCTCTAAAGTGAGACTTGTCTTAAGGTTAATTTAATACATTATCTCAAGTTGTCTTAATGCTAATAATGGTTTGCTGGAGCGTTGCTACAACTGTAGAACTCTTTTGGTGGCCCAAGCTGAAGGACGGAGCTTAATCCTGAAGCTTCCAACAACCGCACTGGACTGTCTCCGAATTGCATAGGTGGGGGGCAGTAGCCCATTAGTAATGAATTTGGAGAGAAGCTGGTAACAGAAAATTGTCAGGTAAGAAATTTCTCTTTCCCTAGAAGTTCTAAGTCCCCTTTTCTCCAATTGAGGTGGCGCAGACGGGACTAATCAAAGTCTGAGGATCTTGTCCTTTGTGATCTTGACTTTTCAGAAGTGCTTCAGCTATGCCAAGGAGGGTTTTTTATCATATAGTTTTTAATAAGAAATGTATAACTATATAAATGTAAAACAGAAGTTAACGGTGATGAAACTTGCCACAAAATAAAAGCAGTTTGCCTGTGTAAAAGGTCGAGTATTTCCAGAAGGCTAACTTGTTATAAGACTCTTTTTATTTTTTCTTAAATTTTGATTTAAGATGTTAGGGGGATAGGACTTTGTCTGTGTCTAAGGGAAATATTCCTGAAGTGTAACATGTTCATGTGAATACTTTCTTGTGGCTTATTTTTATTTGTTCTTTTACAGGGTCTAAGAGATACTCCTCACTACCGAATTCTTATTAACCAAGCCAACAGCTTTGGCAAGACTACAGTTTACATTCCTGAGGAGGAGATAACAATTATTACAGGATTAGAGGTAGTATCTTTGTTTGTAAGAGTGAAGTCCTTTTTAATTTTAAATTGTTTATTACCCTTTTGTAATCAAAAAGGTTTTTGACCTACTCAGTATAGACTAAATAGGTAAACATTCTGCAATGGTAGAGAAAGGTCATAGGAAAAGCAGATATGCAAATGTTACATAAATTGTACAGGTGCAAATGGAATGATTTTGCTATACTTTTTGTATACATATCTTAAGTCGGTATAGAATGCTAATAATCTTATTTAGGTGCTGCCTACTGTCATCTTTCTAGGGTCCAGTTGTTTGACCTTGGGATTTTCTAAAATATCAATTTGGTGTCTGTTGTGAATAGGATGTTGCAAAAGATGGGCTTTATTTCTGGATTTCACTGACTTAGTCCAATTTGGACAAATCACTTAGTCTTCTTATCTCTAACTACCTGACCGAAGTGAGGCTTATTTGTCAAAGTGCTTTGACCTCTTGAAAAACTAAAATATATACAGTGTACTTGTACATGCTTTTCTCAGTTTTAACTTCACGAGTTTGTGCCACAGAAACAATTACTAACAGCTATTCAAGAGGTTTTTTTTAAATTAATCTTAATAGCTACAGTCCAGTTAAACCACCAAGCCTTTTTCAGTAATGTTGGTGTTACCAATCAATTTGTAAAATTCTTTCTGCAGATACACAATCCTGATCTGACAGCTTACTTCAGTAGATACGATGGATCTAAATACATTATGCAAGCCTGGTTGAGAAAAATCTACCCTCATGACTGAAGTATTTAACATTATATGTAAATTGTGCATGTGATATACAACTGCACAGTGCATTCCTTTTTTAAACTGGGACAAATGGAAAGCAGGGTAACACTGATTTGTAAATTATTTCATTAAAGAAATAAAATTGAACTCTATATGAAACATATGTTAATGGCTTATTTTGATATGTATGTTAATGGCTTATTTCAGTTCCATTACATATTCAGTGATGCATTATGTTGAGGTTACTAAAGTAAAACATTTTCTCTCTGTCTATATATATAATCAGAATATATTGAGGACAATGAATAATTTAGTTCTCGCTAGCTTGGGATGAAAGCTTTAAATATAGCTGCATTGCAACTAGCAGCACCAAACATTCTGCACATCAAATATTTTAGCTTTTTGTGCAAGCTAAATAGTCTAGCATGCAGTGTTTCTTCAAAAGTAATATATTCACACTAGTTGAAGGGCACTGATCTAGATGGAGGCCAACTGGGACTAAATGTTAACAAGTTCTTGTGGATATTTGCAGTAAGTAAATCTGTAATGTGAATATCTACTTTTTTGAAGGAGTGTACACTGAGCTACTTATCTTTGCTTAGTATGTTTAGACCAACTCTTAGGACACAAATTAGTATCTAAGGAACGTGGTATTTAATCCGTCTTTCTCCATGTGTAAGAGAGAAAATAAATGTGCTGGAGGCACTGGTGTCCTACCCAACTCTACCCACTGTAAATAAGGGTGTAGAAAGGGGAGGACTACTAGTGATGGCATGAAATATATATAAAGCCTTTGAGCCTTCCTCTCCTCTCATGGAAACTGCCAATGATTTCAGTGTAGCTTGGGGTGTCCACCTTCAATTTGTTTGAAGAACCATGATAAAACTATTTGTGTGTCTCCAGGTAGTTCTGAGAACAATCTGGTCTTATTTTTTTGAGGGGGAAGGGTCGGACAACTAATGTTATAACTAGTTTTTCCTGATCATTTATAGAGGAAGATGCAGGTCTGAAAAACTGAATAAATTTGTACTTTAAAGTACATACATTTATTCCACGATTTGTCAGAGACAAATAAGAAAAATCCTTTAACATGCGTCTAGATAAGCTTGTTTTTCCTCTTTTCTCTTCCCTTTATCTCAAAAATAGCAAATACTTTTGAAGAAGCATAAATAGTGGCACTTTGGATTCTCTGCTGCACAGTGAGTGTGTCTGAGGAGTTGGATGGGTGACTGTCTATTTGGCCTTCCCACTCTTTCATTTCCTCTTCTCTGATTAGCAGCGGTTTTCCCAGTGACTGGCCAAACAGTCGACAGACCTCTTGAGCTTTTTGACGTGTGTTCCCAACAGCAGCAAGACATACTTGACGCCTGGAAGGTAAAAAGCAAGGTAGGTTAACTGATCCAACTTTAGCACAGAAACTCCTGCCAAATCATTATTTTTTTGTGACTACATAGATGCAAGGCACTTCTACTTCCCCACTCATATGCTTGATGGTTAAAAATGGGGAGCATGTGAAAGAGGTAGCTTGTAAGGGAAAACTCCAGTGTGCTAACAAACTCATGGCTGGACATTTAGAATACATATTGCTCACAACCACACCTCTGTGGCAATTTCAACATTATTTTAAGCAGTGGATGACTGAGCTTGTTTCTTGGACATAGCCATGGCCATCTGCAGAGTGTGAACTTCAGATGAGATGGAGAAGGGTTTTTTTGGTGGCATCAATGGGAAAAGCAGGCTTTTGAATGCTCTTTTAGTTCATCTCAATGTGAATTGAAAAACTAGGGGAAGAGGAACAGATAAATGTAGTTAATCTCCCCAGGCGCCTTCCTTCATCAACCACTGAATGTTTGTCTCATGTCCTTCATGGCAAATTAACTCTCCCTCTATGGCTGGGGTGCTGTAGGAGGATGTTTTGATGTTAGAAAGCTCTTCTTTCTCCTCAAAGTAACTGAAATGTAGTTTCTTTAGAAAGGTGTATTTCAAAGTTTGTTGTCAGCAGCTAAGAGGACAGCAGCAGCACTTGGGGAAGTGGATGGAGCCTGTTAAATGCTTGTACCTTCCTGGACAAATCCCAAACTAAAATTAATTTGCTTTCATTTAACCCCATTGAAAAACCAGATATGCTGACTGAGCATGTTAAGCAGATTGTTTTTCCTATTGAAATCATGGAAAAGCTTGTTACCTCCTGCCTTTATACAAGGACACTGCAGCCTCCATGAAAGATTAAGCTTTACTATTTGCAAGCTAAATGGAACTGGATTTATAAAAACTGTATAACCTTTTTAAAGTTTCTTGAATTTTCCTTTAAGTATAAGGCAGGAGTGGACAACAGGGAGACTATCATTGCTTCCCATTTTAAACTGTGTGGATTATGTATTACGTAAATGCTTCCTGAGGCTGTGCATTTCTGTGGAAAGGAGAGGGAGAACTTACCGAAGGGTGTCTATAGCCTCTGCTGTATGGTAGAAGTGTGGTGGACTGATGATAACAGAACTACCCAGTTTCTCAACGAGTAAGTTGCAAATGTTCTGCATTTTTCCAAAATCACTAAATGTAATGCAGACCTGTAAGTAAACGTAAATGGATTAGAAAAGTGACTTTCCTTTCAGTGACTTAATTACAAGGGCAAATTGCAAACCTGATATGTAAGAACAACTGAGGGTATTAGTCCTATACCTCCACTACTACTTGCCTAGAAGATGCCTGTTAAATGATCATTGTTTTGCAGCAGAATGAAAATAATGGATTCAGAATATGCTCTTTGTGAGGAACTCTAGGATTTTTGGTATATTAGCAATTTTGGAGAAAGAAAACGTGCCCTTAAGATTTCACAAGCCATGTGTCTCTAATTCTTACATTCTGAAGACAGCTTAGGCAAGTACAAATGCCAGTTACTACTTCATGAGTGATTATTCAGAAAACTAGGCAAATGGGGTGAAGAGGATATGCAGGAAGGAAAATTGCAGTGTAATTCTAGGTACTCTTACATGCACTTACAAGAAGACTAAACT
This sequence comes from Caretta caretta, assembly GCF_965140235.1. Lineage (NCBI taxonomy): Eukaryota > Metazoa > Chordata > Testudines > Cheloniidae > Caretta > Caretta caretta. Next base: position 62,312,402 of record NC_134208.1, on the reverse strand, counting down.
TAATGTTTAGTGACTAGTATTTTAGTAATATTAAATGTTAAGGTTAAAATCCAAGAAATATAACTTTTATATAAATCTGTGTTCCCCTGCTCCTCCCATCCAAAATAGTTACGGCTGAGAGTATATCTCAGTAATTTAAGGGTAAAAATAAAAATTACAGGAATGCTGTAATGATCCCAAAACCAAGCATTAAAACTCTGGGAATTTGAGTTACATTTAAAAAGTCAAAACATGTTAAGAAGTGCACAGTTAAGACACTAAAACAACCTTAGCAACCTTAAGATACCAAAACAACCCTGTAGTGATGTCATGCAAAAACTATATAATTATGATTCAAGCATTTTAGTGTTTAGGGCTCATGGTTAGATTTAACTGATTTTTAAAGACATGATTTTTTTTTCATATTTCTTCCCCACTGTGTCATCACTACAGGATAAAACGTTCTGTCCTCAGAAGTAACTGATGTATACTCTTAACTCTGTTGTAACATAGCTTTTTGTCTGGGAATTTCCTTAGTCTTTTTTAAAACTATTAGTTTCACACAAACACTAAACAAGAAACACAAAGAGAATGGTACCATGCAATATATCTTATGATATGGTATGCACTATCAACCTTAAATAATTCACTTAAGGACAGATTTATTGGTACACCAAAACCATGCAGCTAAACAGGGTTTACAGCTACTTTACATTTGCACGACTCTGGGAAGCATCCAAAAGGCATACTGGTGAATGTGACTGTCAAGGTTCCTTCCCCACTTTGAACTCTAGGGTACAGATGTGGGGACCTGCATGAAGACCCCCTAAGCTTATTTTTACCAGCTTAGGTTAAAACTTCCCCAAGGTACAAACTATTTTACCTTTTGTCCCTGGACTTTATTGCTGCCAACACCAAGCGTCTAACAAATATAACAGTGAGAGAGCCCACTTGGAAACGTCTTTCTCCCCAAAATCCCCCCAAGACCTACACCCCCTTTCCTGGGGAAGGCTTGATAAAAATCCTCACCAATTTGCATAGGTGAACACAGACCCAAACCCTTGGATCTTAAGAACAATGAAAAGCAATCAGGTTCTTAAAAGAAGAATTTTAACTAAAGAAAAAGTAAAAGAAATCACCTCTGTAAAATCAGGATGGTAAATACCTTACAGGGTAATCAGATCCAAAACATAGAGAATCCCTCTAGGCTAAACCTTAAGTTACAAAAAGACACAAAAACAGGAATATACATGCCATTCAGCACAACTTATTTTATCAGCCATTTAAACAAAACAGAATCTAACGCATATCTAATCAGATTGCTTACTGATTTTTTACAGGAGTTCTGACCTGCATTCCTGCTCTGGTCCCAGCAAAAGCCAACACAGACAGAGAAAACCCTTTGTTCCCCCCCCTCAAGCTCTGAAAGTATCTTGTCTCCTCATTGGTCATTTTGGTCAGGTGCCAGCGAGGCTGTCTTAGCTTCTTAACCCTTTACAGGTGAAAGGGTTTTTCCTCTGGCCAGGAGGGATTTAAAGGTATTTACCCTTCCCTTTATATTTATGACAGTGACACTCAGTTTGCAAATTATTCATTTGTTTAGAGGGCTGTTACAGCGAGAACTCTACTTATGTAAATAGGGTGGGCCCAGGACCAGTGTGAATTTTGATGTCTGTGTGCTTTGTGGGTTCCCCTTGTGCTCCTGCTATAGCACTAACTCAACGCACAGTGGAGCCTAAGGAGCTATCACTGGTGCCCAAGCTAGTATGCTGTCATGACTCTTTAAACACAATAACAGCTGGGCCAAGTGACCTGCCAGTAGGAACTTACTGCATCTGTCCAGTCTTCCTCTTACCACTGAGCCATTACAATTCACAGAATTGTTGCATGAAATAGAAAAAAAATTGATGATTTCCTTTCTCCTAGAAGCATCTTCCACAATTCTGCTATACACATGGCTGCTCTTCTCCTCTCTGCAGCTTTCAGTGGTGATTCAAAGCTGCAGTGCAGCTCATGCTGGCCACGTGCCCTTTTCCCCCTTGCTGCCAGGTGAGTCATTCCAAAGCTGTGTGAAAAACTCAGAGAAAAATATTTATAAGCATAACATCAACAGCCAATGCATTAACTGTGGACCAGGCCAACTCCCTGCATGATAAATATGCAAATAAAAGGCTTATCCTTGGCAGAAAGCCACCAAGGTGGGTAGAATTGTGGGAGGTGCTGCTAGCAGAAAGGAAATTATTTTAAGAAATTTTTCATTCTGCAGCCCAATATCTCCCACAATTTTGTTATACGTGGGAAGTCGTGAGTAGTGTACAGGAGTGGGGAGGGACAAGAAAGGGTAAATAGAAAAAGAGTTAAATAGACCTCCTCCCCCTTGAGGACTGACCAAAAGGCAAGACTGTTACTGGACCACTACAAGGAGCACCTTTCAGCCAAAGGAGGCTTTTGCAGAGGACAGAATGTCCACTTTCTCATGTTTGACAATGCTATTAACCAATGACCAGGTGGCTGCTCTGCTCTATCTGTGGTAGAGGCACATGCTCATTCGGCCCACAAGGTTGCCGTGGATCTCGTGGAGTGTGCCTGGATAGCTTCTGAAAGAGAAGTGCCTGATCCTTTTTGTAAGTTTCAACAATGCACCGTCTGACCCACCTAAAAAGAGACATCCTGGAGATTCTGAGCCTTTGACATTTTGCGTGAAAGAAGGCAAACAGGGCCTGACCTTGTGGATTCTGTGCACTTGATATAGATTTATAGTGCTTTTCTGACATCTAAATTGTGCCCCAGCTTCTTGGGTGGGTGCTGTGGCTTTGAGCAGAAAGAAGGAAGGATAATCTTCTGCAAGCTATGGAAAGCAGACTTCATGCTGGGGAGAAACAACTGCAGTTCTCAGTACCCTCCTGTCTTCATGGAACACTCAGGGGTGCTTGCATAAATAGGACTGCCATATTTGAACCTTGCCCAGCAGACATGATGGCAGCCAGAAAACAGATTTTGATGGAGAGACAAAATGCTGATATACAAGTCAGAGGCTTGAAAGGGTGAATGGCTAGGGCCCTCAACACCAGTAGTGGGACCCATTTAGGGAAGACTGGTCTGACTGCCAGTTTGACTGCTCTGACAAATCTGACTACCTTGGGATTCTGTGCCAAAGAACTTGAGGATCCTGTGAATAGAATACTACCAGTGGCAGATACCTGGCGCGCTATGGTGCTGGACTGAAGACCTTTATCCATACCTTCTTTGAAAGAGTCCAGGATAGCTGGAGTTCCAGATCTCTTGGATTAGCATTGCTTTCCTGGCACCAAATGCTGAACTTGATCCAGATGGAGGAATAAGCTTTTATCATGGAGACTCTCCTGGACTCATACAAAGTCCTAATCACTTTGGAAGATAGGCCTAGTACTGTTAGAACACTTCCCTTTCAATAACCAGGCTCTCAGCTGAAGATGGTCTGGGTCTGGGTGGAGGAGAGAGCCATGGTCAAGGATGTCCAGTCTGGGTGGCAGCTGTAATGGCGATTTGCAGTTTTAGATCTATCAAATCAGAGAACCAGGGCTTCCTTGGCCAATACACAATTATCACCATCTCCTTTACTTGTTTCTGCATTATCTTTTGAATTATTTTTCTTATGAGAGGGAAGGAATGCATATCACAAGCTTTCTTGGCCATCTGTATGACAGGACTCTGTTCCCATGGACTTGGGGTTCCCTGGTAAAGTATTTCAGCTGCTGGTCTTTTTGTAACTTGCAAATAGATCAACCAAGAGGAAACCAAGCATCTTTAAGATCAGATTGAAGACTTCCTGGTTCAGGCACTATTCTGCTGACTGTGCATTGGCTCAGCCAGTCTGCTTTCTGATTCAACTTCCCTTTTATGTGAATCACCTGTGAGGAGGGAGGTTCTTTTCTGCCCATTTTGTTATCTCCTATAGTATATTTGTAGTCTCTGATAGTTCAGAAGCCATTTTACACCCACTTGTTTAGGATAGAGATGAGATGAGAAAGTTACCTTGTGCAGTAACATAGGTTCTTCGAGATGTGCGTCCCTGTGGGTGATCCACTTTAGGTGTTTGTGCACCCCTGCGCTTGTAATTGGAGATTTATGGTAGCAGTTTCCAGTTGGGTCACACATGTGCGATCCCCATCTCGCACTGCTTCAGGTGGTTATCTGGTGCTGTGCAACCAACCCCCGCACCATGCCTTCTCTACTGCAGATCATTAGTGTGAAACTCCAAAGTAGAAGGGAGGAGAAAGGGTAGTGGAGCACCCACAGGGACACACATCTCGAAGAATCTACGTTACTGCACAAGGTGTGTAACTTTCTCTTCTTCGAGTGGTGTCCCTGTGGGTGCTCCAACTTAGGTGACTTCAGAGCAGTGCCCTCCGGTGGAAGGAGGGGACTTCGGAGTTGAAGTTGTAGCAGATGAAACTACAGTGTGTCCGAACAGGGCATCGGAGGATGCGTGCTGTTGTAAAGCATACAGCTAAGTAAATGTATGGGTTGCAGGTTGCAACCCTACAGATATCTGTGATGGGAACATTGTTAAGAAAGGCTACGGAGGCTGATAAGGCCCTGGCAGAATGCGTGTAATCCCTGTAGGCGGTTGTTGGTCATGCTGGAGATAACGCAGTTTTATGCAGTCCAATATCTATTTGGATAGCTGCTGTTTGGATATGGTGTTCCCTTTGGATCGTTCAGTGATGGAGATGAACAGTTTTGGAGACTTATGAAAAGATTTTGTTCTTTCAATATAGAAGGCTATTGCCCTGCAGACATCCAAGGTGTGTAGTCTGGACTGTTGTCCAGCCTCATGTGGTTTGGGGAAAAATGTCACTAAGTGGATAGGTTGGTTGAGGTGAAAGGACGATACAACTTTAGGGAGAATCTTGGGGTGTAGCCTGAGGGATACTTTATCTTTGAAAAAGATTATGTAAGGTGGGTCAATGATGAGAGTTCCCAGTTCTCCCACCCATCTGGAGGATATAAAGGCCACTAGAGAAAGGTGTAGCAGGGAGCATGTTGCCATGGTCTCAAATGGAGGTCTGGTGAAGATGTGGAGGACTAGGTTGAGATCCCATGGTGGGTTAGGATTTCGAATTTCCGGGAAGATGTTGGAGAGGCCTTTGAAAAAGTGTTGAGTAAGTGGGTGTACAAAGGTAGAGAATCTATCTACTTTGTGGTGAAATGCCGTGATGGCAGATAGGTGTACTCTTATGGAACTCATGGAAAGGCCAGACTGTTTTAGTTCTAGCAAGTAGTCTAGTATTAGTGGTAATGGTGCTGAAACAGCTGCAGCCTGTTTATATTGGCACCGAATCTCTTCCATTTATGCATGTGCATGAGGCAGGTGATTGTCTTACAATTGTTTAACAAAATGTTATGTACGTCTGTCATCCTGAGAGCCATGAAGTAACCACGCTTTGAGTTGGAGTCTTTGAGGATCTGGATGGAGGACGCATCCTGTGTCCTGAGATAGGAGCCAAGACTGAAGCGGGAGCGTGCGTGGTGGACACACAGCCATCTGTAGAAGATAAGGATACCACATTTGTCAAGACCATATGGGGGCTATTATGATCACTCTGGATCTGTCCTGTCTGATTTTGTGAACAACTTGTGCTAGGAGAGGGGTGGGAGGGAAGGCGTATAGGAGGGGAGCATTCCATTTGGTGAGGAAGGCATTGCTGAGAGTATGGACTGAGTCCTGCTCTGAAGCAAAACTGCAGGCATTTGGTGTTTTGAGTGGTTGCAAAGAGATCTATTGTTGGGAACCTGCAATTCCGAAAAATGTTTAGGAGCACACATGTATCCAGCTCCTACTCATGCTCCTGAGAGAAGTGCCTGCTCAGCCTATCTGGTGTGGTATTCTGGCATCCAGGTGGGTACGATGCTGTAATATGCCATTGGCAGAGTTGCATGGGTTCCATGCATAGGGAGTGTGATCGTGCTCCCCCTTGTCTGTTTATGTAAAACATACAAGCCAAGTTGTCTGTAAGGATCTGTACAGTCTTGTCTTTGATGATCGGTAAGAAGTAGGAGCAGGCATTTCGGACAGCTTGTAGTTCTAAAAGGTTTATATGAAGATAGGATTCCGCTGTGGACCACTGGCCCTGCATAGAGTGTGGGTTTAGATGCGCCCCCCAACCCAGAAGGGATTCTGTGTGAAGGGCACTCCCCTCCAGATGTTTTATGGGTGTGTCCACTATAGAAGGGAGTCTTTTATTTTGTGCGGCACTGTGAGGGGCTTGTTTATATTGTTCCTGTGTGGAACATAGTTTGTCCAGAGCCAGGCTTGTAGACACTGCAAATGTAACCTCGCCTGTCTGATGATGAAGGTCATGACAGCCATGTGGCCTAGAAGTTGTAGGCAGGTTCTGGCACACACTTGTGGACTATTTCACGTCATGGAGATCAGGTTGGGTAAAGTCAGAAATCATTTTCTTGGTAGGGAGGCCATCGCTTCAGGAGAATTGAGGTATGCCCCAATAAACTCTGGTTGTTGTACTGGTGTCAGAGTGGATTTTTCAATGTTTATTTGAAGGCCTAACCTCGTAAATAGAGTTATCACCTGTTCGGTGGACTCTAACACTGTCTGCAATGTTGGTGCTTTCAGCAGACAGTCATCCAAGTACAGAAATATCAGGATTCCTTTTCTGCGGAGATAAGGCAGCTACAACGGCTAGGACCTTTGAAAATATCCACGGGGCAGTGGATAGGCTGAAGGGTAGAACCTTGTCTTGGAAATGATCTTGCCCTATTGCAAAGCAGAGAAACCACTGATGTGATGGATGGTTATATGAAAATACGCATCCTAGAGGTCGAGGGCTGAGAACCAGTCTCCCCTTTCTAGTGCTGGAATTATGGTGCCTAGTGTGACCATTTTGAATCATTGTGTTTTCAAATTTGTTGAGTCACCATAGGTTGAGGATGGGTTTCCACCCTCCTGTTTTTTCTGTGTGAGAAAGTAGTGTTAATAGAATCCCCTCCCTCTGTATTCCGTTGATAAGGGTTCCACTGCTTCTAGATGTATGAGGTGGGTTACCCTCTTCTCACAGTAGATTTTTATGAGAGGGATCCCTGAAGAAAGACGGGGAGGTAAGGCGGGTACGGGGTTTGGAGGTAAAGCGGATGGAGTAACCAGTCTCATTAATTTCCAATACCCATCTGTCTGTTGTAATATTTTTCCAGATTGGTAGAATGGAAGCAAGCGATCTCCAAGGGTTTTGCAAGTTGTAGATACCTCCAGTATTGAAAGATACGGGGTTCTCAGGCCCTCAACCAAGTCTTCAAATTTGTTGTCTGGAGGTCCCTGTCCATCCTGGCTAATAGCCATTGATGGACCTATCCTCCATGAACTTATCTAGTTCTTTTTTGAACACTGTTATAGTATTGGCCTCCACAACATCCTCTGACAAGGAGTTCCACAGGTTAACTGCATTATGTGGAAAAAAATACTTGCTTTTGTGTGTTTTAAAATCTGCTGCCTATTAATTTCATTTGGTGACCCTTAGGTCTTGAGTGATGAGAAGGAGTAAATAACACTCCCTTATTTACTTTCTCCACACCAGTCATGGTTTTATAGACTTCTATCATATCCCTCCTTAGTCGCCTCTCTTCCAACCTGAAAAGTCCCAGTCTTATTAATCTCTCTTCATATGGCAGTCGTTCCATACTGCTAATTATTTTTGTTGCCCTTTTCTGGACCTTTTCCAATTCCAGTATATCTTTTTTGAGATGGGGTGACCACATCTGCATACAGTATTCAAGATGTGGGCATACCATGGATTTATACAAGGCAATATGATATTTTCTGTCTTCTTATCTATCCCTTTCTTAATGATTCCCAACATTCTGTTCGCTTTTTTCACTGCTGCTGCACATCGAGTGGATGTTTTCAGAGAACTATCCACAATGATTCCAAGATCTCTTTCTTGAGTGGTAACAGCTAATTTAGACCCCATCATTTTATATGTATAGTTGGGATTATGTTTTCCAATGTGCATTACTTTGCATTTATCAACATTGAATAGGTTACATACCACATTAGTAGTTTTATAATTTCATATTTGAGTTCCATCTGGTCCTGGTGACTTATTACTGTTTAATTTATCGATTTGTTCCAAAACCTCCTCTCTCGACACCTCAATCTGGGACAGTTCGTTACATCTGTCACCTAAAAAGAATGGCTCAGATGTGGGAATCTCCCTCACATCCTCTGCAGTGAAGACAGATGCAAAGAATTCATTTAGCTTCTCCGTATCAGTCTTCTCTTGCTTAAGGACTTCTTTAGCACTTTCATAGAATCATAGAATATCAGGGTTGGAAGGGACCCCAGAAGGTCATCTAGTCCAACCCCCTGCTCAAAGCAGGACCAATTCCCAGTTAAATCATCCCAGCCAGGGCTTTGTCAAGCCTGACCTTAAAAACCTCTAAGGAAGGAGATTCTACCACCTCCCTAGGTAACGCATTCCAGTGTTTCACCACCCTCTTAGTGAAAAAGTTTTTCCTAATATCCAATCTAAACCTCCCCCACTGCAACTTGAGACCATTACTCCTCGTTCTGTCATCTGCTACCATTGAGAACAGTCTAGAGCCATCCTCTTTGGAACCCCCTTTCAGGTAGTTGAAAGCAGCTATCAGATCCCCCCTCATTCTTCTCTTCTGCAGGCTAAACAATCCCAGCTCCCTCAGCCTCTCCTCATAACTCATGTGTTCCAGTCCCCTAATCATTTTTGTTGCCCTTCGCTGGACTCTCTCCAATTTATCCACATCCTTCTTGAAGTGTGGGGCCCAAAACTGGACACAGTACTCCAGATGAGGCCTCACCAATGTCGAATAGAGGGGAACGATCACGTCCCTCGATCTGCTCGCTATGCCCCTACTTATACATCCCAAAATGCCATTGGCCTTCTTGGCAACAAGGGCACACTGCTGACTCATATCCAGCTTCTCGTCCACTGTCACCCCTAGGTCCTTTTCCGCAGAACTGCTGCCTAGCCATTCGGTCCCTAGTCTGTAGCTGTGCATTGGGTTCTTCCGTCCTAAGTGCAGGACCCTGCACTTATCCTTATTGAACCTCATCAGATTTCTTTTGGCCCAATCCTCCAATTTGTCTAGGTCTTTCTGTATCCTATCCCTCCCCTCCAGCGTATCTACCACTCCTCCCAGTTTAGTATCATCCACAAATTTGCTGAGAGTGCAATCCACACCATCCTCCAGATCATTTATGAAGATATTGAACAAAACCGGCCCCAGGACCGACCCTTGGGGTACTCCACTTGATACCGGCTGCCAACTAGATATGGAGCCATTGATCACTACCCGTTGAGCCCGACAATCTAGCCAGCTTTCTACCCACCTTGTAGTGCATTCATCCAGCCCATACTTCCTTAACTTGCTGACAAGAATACTGTGGGAGACCGTGTCAAAAGCTTTGCTAAAGTCAAGAAACAATACATCCACTGCTTTCCCTTCATCCACAGAACCAGTAATCTCATCATAAAAGGCGATTAGATTAGTCAGGCATGACCTTCCCTTGGTGAATCCATGCTGGCTGTTCCTGATCACTTTCCTCTCATGCAAGTGCTTCAGGATTGATTCTTTGAGGACCTGCTCCATGATTTTTCCAGGGACTGAAGTGAGGCTGACTGGCCTGTAGTTCCCAGGATCCTCCTTCTTCCCTTTTTTAAAGATTGGCACTACATTAGCCTTTTTCCAGTCATCCGGGACTTCCCCGGTTCGCCATGAGTTTTCAAAGATAATGGCCAATGGCTCTGCAATCACAGCCGCCAATTCCTTCAGCACTCTCGGATGCAACTCGTCCGGCCCCATGGACTTGTGCACGTCCAGCTTTTCTAAATAGTCCCTAACCACCTCTATCTCCACAGAGGGCTGGCCATCTCTTCCCCATTTTGTGATGCCCAGCGTAGCAGTCTGGGAGCTGACCTTGTTAGTGAAAACAGAGGCAAAAAAAGCATTGAGTACATTAGCTTTTTCCACATCCTCTGTCACTAGTTTGCCTCCCTCATTCAGTAAGGGGCCCACACATTCCTTGGCTTTCTTCTTGTTGCCAACATACCTGAAGAAACCCTTCTTGTTACTCTTGACATCTCTGGCTAGCTGCAGCTCCAGGTGCGATTTGGCCCTCCTGATAACATTCCTACCTGCCCGAGCAATATTTTTATACTCTTCCCTGGTCATATGTCCAACCTTCCACTTCTTGTAAGCTTCTTTTTTATGTTTAAGATCCGCTAAGATTTCACCATTAAGCCAAGCTGGTCGCCTGCCATATTTACTATTCTTTCGACTCATCGGGATGGTTTGTCCCTGTAACCTCAACAGGGATTCCTTGAAATACAGCCAGAGGCCTCACTGATTGTATGGGCTAGTCTACACTGGCAACGGAAAAGGGCTGCTGCAGCAGCGCTTTAACGTGGCTTGTGTGATCGCGGCAGAGCTCTGGGAGAGAGCTCTCCCGGCGCTCTAAAAAAACCACCTCCAACAGCACTGGTGCACTGTCAACACTGGCGCTTTACAGCACTGCAACTTGCTGCACTCAGAGGGGTGTTTTTTCACACCCCGAGCAAGAAAGTTGCCGCGCTGTAAATTGCCAGTGTAGACAAGTCCTTAGATAGGCTTCCTGCTTCTGAAACACTTAATAAATTTTTCGCTGTTATTTTTTTTGTCTTTTGCTAGTTGCTTTTCAAGTTGTTTTTTGGCCTGCCTAATTATACTTGACTTGCCAGAGTGTGGGTGGCCTCCATTTCGCTATCTGTGGGGTCCTTAGGAAAGAATTCCCCTTCAGCCAGAATAATCATATATCTTGTTAAGGATGCTATTGCAGTATCTACTTTTGGAACCTCAGTAATAGAACTTTTAGGCTTTTGGAGTTTGTAAAAATCTAAGGTCATATATGTTAATGGTCTTACCCCTACTGAATTTTTCACCTCTCTCTAATCATGCCTCCAAAAAAGAAGTGCAGGGGAATCAGAACCTTGAGGGAGGATTTTGAGGGGAGGTATTTACTTCGAGGCTTGAGCTCAGGAGCTTGCTGAGGTTGGATAAATATTGTGGACACAATCTTTTGCACATGGCCTCAAACTTTTTTGGGGGAAAATATTTTTGCTACATTTTCCCTGAGTCCTGCTCAGATGCAGTTAGGGATGGGGGCCTCGGGAGGGAGCGGTCAAGGGACAAGGAGTGGGGGCAGTTGGATGGGTCGGGAGTTCCGGGGGGCCTGTCAGGGGGCAGGGGTGTAGATAGGGGTCAGGGCAGTTAGGGGACAGGGAGCGGGGGGGGGGTTTGGATGGGGAGTGGGGTCCCGGGGGGGTGTGGTTCTGGGCGGGGGGGTCCCAGGAGGGGATAGTCAGGGGACAAGGAGCAGGGGGGGTTGGATGGGTCAGGGGTTCTCAGGGGGGCAGTCAAGGGGCAAGAAGTGGGAGAGGGCGGGGGCCAGGCTGTTTGTGGAGGCACAGCTTTCCCTACCCGGCCTCCCATACTATTTCTCGGGCCAAAAAGTTTGCCCACCCCTGACCTAAACAGTAACTTTAAAGGATGTGAGTTTAGCAGACTGCTGCGGCGAACACAGGGTATCAGGGAAGGAGGAGGGTTGGCCAGCACAAGCTGTGCTGCTGCTCTGAACCCTCTCAGGAAATGGCAGCGAGGAGAGCAGTCCCATGCTTAGCAGAACTGCGGGAGATGGTGAGTTGCAGAAAATGGTACAGAAAAACTGGGGATTGGTTGAGTTCTCTTTATCAATATGACTCTATTTTAGAATTAGTTCAGGTGTTGGCCTAATCAGAGAATATCAGGGTTGGAAGGGACCTCAGGAGGTCATCTAGTCCAACCCCCTGCTCAAAGCAGGACCAATTCCCAATTTTTGCCCCAATCCCTAAATAGCTCCCTCAAGGATTGAACTCACAACCCTGGGTTTAGCAGGCCAATGCTCAAACCACTGAGCTATCCATCCACTCTCCCCCTCCCCCCAGCTAAGTCTTGCTGTAGTCTATATAAAAACAGTTTGATACCTCATTAATAGCTTACCTTAATTTTTCAAATATAGCTCATCCACAAGACTTCAATTACTTCCAACTACAGGGGAAGTTTAAAGCATCTGCACTATTCAATTAAGATAATTCAGGACCAAGGCAAAATACTGACATATTTCTTAAAGGACCCAGTTTAATTTTAAATCCTAAAAACAAATAAGTGTAATTCTCAACATTCTTTCTGTACTCAGTGCTGTTAGTTTGAGGTGGATAAGTTATGTTCTTCATACAAACCAAAGAGGCTCTCTAAAGTGCAAAATGGAACTGTGCTTCAACTACGGAGTTGCAAGTAACTATCAGTGATGCAAACTTCCAGGCCCCCTCCACAAAACACATTATCAAGCTATTGGATAGTGGTCTAATTAGCATGCTGTATTGCAAAGATTCATAGACCAAAAAAGATGGTGTTTTTCCTTAGCTGGATTGACTCCCAGTACAGCACTTCCTGCTTGGTAAGGGCCTACTCATGCAAAGTTCTATTCACATGAATAGTCACCTTGGTGTCAGCGGGATTACTCACATAAGAGAAAGTTATTCACCTTGTGCAGTAACGATGGTTCTTCAAGATGTGTGTCTCTCTACATGCTCCACTGTAGGTGTGTCTGCACCCTGTGCCTCTGATTGGAGATCTTTGGTAGCAGTGTCTGTTCGGTCCAGACATGCACTCTCCTCCCTCCCTCGTGCTCTGCCGCGAGGCTAATTAGCAATGTGCGGGTGAACCATCCTCAGTTCCTTCTCTACTGCAGAGCCCCTACTGAGAATTCTGAAGAAGACGGAGGGTGGATTGGTTATGGAGAACCATCGTTACACTTCACAAGGTGAGTAATTACTTTGAGTAGTGTCCCTATAGGTGCTCCACTGTAGGTGACTCCCAAGCAGTATCCCCGATGGAGGGTTGGGACTTTGGAGTCAAATCCGTTATGGATTACAATACTGTGGAGCCAAAGAGGGCAACAAAAGTGGCGTCTCTAGTAATCAGATAGTGTTCTGCAAAAGTATGAGCAGACACCCAGGTTGCTGCCCTGCAGATTTCCAGAATAGAAATGTCTTTAATTCAGGCGACCAAGGTGGAAACCGACCTCGTGGAATGTAAGATTCCAGGTGGAGGTACCAAATTACGAGCATGATAGCAGTAGCTAATACAGCTCGAGACCCAATTAGAAAGCCCCAGAGCTGATATCGCTGTGCCTTTTGATCTTTCTGCAATTGATAGGAAGAGCTTGGGAGATTTCCTAAAGGCCTTCATCCCATCCAAATAGAAGGCCAAGGCTCTCCTAACATCCAACGTATGTAATATAGCCTCCCCATTATGATGGGGTGAATGGGCTCCACTCTATAGCAAAGAATGAAGAAAATCTTGCTCTATCACCCCAGAACCTAGCTTACTTCTTGCAAAATTCTGTGGGTGCCTTTTTAATTTTACTACTTCATACTGGCTCTTTTAGGAAAGTCTCAGTGCTGTACTGTATGTAACTGTCCCTTCCTAGTTTTGAGGAGAAAAGACTAAACCTACAAACTCATTATGTCTAGGTGCATGGTTATTCCTCTTGCTATGATTAATACATACCTCTGCTTCCATTTGATAAGCATTTTCTACTCTACTAAAATCCTTTGTCACAGTCACATTTTCTTCCTGAAACAAAGTACAAGAGTATAATTTTTAACCACAGCAATTAAGAATTTGTGTTCATATGCCACATGGTATTCTAACTTTCCGTATTGGCATGTTAATGGTAGCTCAGAAACACACATGTGAAATTTGCTACACCACTCCCTTCAGTTAGAATCCAGATAGAAGTTAAAGATTGCAAGTTTCTTTTGAAAAGTAATAATAAGTCTAGTCTTTTGGACAACAATTCTTTCTTTAATAAGAGTCTAATCCTTTAATAAGTGGCAATTAGTCAAAGCTCTGTATCACTACATAACACTCCATCTGACTTACAAAACAATGAGTTTAAAATTTAAAGAGAACTAGTGTGTGAAAAGTGCTTTCCAAACCCCTATTCTAGATTTCAAAAGCAGCAGCTTGTAGTGAATAGGTGACTTAAATAAGGATTGAGCAATGTTTTTTTTGCTGTTTGGAGTAACCCTTTCAACAGTCTTTGCCCCAACAGCAGCTGTATTATTCACAGTGATGATCACACAAAGCACTAGGAATAGTTGCATGAGAAACACTATATAAATAAAATACATAGAGATTCTAGTTACACTTGAACATTGCAGTGGTTTGCTGCTTGTCTCGTATCAGATCCACTCCTTCATTCTAATTATTCAGCTTCACCATTTAAAAGGGAAAAAACTCAGGATGCTTCAGAGAAAATGGTTGTTAGAAAAGAGAAGGATATTCTATCTTTTTAAAAATACATAATTTACATAGATTTCCAGAGTGATTGCTTGAAAACCCATGCCTGCATTTTTCTTTTTGAGATCACAAACTTCCATTCAGCATCTCTTCTTCCGCTTTCCCTGCCCCCACTTCTTTCTGAATTGACACAATACAATCACTCCTTTACAAAATAACTGCATCACAATAAAAAGTTTAATTTATAACAAATCAAGAATTGTAAAAGAATTTAAATCTTTCTAAAACTCTCAAGTGTGGATGGCTCAGGGATTTGGTAATGGAGATAGCAGATTTTCCATTTAAACTGTACTGAATTCCACCTTGAGTGGAAAAGAGCAGCATTCCTCTCCACTGTTTATCTACTTCCCTTACTCATTCAAAAAAGAAGTTTGTGTCAATGTATTCCTTGAGTCAGGCACACATAAGGTAGCACGCACCCATCTATGGCACTATGTACTGACAAGCATTTCAAGTTACCAGTTTGAGTCAGCTCCATAAATTACCATTGTGCGATGGCTTAAAAGTAGGCTAGGCAGAATTCTTTTTTTATATATATAATTGAGAATATCAAAATATTTATTTTAAAGCATTTTTATCAGTTTAAATTTTCAGTTACACAAAATTATGTGTGGAATTGTCAATTATTTAATGACAGACGTTGAGATTCAACAAGTTAAAGTTTTAGAACTGTTAAAACACAAATTGTGACAATCTACAAAGTAACTATCCTGAAACTAAACTCTAAGTTCTCAAGCAGCATTTTTCTTACCCTGCCTATTTGTAAGTTTTATTATCATCAACTGAAATATTTTTTCATTGTTTTGTATGTATATGGTGAAATTGGCGTTTCATGACATTTATCGATAACCAGCTTTCCTATAAAAAATGAGTTTGGAAATCTCAGTACAATTCCCAATAGACAATTCTCCATTGCAGTTAACTTTTTGGCAGTCTCTTCAGTTAAGGCCAAGGGATGATTTGGCCACAGTGACCAAATTGTACTTCTCAGACAGAAACATTCTTGCCAGAACAGGGTTGAGGTACATTAACAGGGTGGCTGCCTGTGGGGTGGATAGAGAACTTGAGTCAATCCAACTCTAAAAATTTATTTGTTTTATAAAATAAATTCAAGATTTTTTTTTAAAAACAAATCCTACAATATTTTTAATTTCAGTCGGCAAATGTAATAGATTTATTTGGACCTTCATAGGAAACCCTTTTTCACTCTTCTCCCAACCTCCCTCAAACATTACATAGAAATAACCGGTTTCAGAGTAACAGCCGTGTTAGTCTGTATTCTCAAAAAGAAAGGGAGTACTTGTGGCACCTTAGAGACTAACCAATTTATTTGAGCATAAGCTTTCGTGAGCTACAGCTCACTTCATCAGATGCATACTGTGGAAAATACAGAAGATGTTTATATACATACAAACCATGAAAAAATGGGTGTTTACCACTACAAAAGGTTTTCTCTCCCCCATCCCACTCTCCTACTGGTAATAGCTTATCTAAAGTGATCACTCTCCTTACAATGTGTATGATAATCAAGGTGGGTCATTTCCAGCACAAATTCAGGGTTTAACAAGAACGTCTGAGGAACAGGGGGAGGTGTTCAGGTTGGGGGGCTGTCTGTAGGATCTACAACCTATCCTGAAGGATGACCCAACACCCTCACAAATCTTGGGAGACAGGCCAGCCCTTGCCTACAGACAGCCCTCCAACCTGAAGTGAATACTCACCAGCAACCACATACCACACAACAGAACCACTAACCCAGGAACCTATCCTTGCAACAAAGCCCATTGCCAACTGTGCCCACATATCTATTCAGGGGACACCATCATAGGGCCTAATCACATCAGCCACACTATCAGAGGCTCGTTCACCTGCACATCTACCAATGTGATATATGCCATCATGTGCCAGCAATGCCCCTCTGCCATGTACACTGGTCAAACTGGACAGTCTCTACGTAAAAGAATAAATGGACACAAATCAGATGTCAAGAATTATAACATTCATAAACCAGTCGGAGAACACTTCAATCTCTCTGTTCACGCGATTACAGACACGAAAGTTGCGATATTACAACAGAAAAACTTCAAAACCAGACTCCAGCGAGAGACTGTTGAATTGGAATTCATTTGCAAATCGGATACAATTAATTTAGGCTTGAATAGAGACTGGGAGTGGCTAAGTCATTATGCAAGGTAATCTATTTCCCCTTGTTTATTCCTTTCCCCCCAACTGTTCCTCAGACGTTCTTGTTAAACCCTGGATTTGCGCTAGAAATGGCCCACCTTGATTATCATACACATTGTAAGGAGAGTAATCACTTTAGATAAGCTATTACCAGCAGGAGAGTGGGGTGGGGGGAGAGAAAACCTTTTGTAGTAGTAAACACCCATTTTTTCATGGTTTGTATGTATATAAACATCTTCTGTATTTTCCACAGTATGCATCCGATGAAGTGAGCTGTAGCTCACGAAAGCTTATGCTCAAACAAATTGATTAGTCTCTAAGGTACCACAAGTACTCCTTTTCTTTTATAGAAATAACCATGCTGACATGACTAATAATGAACAGCTGGCTTGGTAATCTGAATATGGAGAAGGAAAATGTCCCCCAACCCCATTCAAAATATTTTAAGCCTATCCTCTCTCCTCACAGATTGAAGTACAATTGTCTTATTTGATACTTTATATGTGCTGCACATGTATTTAAGGACACTGCCATCTTGTGGATTTGGGTCCTACTACAACATAAATGGTGGTAAGACATTTTGTGTGCAGTATCTCTTTTGGTAATATTCCACAGGAAGTTAATTTTTATTCCATCACCCTCCAGATTTGAAATTAACAGTTTTCAGCAATAATCAATTCCATATGAAGATTAGTGGAAGAAATGTCTGCTCAATTATATTATTATTAACTTTTACAATAATCTTCCCATGGAGATTTTTTGCTCCTGTTTATGATAATCTTTCTTGACAGAAAGGAAGGTGAGGGAAGGATGGATGTTAGTGGAATTCTTAATTAAAATTATGACTGACTAGCTGAAAAGGAAAAGGTTTTTTGGTTTATTTTTAACTGCTTTTACGTCTGCTGTAAATTTTTTTTCTTCTTGAGGAGCTATCAATTCAATCACACTAGCCCCATAAAAAATTAGTTTTAGCAATACTTTAAGATGAGCTTTACATTTGATGCCATGTTCTTAGAACTTGTGCAACAGTCTGTTCCATTTTCTAAGTTTCAGTGGGCAAGAAATGGTTCACGGTAGGATAATTTTCCAGTTTAGAATTAATAATTAACAGATCACATGCAAGACACGTTATCTCATCCACTCCATCAGTCTATAAATCTATTCTCAAAAGAACCACACATGTAATTTGCTCACCCAATGTATTTTTGTGGTGTTACTGAAATAAAACACCACTGTTCCAGAAAAAGGTCATTTTTTTTTTTGTTTTGCAATAGCACGTAGGAATCTCAGTCATGGAAGAGAATCCCATTGTGTTAGACCAGGGGTCAGCAATATTCAGCACGCAGCCCAACAGGATAATCCACTGGCGGGCCGTGAGACATTTTGTTTACATTGATCATCCGCAGGCACGCGCCCCCCACAGCTCCCAGTGGCTACAGTTCGCCGTTCCCAGCCAATGGAAGCTGCGGGAAGTGGTGGGCCGCAGGGACATGCTGGCAGCTGCTTCCCGCAGCTCCCATTGGCTGGGAACAGAGAACCGCAGCCACTGGGAGCTGCAGCGGGGCTGTGCCTATGGATGGTCAATGTAAATAAAATGTCTCGCAGCCCACCAGCGGACTACCCTGATGCCGCTTGCCCAAGGTTGCCAACCCCTGTACTAGACGCTGTATAAACAAAATGAAAAGATTGTTCCTGTCCTAAAGAGCTATAAGTCCAAGGCTTACATGGTGGTGCTATGTCCTTCTCTGCTTTTCCATTTTCCCCTACTCTCAAAGCATGAAAATCCTACAAAATATGCTACCACCATAAGCCTGTTTTCAGAGTAGCAGCCGTGTTAGTCTGTATCTGCAAAAAACAACAGGAGTACTTGTGGCACCTTGGAGACTAACAAATTTATTAGAGCATAAGCTTTCGTAGGCTACAGCCCACTTCACTGGATAATTAGAATGGAACATACAGTATGGTAGTCAATAAGTTTTGCTCTACTCTACTTTGGTTCTTACTGAAAAGGAAACAACCCATTTTACTCAGCATGAAGGTAAGACAGAGGTCACAGCTGGGAGAAAAAACTTAGTTTGAAAATGTATGTTTTTAATATATAGTAGCAACTGGCTATACCATTATGCACATTTGTAAATTACCAATTAACATCTCAGGTGCAACTGCCTTTTAAAAATCTTTGGAGAAATGTACACAATGTAACTTTGCACTATGATAAACATTATATAGAAGGACAAACGAAAATACCACAGGAAAAGTTTGCTCTACTTTTTAATTCTATGTTTATTTTTTCTCCTCCTTGGCATGTGTCATAAATATAAAGGGAAGGGTAAACCCCTTTAAAATCCTTCCTGGCCAGAGGAAAAACCCTCTCACCTGTAAAGGGTTAAGAAGCTAAAGGTAACCTCGCTGGCACCTGACTAAAATGACCAATGAGGAGACAAGATTTCTCTCCCTCCTCCTTTCAAAAGCTGGGAGGAGGGAGAGAAACAAAGGGTCTGTATGTCTGTCTATATGCTGCTTTTGCTGGGGATAGACCAGGAATGGAGTCTTAGAACTTTAGTAAGTAATCTAGCTAGGTATGCATTAGATTAGGATTTCTTTAAATGGCTGAGAAAAGAATTGTGCTGAATAGAATGACTATTTCTGTCTTTGTGTCTTTTTTGTAACTTAAGGTTTTGCCTAGAGGGATTCTCTATGTTTTGAATCTAATTACCCTGTAAGGTATTTACCATCCTGATTTTACAGGGGTGATTCCTTTACTTCTATCTACTTCTATTTCTATTAAAAGTCTTCTTGTAAGAAAACTGAATGCTTTTTCACTGTTCTCAGATCCAAGGGTTTGGGTCTGTAGTCACCTATGCAAATTGGTGAGGATTTTTACCAAACGTTTCCCAGGAAGTGGGGTGCAAGGGTTGGGAGGATTTTGGGGGGTAAGACGTGTCCAAACTACGTTTCCCAGTAAACCCAGTTAGAGTTTGGTGGTAGCAGTGGATATTCCAAGGACAAAGGATAAAATTAATTTGTACCTTGGGGAAGTTTTCGACCTAAGCTGGTAAAGATAAGCTTAGGAGGTTTTCATGCAGGTCCCCACATCTGTACCCTAGAGTTCAGAGTGGGGGAGGAACCTTGACAGCATACGTTTTTTGTTTTGTTTTGTTGTGGTGATGAGGTCCCATCTATGTACTCATGGAAAATAGTGTATTCTAACACCTCCCAAGAGCCCCAACTAATTAAAATATGACCCTGGACAGATAATCTGGAACTGAAGGCCATAAATACCTAGATAAAGTCAACTGGTATTCAAAGCATATTGCAATTACAAATGGTATTTGTGCTCCAACCCCTCCTTCTCCCTCACCCACCTTGTGATGGCATCTTGCATTGGGGCTTATAAAATTAGCAGCATACAAGTCAAATGTAAAGAAGTCTGCCTTACCTTAGTAGTATGAAACCTGTCTTTAGCAAACTCAAGAGATCAGCAAAAGCTTACTTGCTTAACAGGTGTATTTTAATAGAGGTGGAGCAGAATTAGACTCAACAGATTTGAGAATACTTTGGGATTTCTTAGGGAAAATGGTTCCCTAGTAAAGATGGTGTCTTGTCCAGCCTTCAGTGTATACTTATTTAACAAATATATGTGAATAAATGTTGTTGTTGGAACAAACCTTTAACTGCTTTTCACATTAATGTCTAAACCAGAATTCAAGTAGGATGTAATTTCTGGGTTTTGTTTTGCTTTTTAAACAGCTTCTGATCCTGAATCTTCATGCTAACACTACAAAAGTAACTGCTTATTTTTAGCAATGTGGCCACTATTAATTGCCAGCTGCAATGTGTGTTTAAAAAAAAAGGGGGGGGGGGAGTGGCAGGGGCCTTACTGGCTAAGTAAAAGACTATTTCCCCAAACAATTTACTTCTCTATAAGCCCTCAAAGCAGATTCTGTGCTTTGTGAAGTGCTGCGTAGTTACAGCACTCTATAAATAAATGCTACGGTGTAGTTTATTTCTGATTTAAAATCCTATGTAAATATATATGGAAATTAGGTGCAGCCCTCAGGCTTCCTCGCAAACTGCTAATGCAGCTCTTGTTGCTGCAAAGGTTGTGCTGTACTGATCTAGCCCAACTCCCTAATACAACAAAAAATGATGAAGGGGAATTGTGATATGGATTAACAAAAAGTGTAAATATTTATAAGTTGGTTTAGTGATTCCCATGATGGCTTAGATAGCTTTACAAAGATTGGAAGGATATAAACACCAGGAAAGGATATTAATTTTAGTGTGGTCATAATGAACATAAGAACGGCCATAATGGGTCAGACCAAAGGTCCATCAAGCCCAGTATCCTGTCCTCTGACAGTGGCCAATGGCAGGTGCCCCAAAGGGAATGAACAGAAAGGTTATCATCAAGTGATCCATGCCCTGTCATCCAATCCCAGCTTCTGGCAAACAGAGGCTAGGGACACCATTCCTGCCCATCCTGGCTAATAGCTGTTGATGGACCTATCTTTCATAATCTATCTAGCTCCCTTTTGAACCCTGTTATAGTATTAGCCTTCACAACACCCTCTGGCAAGGAGTTCCAGAGGTTGACAGTGCATTGCATGAAAAAATACTTTCTTGTGTTTGATTTAAACCTGCTACCTATTAATTTTGTTTGGTGGCCCCTTGTTCTTGTATTATGAGAAGGAATAAATAACACTTTATTTACTTTCTCTATACCACTCATGATTTTACAGACCTCTATCATATCCCCCCTTAGTCGCCTCTTTTCCAACCTGAAAAGTCCCAGTCTTATTAATCTCTCCTCATAAGGCAGCCATTCTATACCCCTAATCATTTTTGTTGCCCTTTTCTGAACCTTTTCCAATTCCAATATATCTTTTTTGAGATGGGGCGACCACCTCTGCACGCAGTATTCAAGGTGTGGGCATACCATGGATTTATATAGAGGCAATATGATATTTTCTGTTTTATTATCTATCCCTTTCTTGATGATTCTCAACATTCTGTTCGCTTGGTATTAATTAGAAGTAATGAGATAAAAATCAGCAAAGTACAAATTGTTAGTAGTGAGAGTTGTTAGATGGTAGAATAATCTACAATGCAAATGGAAGAAGTCCCAGTGTTGGAGTGATTTGAAACAGAGTAAAATAATGCAATACAACTTATACCATAGGAAATAGCTTCAGGAAGAAAAAAAACCAAACAACAAAAAACAATGGGACTTCAGGTTGCTCTTCTGTAAGTTGCCTTGACCCTGTTACCTTACTGGTATTGAGGTACCCAGAACTGAATGTGGTATTTGGTGGACTTTCCAGGGAGAATTAACACCTCCCTTTTCTATGATCTGATGTGTCTACACTTGCAGTCCAAAACTGTATTGGCATTTTTTACAAGTGTATCACACTGAATGTTCAGATCTCAGTGGCAGTTCACATCAGCATTACTTTCTCAGACACAATTTCTTTAAATTTATTTCAGACTGGTTTTCCCGAGATATATAGCTAAGCTTGGTCCAGGTCAGATTTCATTTTGTAAAAAATTTTGCAGGCGTCATTGGTGTTTGCAACACCTCCTATTTGAGTAGTATTTTACTTTAATTTGCATCCATCTTCCATGTCATTCATGGAGGTGTTCTAGTACTTTGTGTCGTCCTATTTTGAATTACCATAGTGGCAAGGCTGGAAGTCAGTTATTCACAACTTGGTCACCACAAGCTAGGCTT
Source organism: Caretta caretta (assembly GCF_965140235.1). Lineage (NCBI taxonomy): Eukaryota > Metazoa > Chordata > Testudines > Cheloniidae > Caretta > Caretta caretta. The sequence continues at coordinate 62,290,096 of NC_134208.1, read as the reverse complement.
CCATGAGTCATTTTTTCGTGGTCTTCCCACATTTTTTAAAAGAACTATTTAGTTGTACCTAGCAATAAAATATTAGATGGTTGGACAATTTACTATGGTGGTTATTTTTGGTGTAGGAATGAAACCAGGAGTCAAGGGCTTCCCCATAATAAAGAACCTGTGGATGAAAAAACCAAACCACACCAGGCGTTCATCCACTGGATTTTGAGACTTCAGCAGATTTCATAATGGTGTAGTTGCCGAAAACACTATAAGCCCTTAAATAAAATTGTTTGCTTTCAGCTTATTCTTTTGGAGCTAAAGCTGCAGCCACCTCCCAAATAATGTATAAGACACTGTTTTGCAACTGGGTTTGTAAAAATGTGACTTCAAAGCTTCCTCATGGCCCAGCCCCGTACTTACTCAAAAATGCCATCCATATTTGAAGAAAAGCCCACCAGTGTGGCTGTAACCTCTTGAAGCAGCTTACCTGGATTAATAATTAACCCACAAAAGTTTGGAGGTAAAAGGCATTTTCAATAGAAAAACTTTCTTGGTAAGGAACATAAATTTCAGTCTCTAAGGTGCCACAAGTACTCCTTTTCTTTTGACAGACGTTGTAACTCACTGAATATTTTTGGGTAAGACTATTCATTCTGTGTAAGCAGTGTATAGAGAGGGTCAATGCGGGGAGATTCCCCAGATGGATTTTAATATAAGTAGCCACACCATAGCAAGAGAAACAGAACTATGAACAAACTGGAGTCCTGTCCGTATGAATCATGTGCCAGCTGCATATATCTTAATAGGATTAGAAATATCTAGCTGGAGTGAATAAGTGTGAAGCATTTTTTTTTCCCAGATGTGAGCACTATATTCACACACAGAAGCCACAGGCGGCTGAATGCTGGAAACCTACAATCTTCTACTTATCCATATAAGTACTGAATAGCACAGGCAGCAGCACAAGCTTCCTCTGTCACCATCTGCCTCATCCCTAATTTGAAGAGTCAGCTTCTAGGGGCAGAAAGACAATTCCCCTTCCATTCATTTTCAGTCTTTGGCTTCTCAGATGAGAATAGCAACAAGTTGTGATTATGACATGGATCTCTCACCACTAGAAAATTGACTGATAACCAACTTAATATACATAAGTCACAGAACAGCTATTAGATGCCACCCACCTGGGCTAGATTCCTTCCAGCAATCTAGGGGTAAAGTGAGTTCTTCTTTGGGGAATGTATATAAGTGATTTTGTGGCAGTGTCTCATGTTTTGCTTCCTGCTATATTTTGCTAACATAAATATCAATGAGAAAAGTACCAGATTAATGTGTCCTAGCCTGTGGTGGAAGATCCCTGGTCTGTCTGCACTAGAGAGGTACAACTCCCACTACCAGTTCACTTTCCCTGTAGAGAAAGCACAATCATTGTTATCATTCCTCTGTAAAATTTTAATCACAGCACTACCTCTTCTCTGAAAGAATTTAGAGGTATAACTCCCTGTTTTAGCCCATTTGTTTTGTGAGTGGGTCAGAACTATAGGCAGGGTTTTGGGAAGAAGAAAGAAGGGAGAGGCATGCTCTGTTGCTGCAAGGGAACAAATGAGTGCTGCAGACTGGACAGGGGCCAGCAAGCTAAGTGTTAGTGCCACTCTTAACATATTAGCAACAGAGTGTGTAGCTAACACAATGCAGCAGAATATCTATTAGTGCACAATGAGAATGAGGTGAATGTAAAGGAAGGCTGCATAATCCTCCTACTCAGCAAAGAAAGCAGCAACTACTTCACAGGAGAGAAAGAAAAGCACAGATATTAAGACAGGATTGGCTTAGATAGAGATCCTTAAGGCAGCCTTGCAAAATATTACCCACACCATGAAAATGAGTGTAGGCAAGTAAAACTTTGACATGGATGTGCGCATTTTCATAAGTTTGTGACCTGCATTTAAAGGCAAATTTCCTTCTAAATCTTCCACAAAGCAGTGCCCACTGTGCAAAGAAGCTCCTTCACAGGAGATTTCTAAGTCCTAGCCAGAAAAAAGGAGTTATAAATTAAAGAGCTGTCAAAATTACCCTTCATATCTATAACCCCCTATATACACACTTCCAGTCTGGGGTAAGTTTGTGTTATTGATTTTGAAATAAAATGCCAAAAATAAAAAGCTTTGAAGAAATGAATAAGAATTAAAAATAAAATGTTTTAAATGCAGCAAAGTGCTGTCTTAGTTTTTGTTTGAGAATTTAAGAAGACATGTCTCACCCAACTCTCCACACATCAACAATGCCAGTGAAATGTCCTACAGTGGAACAAACAGTGCTGCACCTCATGGGGCTCTTAGAACATTTTGTTATTCTAACTGTAATGAACAATGGGACAATAAAATCAGTGATCCCTTGTTGGATTGAATATAGACAAATCTCTGACTTATAGCTCAATTTTGCCATTTAATGCATGTGTAGGTCTCCTCCAGGTCAGTAACACATACTCCAATCACTGCACTTTTTTGCAATCCCTCACCAACTCTGCTTGTTGTCATTGCTGTTGCTTTTGTAAAGAGTTTATTAAAGGAACATGAAGTCAATGGAAAGATCATACAACCACTGATATCAACTGGGTGCCCCAGGGGAAGTGAACAGGTGGTGGGGTATAGAGCTCAGCACTCCGAGGGAGGGGAGGGTGTTGGGGTTTAGGTAGTGTTGCCCAGCTTCCAGTTTTCAACTGGAATGCCTGGTCAAAATGGGACCCTGGTGGCTCCGTTCAGCACTGCTGACTGATCTACTAAAAGTCGAGTCAGTGGCACAGCGAGGCTAAGGTTGGCTTCCTGCCTGCCCTGGCTCTGCACGGCTCCTAGACACAGGGGTGGCCACTGGGACTCCATGCACTGGCCCCACCCCGAGCGCTGGCTCCACAGCTCCCATTGACTGGGGGCAGTGTCTGCGGACAGCACACAGAGCGCCCTTGCCCCTCTGCCTAAGAGCTGGGCATGCTGTCCGCTTCCAGGAGTCACCTGAGATAAGTGCTGCCCAGACAGAGCCCACACCCCAAACCCCCTCCCATTCCCCACCCACTGCCCCAGCCCTGAACCCCCCCAAATCCCTCATCCTGAGCCCCATCCCAGAGCCCATACCCTGAGCCAGAGCCCACACCCCAACACCTCCTCCTGCACTCCAAACCCCTCAGCCCGGAGCCCCATCTCGCACCCTGAACTCCTCTCCCCTCGGCCCACCCCAGAGCCCGCACCACCCGCCACAGCCCTCACCCCCTCCAGGAGCCCCGCCCCAGCCAGGTGAAGGTGAATGAGGCTGGGAGAAGAGCGAGTGACAGAGGAAGGGGGGACGGAGTGAGCGGGAGGCGGGGCCTCGGAGATGGGCAGGACAAAGGTAATGGGTTTTGTGCGATTACTAAATTGGCAACCGTAGGTGCTGGCATGGGCGCTCAGTGGGGTTTAGGGCTTGGGGTGGAGGAGGATTAGAGCTGAACTCTCTCGGATGGGGGTTGAGGGTTAGAGGGCGGGGCCAGTGGCGGGTTTAAGGCTGGAGACTCCGGAGGGGGGGGAATGACGGTGGGGTTTAGGGCGGGGCACTCCGAGGGGCTGAGATTTAAGGTTTGGGGCTGGAAGTGGGGAGCGCGGCTGGGAGGGGGTTGGAGTTTACAGCTCGGGGCTCCCGTAGGAGGCGGGGGTGCCGCCGACCCGCTCTCACCTGCACCCCGCGCTGCCGAGCGCTCTGCGCGATGTACTCCAGCCGCCGGCCCACGCTGCTCCGCGCCTCCCCGGCCTCCCCCTTCCTGCTCCCCAGCCGGATGGAGACCCGCGCCCGGTCCGGGGCCGCACGCAGCTCTGCGCTGCCGCTCACATGAACCTCCCGCCCTGGCGGCACTGGGGTGCTGCGACCGCCGGGGAGCCCCGGCACCGGCTCGCTCTGGCGCCCGCGGCGCCCGAGCGGCGGGGCTAAAAGCTCCGCGAACACCCGCGCGGGAGATAGCGGCAGCGCGGCCAGCGACATTGCGCAGACCCGTTACGGCACCATGGCAACCAACGCCACGGTGGCCGAAAGGCCCCCTCCCGCCCAGGGCATGCTGGGAAGGATCACATGTCCGTTACTGGGGCGGAACTCACTGCCCGCTGCCCCAGACCGGGGCGGAAGCTTCTCCGGGAGTCTCCCGGGCGCGCTCCGCCATGATAGTTCGGGCGGCTCCGCTAGGAGACACCCCCTGCCGCCGACTCGGAAGTTCCTCCGCGGGGTGGAGCTCCGCCATCACACGGACCGAGGCGCTTGTGGCCCGCTCCGGAGCAGGGGGCCGAGCCGCAGCCTCGCCCAGGCCTGTGGTCTCGCCGCAGGCCTCTCCCACCGGATGACAGGCCCGCGCGTGTTCGCAGCCGTCCCGCTCCCGGCCACGGTGCCGCTCCACCGCCAAGCGCCCCGGCCACCAGGCGAAAGCTGCCTCTGCCTCAACACCCCCGCACGCAGCGTACCCGGAGGCTCCGCTAGGAGCCGGGATTTGCCCGGCCCCAGGGAACCGAACAGGGATGGGGCTAGTCGGGATTCATTCCGCGCCCTCCGGCCCCAACTTCCCTGCCCTTGGAATGCAGGGTGACTAGATTTTTTTCTCGTAAATTCTGAAACAGAAAACTCATGGGGAGGTTAGTTCTCAGCTTCTAGCTCACACCTATGAATGGCCCTTGAAGTGTCAAATCAATTGCCTAGCCTGTCCTTATGGCTTTTCCACTGAGAAGTGGAGGGGTTGCAGGCCTCAGGAAGGAGAGTGCCTATACCAGCCCCCTTTTACAGATTCAGAAGGTTTGGATAGTTTGCATAAGCTCTCAGTAGATGTTTGATTTTTTTGGATGCTTGTGTGACCTAACCGCAACCTTATCAAAATTTGTTCAGCACTAGAGGATGTGGTGCTAGCCTTTGGAAACAGACTGCAAGTGTGAGTGTTCTGGTGCTGGGGGAAAACATTACACAATCTGGTGGTGGGATCTGAAACAAGGAAACTTTCATGCCAACTTGCCTCAATTCTGTAATGTTGTTTTGGTGCTGTCAGATCTCCGGGGATTTGTTTTGACTAGGAAAAGTGGTCAGGTTTAGGTTGGGTTTAACTAACATATGCTAGCTAAACCCAATCTCCTCTTTACCTCTTTCTTTATGTAGATGCAGGGTATAGTTTAATTTAGCTGATCAAACTGTAACCTAGACTCTTGCCTAGGAGCCAATGGAGGGCCCTTCAGTGGATCTGGAGCAGGACTGCATCCTTTTCGTACAGACTCACCCATCCTTGGCAACCCCTGGCATCTCCTCCAGGATCCTCTATGTACTTCTCTGCTAGCAATTATTTCATCCCTGCTACAAAAATAAGCAATTATGTTGTTTGAGGAGACTCTGTCAAGGTGTAATGCCAAAGAATCCTTAATCTCTCCCAGGGGGTTTAGCCCTCCCCTTGGGTGGAGGTAGTTTCTGCCCCATATAGCTGCTCCTGGAAGGGAGTTGCACTGTTTCATAGATTCTAATGCCATAAGGGATCATTGTGATCATCTAATCTGACTTCCCAATTTAGCACAGGCTATGGAACATCTTCAAAATAATTCCTAGAGCATATCTTTTAGAAAAACATCCAGTCTTGATTTAAAAATTGTCAGTGATGGAGAATCTACCACAACCCTTGGTAAGTTGCTCCAATGGTTAATGACTCACCATTAAAAATTTACACCTTATTTCCAGTATGATTTTTTTTTCTCGCTTCAACTTCCAGACATGAGATCCCGTTATACCTTTCTCTGCTAGTAAGAGTCCATTATTAAATATTGGTTCCCCATGTAGGTACTTATAGACTGTAATTAACTTAACAAAGAGAAGGCTAAGGGGTGACTTAAACAGGTAGAGCTCCTTGAATCTATTAGAATCATAGAATATCAGGGTTGGAAGGGATCTCAGGAGGTCATCTAGTCCAACCCCCTGCTCAAAGCAGGACCAATCCCCAATTAAATCATCCTAGCCAGGGCTTTGTCAAGCCTGACCTTAAAAACTTCTAAGGAAGGAGATTCTACCACCTCCCTAGGTAACGCATTCCAGTGTTTCACCACCCTCCTAGTGAAAAAGTTTTTTCTAATATCCAACCTAAACCTCCCCCACTGCAACTTGAGACCATTATTCCTTGTCCTGTCCTCTTCTACCACTGAGAATAGTCTAGAACCATCCTCTCTGGAACCACCTCTCAGGTAGTTGAAAGCAGCTATCAAATCCCCCCTCATTCTTCTCTTCTGCAGACTGAACAATCCCAGTTCCCTCAGCCTCTCCTCATAAGTCATGTGTTCCAGACCCCTAATCATTTTTTTGCCCTTCACTGGACTCTCCAATTTATCCACATCCTTCTTGTAGTGTGGGGCCCAAAACTGGACACAGTACTCCAGATGAGGCCTCACCAATGTCGAATAGAGGAGGACGATCACATCCCTCGATCTGCTCGCTATGTCCCTACTTATACATCCCAAAATGCCATTGGCCTTCTTGGCAACAAGGGCACACTGCTGACTCATATCCAGCTTCTCATCCACTGTCACCCCTAGGTCCTTTTCTGCAGAACTGCTATAAGGCTGGTTTTCTTATATAATTACTATAAGGCTGGTTTTCTACTCCTTTAATCATTCTCCTGGCTTTTCTCCAAAGTCTCTCCAATTTATCAACATTATTTTTGAATTGTGGACACTGGAACTAGAATAATAGAACTGTGGATCTGGAAGGGACCTCAGGAGGTCATCTAGTCCAGTCTTCTGCGCTCATGGCAGGACTAAGTCTTATCTAGACCAGTGGTGGGCAACCTGCAGGCTGCACGTGGCCTGTCAGGGTAATCTACTGGTGGGCTGCAAGACAGTTAGTTTACGTTGAGCATCCGCAGGCACACCACCCGCAGCTCCCAGTGGTTGTGATTCGCTGTTTCCAGCCAATGTGAGGTGTGGGAAGCGGCGTGGGCTGCAGGTTACCCACCACAGATAGGTGTTTGTCTAACCTGTCCTTAAAAATCTGCAGTGATGGAGATTGTGGAATCTCCCTGGGCGGCATATTCCAGTGCTTAACCACCCTGTCAGTTAGGAGATTTTTCCTTATGTCCAACCTAAACCACCCTGGTTGCAATTTACCTCTCTCCATCTTGTAACAATCTTTTATGTACTTGGAAACTGTTATGTCACCTCTGTCTTCTCTTTTGCAGACTAAACAAACCCATTTTTTTTCAATCTTCCCTCATAGATCATGTTTTCTAGATCTCTAATCATTTTTGTTACTCTTCTCTGGACTTTTTCCAATTTGTCCACATCTTTCCTGAAATGTGGCACACAGAATTGGACACAATACTCCAGTTGAGGTCTAATCAGCACAGAGTAGAGCGGAAGAATTACTTCTCGTGTCTTGCTTATAACTCTCCTGCTAATACATTCCAGCATGATGTTTGCTTCTTTTGTAACAGTGTTAGACTGTGAACTCATATTTAGCTTGTGATCCACAATAACTCCCCCAGATCCCTTTCTGCAGTACTGCTTCCTAGGTAGTCATTCCCATTTTATATATGTGCAGCTGATTGTGCATTCCTAAGTGGTGTACTTTGCATTTGTCCATATTGAATTTCTTCCTATTTACTTCAGATCATTTCTCCAGTTCGTGCAAATCATTTTGAATTTTAATCCTATCCTCTGAAGCACTTTTCTACCCCTCACAGCTTGGTGTCATCTGCAAACTTTATAAGTGTACTCTCTATGCCATTATCGAAAGCATTGATGAAGCAGTTGAACAGAACTGGACCCAAAACTAATCCCAGTGGGACCCCACAAAATATGCACTTCCAACTTGACTGTGAACCACTGATAACTATGCTCTGGGAAGGGTTTTCCAACCAGTTATGCACCCTCCTTATACTAGCTTGTATTTCCCTAGTTTGTTTATGAGTCGGTCATGGGAGCCATATCAAAAGCCTTACTAAAGTCAAGATATACAACATCTATCACTTCCCCCCCCATCCACAAGGCTTGTTACTCTGTCAAAGAAAACTATTAGGTTGGTTTGACATGACCAGTTCTTGACAAATCAGTGCTGACTGTTACTTATCACCTTATTATCTTCTAGGTGTTCACAAATTGATTGTTTAATTATTTGCTCTGTTTTCTTTCCAGGTACTGAAGTTAAGCTGACTGGTCTGTAGTCCCCCAGGTTTTCCTTATTTCCTTTTTTATAGATTGGCACTATATTTGCTGTTTTCTAATCCTCTGGAATCTCTCCCATCTTCCCTGACTTTTCAAAGATAATTGCTAATGGCTCAGATATCTCCTCAGTCAGGTCTTTAAGTATTCTAGGATGTATTTCACCAGGCCCTGGTGACTTGAGTACATATAACTTGTCTAAGTACTTTTTAGCTTGGTCTGTGCCTGTTTTAGCCTCCGATTCTACCTCTCTTTCACTCGCATTCACTATGTTAGACTCCAGTTGCTACTAACCTTTTTGGTGAAAACTGAAACAAAAAAGTCATTTAGCACTTCTGTCATTTCCACATTTTCTGTTGTTGTTTTTCCCCTCCTCCTTGAGTAACGGGCCTACCCAGTCCTTCCATCTTCCTTTTGTTTCTAATGTATTTGTAGAATGTTTTCTTGTTACCCTTTATGTTTCTAGCTAGTTTAATCTCGTTTTGTGCCTTGGCCTTTCTAATTTTGTCCGTATATACTTTATTCGTTTATATTCAAGCTTTGTAATATGACCTAGTTTCCATTTTTTGTAGGACACTTTTTTGGGTTTCAGCTCACACAGGAGTCTAGCAGTGTTCACACCAGTGCCAAATAAAGAAGTAAAATAACCTCTCTGCTCCTACACAAGATTCCCCCTGCTTATGCATTTCAGGATCACGTTAGCTCTTTTGACCACTGTGTCACATTGGGTGCTCAGGTTCATCAGATTATCTACCATGACCCCCAAATCTTTTTCAGAGTCACTGTTTCCCAGGATAGAGTCCCCCATCTTATAAGAATGGCCTACATTCTTTGTTCCCAGATGTATATATTTATATTTAGTCATATTAAAACATGTTGTTTGCTTGTTCCCAATTTACCAAGCAATTCAGATCGTTCTGAATCAGTGATCTGTCTTCTTCATTATTTATAATTCCCCCAATTTTCAAGTCAACGGCAACCTTTGTCAGCGAAGATTTTATATTTTCTTCTAGTTTATTAATAAAGATGTTAAATAGTGTAGGATCAAGAACTGATTCCTGAGGTATCCCAATGGAAAAACACATGCTTTATGCTGATTCCCCTTTTCAATTACATTTTGAGTCCTATCAGCCCATTTTTAATCAATTTAATGTGTGTCATGTTAATTTTATATTATACTATTTTTAATCAAAATGTGCAGCACCAAGTCAAACACCTTAGAGAAGTCTAAGTATATGATGTCAATGCTATTACTTCTATCAATCAAACTTCTAATCTCATCAAAAAAAATACTAAGTTAGTTTGACAGATCTATTTTCTATAAACCTATGTTGATTTGCTTTAATTACATTATCCTCCTTTAATTCATTACTAATTGAGTCCTGTATCAGCTGCTCCATTATCTTGCCCAGGATCAATGTCAGGCTGACAGGCCTATAATCTCCGAGGTCATCCTGTTTGGTTTTTTTTAAAATTGGCCCAACATTAGCTTTCAGTCTTCTGAAAGCCAATGCTCCATGACTTATTGAAAATTAACATTAATTGTCCAGTGTGCTCCTCGGCCAGCTTATCCAAACTTCCTGAATGCAAATTACCTGGACCTACTGATTTTAAAAATGGCTAAATTTAGTAGTTTCTGTTTCACATCCTCCAGAGACAAGTGGAATGGAAAGAGTGTTATCACCATCATGTGATGAGACTGCAACATCTGTTTTATCCCCAAATACAGAACATAAATATTTTTGAGCACCTCTGCCTTTCCTGCATTATTATTGATTCTACTGTTTCCATCTAGCAATGGACCAATACCATTGTCAATATTCTTTTTGTTCCTAACATATTTTTAAAAAAACTCATTGTTAACTCTGCTGGCCATAGATTTCTTCTTGTGTCCCTTGGCTTCCCCTATCTGTTTTCTACAACTCCTAACTACTGATTTATATTCATTATTATCAGCTTTCCCCTTATATTATTCCCCTTTCTTCCATTTGTTCTTTCCACTTTAATTTTTTTAAATTTCCCCTCTAAACCAGTTGTCTGGGTAGGGTTTTTTTTTTTAACCTGTACAGCAATCTTCCTCAGCTGTGACTTTTGTGTATTTAGTAAGGTCTTTCTTTAACAATTCCCAATTAGCATTCACATTTTTCTGATTAAATTCTTCCTCCCAGCTCATTTGGCTCATTTCAGCTTTGTGAAATTGGCTCTATTAAAGCAACAAGTGTGTGTGTCTGTGTACATTGGAAGCTCGTCTAGGGTGGAAGGTGAGGGTCATTGGCTTTGGGATCCAAACTGTTTGCTCTATAACTTTTCCTGCCCCATAATCACCCTAAAAAGCTATTCTTTCACCAAGGTTAGTCCAGGTAACTCATAGATTATTACCAAATGTAAGATCAGATATCCTTATCTTTGGGGTATTTGGGGTATTTCTGAAGAGGTAGGTGTGGGGCAGGCTCTGTTCCCTCAGGCAAAGCAGAATGTAGCAGCCCGCCTCCTTAGTGAATTGTTTCCATTGTTCTTAGTGAATTCCCACAGGAGTACAAAATAGGTATAAAAATGTTAAGATTCCTTTATGTTGCCAGAGTGGGGTAAAGCCTTATTGTTAGGACAGTATGGCCTTATAAATGCTTATCGTGCTTTAGTGATTATAACTGATGTACATTTTTGGACTGCAAAAATTTCCTATCAAAATTTTCCTCCATTAACTGTTTGCTACTCACTTTTTGAAGATGGTCAGTAGCCAGTATAAATTGTGAGTTTGAGTCCATAGCCCTCACTTACTTTTCAGTTGCCTATGATATAACACTGAGCATATTGCTGCATATATTTGTTGACAATAACTAGACAGAAAGGGTCAATACTAGCTGCATTACTATTAGACGGAGAGGGTTTGGTGATTTCCTCCAATGCTCTCCACTCCCATTCTCCATCCATTGTATTGTAGTTTAAATAAATTACCAAAATAATTGAAACTTGCTGGATTAAATTACATTACTTTGACAAAACAATGCAGAATTTTGCAGTTTTTTAAAATATTGTATGCAGAATTTTTAATTTTTTGGTGTGGAATTTTTAATTTTTTTGTTGCAGAATTCCCCCAGGAGTAGCATAAGAGAGAGATTAAATTAAGATTATGGAAAAGACTTAAATCTATGCCTTCTATAGTATCTTTTACTGAAATACTTCAAGTTCATGGTCTCACTGCAGAAAAACTAAATGATGTTTTTTGTAGTTGTCTTCACCACATCATCAGTGGGGAGATACCCATGAATGACACTTTGCAGGTGTTAAATTTGAGATAGTCAGAAATCAAGGTTTCAAAAGAGGAGTTAAAATAAACATAACTTTAAAATGCAGTCGGTCTCCAGGACTTGATGGTATTCATTAAAATATGACTAAACTGCTGTAAGCATCTTTCTTTTAAAAATTACATCTGTATAAGATCTTAAGTGCCACATTTCAATTTGATGCTATTAAAATGTCAGGCTGAGCTTTATGGATTAAGTAAATAAAATACTTCTCAACCCTGTAATTTTTTATTTTCTCAATAGCTGATAATGATGGTCAATGAGTACAAATGTAAACTTCTATTTATTTAAAAACGCAACATTAATTGCCCGTACATTTTCATATACTCAGAACAACAGTGGCATTGTTGCTCTTTACAGAATATGGAGTATGCATTGATAAGTTCTTTGATGGCTGCTGAGTCTGTCCACAGGTAGGGTACACCCATACACTAGCATTGCTCTGAATCTGAGCAGCAGATTCTTTCCCTCTGATGCTGGTCATCATAAAGCTTGATCCAATCTGCCTTGCAACATCTCGCTCCATCTACAAGCTGATTCTGTCCATCAGAGCAACATTCTGAACTCCTTTCCCAATCATCTACAGAGATTCCAAAGGATACTAAATAATTTTTGCAAGCATCCTGAAATCTGTGCAGTGGTCTGCTTCTATTTCTATACCCTTCAGAAGCTTCAAAGTACAGCACACTCTTCAGGATCCTGTAATCTAGCATTCGCTTGACATTTCCAAGCCACCTGAGCCTTTTTTTACTAATCAGTGTTCCCATGAATGGCATACCAGCACAGTTTAACATTTCCACGTCACCCTGTCTTGCCATCTTATTTGAAGAATTTTACATAAGCATCTGATATGAAAACTGTTTAGTCTTTTGGTATGTTTGACGTAAGTCATCCTTGTTTCTGAGCCATATAGAAGAGTGGATAAAACACATGTCTCATAAATACAAATTTTCACTTTAGTTGACAATTTGTTATTGTTCCAGGCTCTGTTTTTGCAAAAGACCAAAGTGTAAGGTCTGAGGCCTTTTTCTGCAGCCATATTGGGAGAGCAGGAGCCAAAAAGCAGAAAGTCTCATCCCCTCGTTCCATCTAAATTTCATGAAGATAATGTAATATTGGGCTGCTAAGAAGGAGATCCTGTCCTAATAGTACCCACCATCACCAGATAAAGAAACAGATCTTAAAATGTTGAAAGAAAACTTTGTTTGGCAGCATTCTGCCTGGCAAGGAATGACTTACCTACAGTTGTGGGTGTGAAATCTCTACTTCATTACTGTTTTTCTTTTATGGTCACCACTTCTCTGTTTATCTGTATGGTTTCTGTCTGGTTCTTTGATTGTTTGTCTGTTGCATAATTAATTTTAAAAGATTTAAATCAACAGGTGGTGGGGTATGATTGGGTAAAGAATTGCTTCACAATATGTTAGGATTAGTCAAAGAATTATTTTGTAAAATTTTAGTTAAATGATTGGTTACGGTATAGCTAAGCAGGACTCAAGTTTCACTATATAAACTGAGATCCAAGAAAGAGACCAGCTGGGAAGGAAAAAGAAGCATAAGAAGAAAAGACCTGGAAGAAGAAGAACTCCTCCCCATCAAGACACTGTCTGAGAACAGAGCTGCTAGAATCCTATGCATGACCATGACATGAAGAAACCAGATGAGACTGACCTTGCCTGGCCAACAAGGAAAGTCCGCCTACGTGATTAGGATTGGTGAGCATAGCATTGTATGCTTAGTGTGTGTATTCTGCGTGGTGGATGTTACTGTTGTGACAAAGTTCCTCCTCTATCTTGGTGGGTCCTGCGCTTATTGGTGGATTTTGCTCGCCTCAGAGATTCACGGCAGCCCTCAGTTTGGCCACTTTCATGGCTCAAATCTGCCGTTCACTCAGATAACCTCATCACTGGCCAGCATGGGGAAAAAAGAGTAAGAACAATCCCCACAGTTTCTGCTGATCCACCATGTGGGTCGGGGACCAGCTCAGAGACCTTCACCTCCTCAGTCCTCCAGCAGCACGTCCTCTCACTCCCAGTTCCTTACGCGCACACCTCATTAACTGGAGTGACAGCCTTTTTAAACTAGGTGTCCTGATTAGCCTTAATTAATTCTAGCAGCTTCCCAATTGACTACAGGTGTCCTAATTAGCCTGCCTGCCTTAATTAGCTCTAGAAAATTCCTGAGTGTTCTGGAGTAGTCCCTGTTATCTTACCCAGGGAAAAGGGACCCACTCTCTTGTAGCCATCTGGCCTGACCCTGTCACACTATGTAAGGCTCTTTCACTGGTAAAAGGTCCTGCAAACCTGCAGAAGGTTATGTCATGAGCCCTAGGAACAGGGTAAGGGTGGATGTCTAAATTAAGAGGGTTACACCTTGAAACCTAGGAACTGGATAAAAGTGGGTGCCCTAGAGTGTGCAGGTAGCAGAATTTGGTGGAGAGATTAGGGGCAGCCTAAGGTCATTCGGACTGAACTGATAGAGCCTTACCCAATGAATAATAGTAGAAAGGTAATAGCGGCAGAATATTGGTGCTGTTTTGTCAAAAAGGGTTGCTACCTGCTTGACAGAGTGACCACTGAAGCTTCAGGAGGGAACAAAGCAAAGGGACCAGCACAGGTGGGGGTTTGCTGAAAAGCCCACCTTCCTTGCTAAATGGGTAGTGGAATGAGGTCCATGCCCATGGGGACAAGATTAATTAGGTTGTGTCCTCTACTCCTGGGTTTTGTTCCAGAACCATAGTGCTGTGAGGGTAAGGAACCACCTAATTTCTAATTTAAATGTGTTCGTGGCCAGTCCATACCTATTTCTTCTTGTGCCAACATTCTCTTTTAGCTTAAATGGCTCTTCTCCCTCTCTGGTGTTTACTCCCTGATGTATTTATAGAGAAGCATTTTATCCCCTCTCAACCTTTGTTACGCTAGTAAAATCAAGCCAAGGTCTTTTTAATCTTGTCTTGTAAAATGGGCTCTCCAGTCTCTTGATCATCATAGTAACCAATCTCTGTTCCTGTTCCAGTTTGAATTCAAAATTTCCTTTCCCCTATGCTATTCTTTGTTACTCTGCCTCACAGTACCTGGACATGGAGGAAAATATTTCTTCTTGATCCCTGCAAGTCATTTTATGTCCTGAAGCATAAGATTACTGTTGAGCATGCAGAGCTATAAATATTAATGGTCATAAAATTACCTGGCCACTTACTTTATTTGAATCAATAACCTTCTGCAGCACAGAATTCCACAGATTGATTATATACTGTTTGAAGATTTCCTTTTATTATTTCTAAATATACCAGCCATCAACGTAAATGACACCTTTTTATCGTATAATGAGTCGGGAGAAGGAAAGTGATCATTTTTCACTTGCACCACTCATTATTTTGATTATTTTAATCAAATCTTCCTTTTAGTTTTCTCCTTTCTAGGATACGCCATCCTAGGACCAGATCCTCAGGTAGTTTAATGGAACTATGCTGATTAATACCAAGGGAGCTATACCATTTCTTCCCCACCTCTTCCAAGGATCTGGCTCCTAATTTTTTTATAATGGTGTACACCAAAGCTGTAGCTTTGGTTTACCCTGCCCCACCCCTTTTTTTAACACAATGATCCGCTGAAGATTTTGGTAACAATATCTATTGATCTCCAAGTAATACATATACTAAACAGTGTTAAGGTGGGGTGGGAGGAGGTATTGTTTCATATTCTCTGTGTGTATATAAAGTCTGCTGCAGTTTCCACGGTACACATCTGATGAAGTGAGCTGTGGCTCACGAAAGCTCATGCTCAAATAAATTGGTTAGTCTCTAAGGTGCCACAAGTACTCCTTTTCTTTTTGCGAATACAGACTAACACGGCTGTTCCTCTGAAACCAGTGTTAAGGTGGCCACTCAGCTTAAAACAGACTTTTTTTTTCTTAAATTTATTCATGTTGGAAGATACCAAAGCCATAGGTGGTAGAAACATGAGATGTAAGAATAGTTGCAAGAAGTAGTGATAATTCAGAAGTTAGATAAGAAGTGACAAGTAACGGTTCTGAAGAGAAAAAAGCTGAAATGGCAGAGACAAACTGGTTAACTGTCAGAAAGATACTGCACGTGGTTATAAATGTGCTCAGGGGAAGGAAAATTAGAAATATTATTACATTAGAAACAGTAAATGACACAATGACAATAGTAAAAGAATATGGAAAAAGAAGTGAAACTGTCATATAAATGTCTCCTTAACTCTTGTGCCATGATTTTTGCCCACACTTAAATAATATGTCTACAATTCTGTTAGGGAAAAAGGGTTCCCCTCCCGTCTAGGGTTAGGAGGGTAGCCTTCCCTGGACTTCTGTATTAGCCAAACAAAACACAGAGTCTTGGCTCTTTGATAAAGTGAGGCACTTTATTGCTAGCAAATACGACAGCTGAAGGACTCACCAATTCCTTTTCAGAGGAAAATGGTGAAGCCCCGAACAAAGAACAGGGATGAGCTTTTATAGCTTGGTTCAACATACATTGTGATATCTCTTCCAGTTCGAACCGGTTAACCCAGTCTGTTTGAAGTTCTGGGGTAGGTACGAGCATGGAGGCTTATCTGTATAAGGAATTCTCTTCCCAAAAGCAGGGAGTGCAGGTTACACACGGTTCACATTCTTTCTATCCATAAACAAAGTAGAAAGGACAGATAAGCATAGAAAAAAGACAGCAGCGTAGCTTCACATGATTATAGGGTCGTTTTCTGGGTTTTTTTCCCTATCAATTCCTTGGTAAATCCAAGGAGAATTCTGCATTTTTTTCCTCTGTATTTTTGACAAACCTCATCAACATTGCCGCACATTGACCCAGATTAAAATTCAAGTTCTTAGTTCAAATTTGTGCTCTTTGTCCTCCTCTGGAAGGCACTGTGTAATCTGGCTCCTGTAAACCTCTAATCTCTTTCCATTGTCCTCCTTGCCCACTTCACTCTGTTTAACCTGGTTGACTAACCACTTCTTTCCGTTCTTTCCATCCTCATCGCCAGACTTCTTCTTTCTTCGACTGGCCCTTCTACTTGGAACCCACACCTGACCAAGTCTGGAATGCTACCAGTGCCTCCTCCTTCAAGTCCTTCTTTAAAACAATGCATTTCTCCCCAAAGGCCTAGAAACCTTAGTCCTTCGTTCCAAGAAGTGTTAACAAGCTAAAATATGTACATTTTTTAAAAAAAAATCATACAAAAATCATGGAACAGAAAGATGTGTGTTAAAACCTCACACTCTGATCATACTGCTTTTTGTTGTACACTGTTTCCCCTTCCTGTATTTCTATGTTGTCATTTTACGGGAAATTTTCAAAGGCACAATTGGCAGCGAAGTGCCCTACTTCTATTGAAAATCAATGGGAGTTAAATACCTAACTGCCATTTGTACTTTTCTTCTTCAGTTGTAAGCACTTTGGAAGGGACATTGCTCCAAATCCTTGGCTGCAGCCAACGAGTACTCTGCACAGTTCTGGAATGGCAGTGATACTGCAAGGTGAGTGTTCCCCAGATTCTGGGGTTGTACTATACTGGGACAGTCCTCTGGCATAAATTAGTATAGTTGCCAACAGACACAAGTGACGATTACAGCAGCCACAGATCACTGGGATGCTCTGGCAATGTCCCCTCTTTCCCCGGTCTTCCTCTTTGCTTCTTGATTATGTCTCGTGCAGCTGCTGTGAGGGGATCCTATGCCTCCCAGGGGCCAATCTAAACTGCGGTTAAGGTGATCAGATGTCCCGATTTTATAGGAACAATCCCCATATTCAGGCCTTTTTCTTATATAGGTGCCTATTTTCTCCCCCCCTTGCTCTACCTCCCCCCATCTCCTGTTCCAATTTTTTCACAGTTGCTGTCTGGTCACCCTAATGGATGATCCTGCTGTGGCCACCTGAGTTTGCTTTAGGGAAGGTGGGTGCTGCTACAAAGGCCTAGAGAAAGTGTGGAAACCTTTAAAAAGGGTCTAAATGAATGAGCAGAGCAATGTGACTTGAAACAATAAGGAAGAACACAATGATCATTTAGCAGTTGAGATTTTAAAGAAGGAACTTTCAGTAATATGGTTAATATCTGAGCTAATTCTGAAAAAGGCACTGCAACTGGGATGGCAATATGAGCTAGTGAAAATACGTCCTCCACCAAAAAAGCAGTGAAGCATGGTGCAAAAAAGTGGCCAAGGAAAAATTTCCACTGGGAACCTATATTTTAAACAAAGCCTTTAAAAAGGACTGAGTTTCCAAGGTAGAAATGCACAGGTGTAACCAGAAAGAAAACAACAGGTAAGAGTTGCCTGGACAATGGAATAATTGCCCAGGAAATATAAGAAAAAAGAATAGCAGAAGCATTTCTGTCAAGCAAAGGAATCGTGGGGTAGCTCAAGCGAGTATTGCCTATTTCCTGAAATCTGTATCTAAAAAGAGCATTTGTGAACATGCTTGGATTGTGGATCTGCAATACTGTTAAGTAAAATTGATTCAGAGGTAAAATGATTTATGAAGAAACTTTAAGCGTATGAGCTGTATCACTAACATGGAGCTGTCCAGTATACTGGTCAATAGCCCTGGGAGTCAGATACTTTGCCAAGGTCAGTTTAAAGCCCATGTTAAATACAGTGGAAAGAGTTTTCTTCTAAACCAGAAATTTTATTAGAATATGGAAAATAGTATTATCCCAAACACTAGTTTGTCTCTTCTTCTAGCTCACTGTAGAATTTCTACTGAAAATAGGGTGACCGGATGTCCTGATTTTATAGGGACAGTCCCGATATTTGGGGCTTTGTCTTATATAGGCACCTATTAACCCCCCCCATATCCGCGCCCACCATCTTCTGCCCTGATTTTTCACACTTGCTGTCAGGTCATCCTAACTAAAAACCTCCCTCACGCTCCCTGTTGTTTGGCTTTTTGATACAGATATAAAGAAATAGCACACTGTCTCACAATGATGCCTGTATTTAGTTATTTATTTATGTACCATGGACACCTGTTCCCTAAAAACTGAAATTAGACCACCAAATGATTCTATGTAGATCACCATTTTGTAGATGACTGTACTGACCTCAGACGCTAACAACATTCAGTGACTATTGACCTCATCTGAGTTTGAACCAATCCTCTGAATCATCCTGTTTCCCAGCACAGTTATGCATAGAACTTGAAACCACATTTTATTAAAAAACAAAAACAAAATAAAACTTTATTGCCTTTTATTGTTTTTATTATTTATTATTATAACTGTCCTACACTGCTTCTAGCTCCCCCTGCACTTGTGGTAACCTGGAAACTTGAGATGTAGGATAAGAAGTTACATAGGCTGGCCTCTTAATTCACAGAAACTTTACCTTTTTTGTTTTCAGTCATTCATGCTTAACAGTAATATCATTTTGAGGACCTTAGGATTTGCTAATTTTTAAACTTTGTAATTTTTTACATCCTTGGGCCTGATTCTAATCTCCTTTGATGTCAGAAGTCTTGTTCTACATCTGAAAGGTGAATCAGACCTCTTCTTTTTAATTATTTTCTCCTTTTGGAAAAAAATAGACCTACTGGAAGTGGCTCAAATATAGAGAAAGTAGAGAATTGCAAGACAAATCAAATGTTTCTGTTTATTTCAATTTGGGGAGTTTGGGGAAAGTTTCTGTCAAGGTTCCTCCCCCACTCTGAACTCTAGGGTACAGATGAGGGGACCTGCATGAAAAACCTCCTAAGCTTATCTTTACCAGCTTAGGTCAAAACTTCCCCAGGGTACAAAATATTCCACCCGTCGTCCTTGGATTGGCCGCTACCACCACCAAACTAATACTGGTTACTGGGGAAGAGCTGTTTGGACGCGTCTTTCCCCCCAAAATACTTCCCAAAACCTTGCACCCCACTTCCTGGACAAGGTTTGGTAAAAAGCCTCACCAATTTGCCTAGGTGACTACAGACCCAGACCCTTGGATCTTAAGAACAATGAACAATCCTCCCAACACTTGCACCCCCCCTTTCCTGGGAAATGTTGGATAAAAAGCCTCACCAATTTGCATAGGTGACCACAGACCCAAACCCTTGGATCTGAGAACAATGAAAAAACATTCAGTTTTTTACAAGAAGACTTTTAATAAAAAATAGAAGTAAATAGAAATAAAGAAATCCCCCCTGTAAAATCAGGATGGTAGATATCTTACAGGGTAATTAGATTCAAAAACATAGAGAACCCCTCTAGGCAAAACCTTAAGTTACAAAAAAGATACACAGACAGAAATAGTTATTCTATTCAGCACAATTCTTTTCTCAGCCATTTAAAGAAATCATAATCTAACACATACCTAGCTAGATTACTTACTAAAAGTTCTAAGACTCCATTCCTGGTCTATCCCCGACAAAGACAGACTATAGACAGACACACAGACCCTTTGTTTCTCTCCCTCCTCCCAGCTTTTGAAAGTATCTTGTCTCCTCATTGGTCATTTTGGTCAGGTGCCAGCGAGGTTACCTTTAGCTTCTTAACCCTTTACAGGTGAGAGGAGCTTTCCCCTGGCCAGGAGGGATTTCAAAGGGGTTTACCCTTCCCTTTATATTTATGACAGTTTCAAAGCCAGATCCTGTGCTCTGTTCCACTTGCAAGTAGGCTTAAGGAAGTGATCAGGGAATTCCCCAGCACTGGAGAATCACGTAGTGGCAGAGAGCCAGCATAGTGGGGTAATAGGGTATGACCTGTCCCAGGATAGGTGGAGAGAGGTGGGGAAGTGGTATAAAATCACCTTTCCCCTTCTCCTCCTCCTTAATTTGGCTGCACTTTCTTGTGATATTCATGTAGATATTCTGAGATATTTTAACTTCTCTAGAAACTGGCAGCAGAAGGGTAAACTTCTGCTCTCAGATCCTAATGGTATATTACAACTCCATTTTTTGGTTCTCTTGAAAATATGGCATTAGATGAAATATAGCAGTTGTATTAGTGCTAAGAAAAGCAAAGTAAAATACCTGGTATGCAGCCCTCATTTGGTTGCACTATCATTTAGATTAGAATGATCACTGAGGTATGTTTAAAAAGAAGTTATTGTAGCACATATTCGAAAATCAATACAAAAGTCATCTTGCAGCATTGTGCTTTGGGATTAAGATGGTTGGGAGTGCTCAAAGTCAACACATAAGAAGAAAATTGAGTTTATAGTGCATAATACTTGATTGCCTGAAAACAATGACAGCAAAGAAGGGGCAGAATCTTCAATTAATTGGAAAGATTATTTAATTTTGCTGTATTGAGGAGCTGAGCTGTACTTCAATTTCTGCTTTAATTTTTATATAAACCAACATCGATGAAAGAGACAGCAATGGATTCTATTCCTATTTGTTCATCATCAACAGGATATTATTAAATTCCAATCTGTTATATCTGAGCAAATCTATTGTATGCAGTGGTTTTGCACATGTATCTCTGGGGGAATAATTTGGCCTGTGGAACCTTTATTACAGTTGATGATGCATGAGAAGGAAAGAACCCTATACAGCTAGCTCTGAGTTTAGGTTGAGTTTGCAGGGATTGCTATTAGGGGGGGAAAAAGCATCCTTTCACTTGTAAATTAAGCAAATTCTATATGGAACCATTGAAAGGAGACAAACATGGAACCCCAAGACATCATTTTTAGGGTAACTTTCAAATCAGAGCTGCACTTTAAAATAATATATTGCAAAGCATCTTCACAAGGGGTCATGGTAAATATTGGACATGGAACTGTAACTTTTACATTTCCTCACTTTGGATTAATTTAGCATTCTCTCAACGTAGTTTTATTGTATGGATAATCTACTATTCATATTTGTTCACATATTCATCACTTTTTGTTATAAAACAATCGCAGGTTGCACTTGCTAAAAGGGTGGCAGAGCTGTTACGATAGTGTGCACTTCCTGTGAGCCCCAAGAGGAGTTTTGGCTGGCGCTCCCACTGCAACTCAGTGACTTCTCATCATGCCCAATGCAGGTTTGGACCAGGTTTTCATTTACAATAAAGCCTCTTTACACTGCCAGGGCAGTAAATGAGAATCAGTGCAAATTAGTATAAATGCAAATTGCCCCCAATATTTGGAAAGTATTGAGCAACTGAAGAAATAGTTTAGAAAGGGACAAGCGAATGTAGTTTATTCTCAAGTAGTCCTTACAGCATGATCCTCTGAGATGCTGTGTCCTCAATTCTCATCAACTTCAGTGGGAGTTCAGAGCACACAGCATTTTGATAGGGAGTGCTTAGCATTGTAAAGGATAGGGCCCTAAAATGAGTTGTGAGGAAGTCAACTGCTTGTGTTGTAAAAACTTATAGAATAGAACAATTTTATATACAAATATGTTAGTCTACCATATGTGATCTCTTGTGCAGTGGCAAAGAATGGCATAAGATGGCAGTAAGAGATTGCAAAATATTTAGTTCTTCAGAGTGACACAGTCCATTGAATCAACCATTGAATTGTAATAATCTTGATTATATAATCAGTGACAAAATGGGGTTGCTGGGCTGCATCTGTGTACTATTTGCCTGCTTCTTCTACCCCTCCCCTCCCCAAAGGAGGAAAACCTCTGGTTTATTTGTCATTTATAATTTCTTGTCTTGTCATATGAAATCATGAACTCAGGATAGTCACTCTACAGGTATTTCACACCATATTACCATCTGTGTCATATTGTTTGAAATATATGTTTGTACCTTTTCACACTTTTGCATTCAAAGTATAACAACTCTCTAAATTTAGGATCCGACTGTCTGGCTTGGTGTATGTGCGCAAATGAGAATGATTAGGGTGCTCAGAAGACTTCTCAGCCACCCATTGACTTTGTCCTTACCCATAACTATTTTACATTTGGGGACAATGTATACCTTCAGATCAGCGGCACTGCTATTGGTACCCTCATGGCCCCACAGTATGCCAACATTTTTATGGCTGACTTAGAACAACGCTTCCTCAGCTCTCGTCCCCTAACGCCCCTACTCTACTTGCGCTATATTGATGACATCTTCATCATCTGGACCCATGGAAAAGAAGCCCTTGAGGAATTCCACCATGATTTCAACAATTTCCATCCCACCATCAACCTCAGCCTGGTCCAGTCCACACAAGAGATTCACTTCCTGGACACTACAGTGCTAATAAACGATGGTCACATAAACACCACCCTATACCGGAAACCTACTGACCACTATTCCTACCTACATGCCTCCAGCTTTCACCCTGACCACACCACACAATCCATTGTCTACAGCCAAACTCTGCAATACAACCGCATTTGCTCCAACCCCTCAGACAGAGACAAACACCTACAAGATCTCTATCAAGCATTCTTACAACTACAATACCCACCTGTGGAAGTGAAGAAACAGATTGATAGAGCCAGAAGAGTTCCCAGAAGTCACCTACTACAGGACAGGCCTAACAAAGAAAATAACAGAACGCCACTAGCAGTCACCTTCAGCCCCCAACTAAAACCTCTCAAACGCATTATTAAGGATCTACAACCTATCCTGAAGGAGGACCCAACACTCTCACAAATCTTGGGAGACAGGCCAGTCCTTGCCTACAGACAGCCCCCCAACTTGAAGCAAATACTCCCCAGCAACCATGTACCACACAACAGAACCACTAACCCAGGAACCTATCCTTGCAACAAAGCCCGTTGCCAACTGTGCTCACATATCTATTCAAGGGACACCATCACAGGGCCTAATAACATCAGCCACACTATCAGAGGCTCGTTCACCTGCACATCCACCAATGTGATATATGCCCTCGTGCCAGCAATGCCCCTCTGCCATGTACGCTGGTCAAACTGGACAGTCTCTACATAAAAGAATAAATGGACACAAATAAGATGTCAAGAATTATAACATTCATAAACCAGTCGGAGAACACTTCAGTCTCTCTGGTCATGCGATTACAGACATGAAAGTTGCGATATTACAACAGAAAAACTTCAAAACCAGACTCCAGCGAGAGACTATTGAATTAGAATTTATTTTCAAATTGGATACAATTAACTTAGGCTTGAATAGAGACTGGAAGTGGCTAAGTTATTATGCAAGGTAACCTATTTCCCCTTGTTTTTTCCTACCCACATTTCCCCCCCCTCCCCCCCCCCCGTTCCTCAGATGTTCTTGTTAAACCCTGGATTTGTGCTGGAAATGGCCCAACTTGAGTATCATACACATTGTAAGGAGAGTGATCACTTTAGATAAGCTATTACCAGCAGGAGAGTGGGGTGAGGGGAGAGAAAACGTTTTGTAGTGGGAAACACCCATTTTTTCATGGTTTGTATGTATAAGAACATCTTCTGTATTTTCCACTGAATGCATCCAATGAAGTGAGCTGTAGCTCACGAAAGCTTATGCTCAAATAAATTGGTTAGTCTCTAAGATGCCACAACTACTCCTTTTCTTTTTGCGAATACAGACTAACACGGCTGTTACTCTGAAACCTGCCATTGATCTTCATGTTTCTGTTAACGGGCCAGATGCAATATGGCTTCTTGATAATAGTATTACTCCTGTCTAGCAGTGCTGCTTCTAGTCTCTTCAGATGGGAGGGGACTATGGCACGTGGCCCTTTCTCCTCTGCCCCACTCAATAGCGCTAGCTGAGTGTGGGGAATCACAGATTGCACTTGTTGAAAAGGTGGCAGAGTTGTTCCTGTGGTGTGCACTGTCTGTAAGTACCAGGAGGCATTTTGCTGGAGCTCCCACTGCTGTCCAGCACCTTCTCATCACCTCCAGTGCAGAATTATGACTTTAAAGCACAATCATGTCCCTAACGGCAGACAGAATAATTTTTTGTAGTTGATTGCAATTATTAATTTTGTTTTAATTATCTGAAAAGTAGCTTTGGAAAAAGACAGGGACATATTTCTGGAGACTATTTAATGTAGATTTAGGTCACCATGATGTACTTTTTTCAATTATTAGATTACTGCAAAATGTTGATTATATTTTAAGTACAATATATAATTTCTAAGGGCCCTGTGATACTATCAGATGCATCCTGTGGGTCTTCAATAATTGGCTTTATGTCTAGATTTAAAGAGATTTCTGTAGCTTCTGCATTATGTATTGTGTATTATGTTTTGCTTATCAATCTGAAAGTGTTTTACAAATATTGTTATCCAAAAGAGGCATTGTTTGATCAAAAGTGTGAAATCACTAAAAACTAACGCAGTGAGATATTGCTCATTCTAATCTATCTAAGGTTTTTCTATAGTGCCAACCACTACATTTTAAAATCTCTCTCTTTCGGAAAAGATGGATTTGGAAGGAATATTTTCTTGCATAAGTTAATGCTGACTTTTTTTCTTGAATAACCAAGTCTCTTCAGCATCTGAATCTGTGTAGTCACTAGAGAGTTGTTTGGCTATGTGTGATTTTTATCTGTCATTTAAACCAGAGATCAGAATGCAAAATCTAGCTTTCATAAACATCATGTAGATTTGTCATACTCCCTGGAGGACTTTGGGTCTGTAAACCCCGGGATGGATTACAATGAGAGACAAATATTTTCATCTCTGACAGATATAATCTTGCTCTAGTGTTGTTCATATTATGTAGAGGAAATCACTGCCTATTTTTCTCAGACCAATGCTTTAATGTTTCAAGAGATGAAAAGCGTGAATGAACTGAGATTTAATTCAGCATTGTCTTTTAAAACTTCCTGCTTCTGGGACTGTCAAAATGGCAACAGTTTTTTTTTTTCCTGCGTTCCTTTCACACACTGCATAAATTGTTTCCACATAATGTCAAAGGGTGTTGCAGCACTACATGGATTGTGGCATGTGTGTCAGTGAAGCACAATGCATGTCACACACCATGCCTTTTGTCTGTGATATGCCATGCCATAAGCTAATGGTGTTTTGGAGCAAGACTGGCAGTGACCCATAGCCATAGTGTAAGTGTCACTCATGCTTTTCATTTCACTGATATGAAACAAAGTACTGCAACTCATGTGGTTGAAGAGTGCTGTGCATAAATGTCAGGTTGTCGTATTGCTGTCTTATAAAATTCAACATACAGAAGCTTCTTTATAACCTAAAGGGGCACAGGATTGCTCTAGGGACAAAATCTGTGCAAGCCTCTGATAACTCTAGGTACGTAGTATAGTGTTGCCTCTAATATTTCACTTCCATAATTAGCCTCCTTATTAAAAAACAAAAACAAAGTACAAATGACTAACCAAGAACAGAGTCTACTTTTGTTTGTCTTATACATCCTTACATCCTCATCTGGAGTACTGTGTCCAGTTTTGGGCCCCACACTTCAAGAAGGATGTGGATAAATTGGAGAGAGTCCAGCGAAGGGCAACAAAAATGATTAGGGGACTGGAACACATGAGTTATGAGGAGAGGCTGAGGGAGCTGGGATTGTTTAGCCTGCAGAAGAGAAGAATGAGGGGGGATTTGATAGCTGCTTTCAACTACCTGAAAGGGGGTTCCAAAGAGGATGGCTCTAGACTGTTCTCAATGGTAGCAGATGACAGAACGAGGAGTAATGGTCTCAAGTTGCAGTGGGGGAGGTTTAGATTGGATATTAGGAAAAACTTTTTCACTAAGAGGGTGGTGAAACACTGGAATGCGTTACCTAGGGAGGTGGTAGAATCTCCTTCCTTAGAGGTTTTTAAGGTCAGGCTTGACAAAGCCCTGGCTGGGATGATTTAACTGGGAATTGGTCCTGCTTTGAGCAGGGGGTTGGACTAGATGACCTTCTGGGGTCCCTTCCAACCCTGATATTCTATGATTCTATGATACTATGTTCAAAATTTAGATAATACAGTGATTAGCATTCCATATATACTGTTGGTCCATAGGTATGACATTTTGGTAGATATTATCTGAGGATAATTGTTCAGGTAATCCTTTGGAACCCTCGTGACTTGCACGCAGAAATGTCTACACTAATAGGCTATACTAGCATAGCTGTGTTGGCTAGTCCGACAGTGTAGACAAAATCTACACCCTTAGAAGGGTTTTTTTTTGTCAGTGTAGGAACAACACTTCCTTGAATGATGTTAGCTATATCGATGGAAGCACTCTTCTGTCAGCATAGCAGTGTCTACACTGAGGGATATGGTGACATAGCTGCGTTGCTTTGGTGTGTTTTTTCACATCAGTAACTGACATTGTTACACCAATATAACTTTCAAGTGTAGGCTGAGCTTGTGTGTTTGTGTGTATGTGTATCTCACTTGAGATAGATATGTACAGAGATATACATACCCAAACTAAATACAAACACTCCTTGGTCTCTTCCAACCATACTACTGAGGAATGGTTTCACAATGTGGAGAGGTTTTCTGCACAAGGTCAGGATGATGTAGGGATGATGTCCTTTACTCCTGCTCTTTGCAGCTCTGCAGATTCAGGGGGCTAACAGTCAGAGATGCTGCCATAGTTTTAGGAGAATGAGGATTGCTGCTGCATTTGAGCATTTTGTACAGGCCAGTTTGGGCTATTGCTTACTAGCATGGTCTGCTGACTCACTGCTCCTGGTATGATGTGAAAATTATTAAGAATCACAATAATGAGAAGAGACACTTTCTTCCAACACTGAACAAGAACTTTATTAGCATCAGAAAAACAGTGTTATCCCTAAAGCTACTCTGTCTTTCTTGCACATGGAGAGCGAATAGATGATCTGGACTTCAAGTCAGACCGTCACTTTGTCTACTTCATATTTATGAAATGTACAGTATAGTACTATAGTATGCTGGTAACTGCTTGGTCACAAACTCCTTTGAGATTGCGTGTGAAGACACCCTTCATTAACATAACTGTTAGGAAAAGATAATTACAACCTTTCAACTGGAATTTGGATTGAGTGGGTAGAGGGATTTTGCTGTGTGAGTGGGGGAAAAAAAGGCAATATGGAAACTGGGAGAGGCTGATGGAAACAGAAAGAAAACCAAGTAGCAGCCTGTAAGCACGGTGTGATGCTGGCAAAAGCTAGAGAGAGCTTTAGGGTCTGTTGACAAAAGAGGCTTGGGGCTGTAATATAAGAAACTGCTCCTTTTTGTTCTTGGTTCATCCTGTGTTTAGAGAAGCAGGACTTTGTACACTCTTTTTAAATAAACAAGATTACAGCAAAGAAAATAGACTCTATTAATTCTACTTCCAACTGAACATCGCCATGGTGCCAAACTTTGATTAGTCGCTTGGGTCAAAAAGGGGGCAACAGTTTTGTGACTTACATTTTCTGTTTATTAATTCAACATAGGTTTATAGCTTGTTCTCTTTATGCATGTCCACCAACTTCTTTACAGAGTGTATTTTAGACATACCACAAGCTATTTTGTAAAGCTCTTTGGGCCGGGACTTTTTGTTTTGTGTTTGCACAGTGCCTAGCACAATGGGGTCCTTGTCCAGGACTGAGGCTTCTAGATGCTATGATAATAGAATAATTAATTATTATTATTATTTATTTGTATCACTTAAGAGTCTTCCTTATTTATTTTAGGTTAAAAAACTGAGGGTTTTTTTAAATTGCAGATATTATAATTGGATGCAACCTGCACAATGATTGTTTGCTATGATAGTGTGTGAATTAGGTTACAAATTCTCATAAACTAAATTGATTTGTGAGTGGCAAAAATCACTTAGCTAGTGAACTAAACCAATGACAGTCATGTTACAGAAAGTGTATATATTGAAACTATAAAATGTTTAACTATTATCAAAATGTAAGGATCTGTTTAAGCCCCACAAAAGCAAGGGGTGTGTAGAGTTAAAGCTGAAACTCTTTACCCAGCCAAACTTTTGTGCATTGATTTTTGCAACATATATATGGAGCCAGATTCTCCATTGTCTTATACCTTATGTAGTCATTTCCTACCCACATATAGTGAATGACAAGCGGATGCAGAATATTTTACACACATTTTGCCAAAGTGTAAGTGATGAAACAAGGTCAGGTCCACTAGCTTACTAGCCTTAGGAAGCATACAAAGATAATAGCCCACAATAGTCAATATTTTAGTATTTTCTTAAAGTCCTGGAGGGAGCCTTGTTCATAGTTCTTTCTTATATAACCCTCCAATTTGGTGCATCCCCTTATTGCTTTGTGCTTGGATGAGAGTGATTTGTGTATTCTAACTATTTGTTCTGTCCATTGCTCTTCAATAAAATATAGGTATTTTTTATAAAAGTAAACCTCAGTCTCTCAACAGTTTACAATGTTTTATTTAAGATTTCATTTTTCCATCATGATTTAATCAGTTATGTTTAATGTAGAGATCATACCTATCCTTGTTTGTATTTAGCTAGCTTCTCTTCTTTGGTACATAAACAACATTATGGAGTTTTATGATAACAGCTGTGTGAGAGTTAAGTGTCTGTCAGTGCTGCCATTAGAAACTCTTATCTTCTAGTTTTTATAAATCAGCAGTTAAAAATGTGCTGTGAACTTATATATTTAGCATGCAAATTGCTCACTAATTTTGTTTAAAACTTAAATACCTGGCCATTTTGAGGTTGTACAACAGAGTAAGAACATATTAATTTTTAGCATGAGCTATGGTGGTTATTGGTACATGAAATAAGCGCTTTTAATACTTTCATGGCCCTGAGATATTAATATTTGAAAGTCTGCTAATGTACTAATGTGTACTCAACTTCTTTAATATACAATTAATAGAACAATGGCTCCATATTGAAACTGACACAGCCCTGACTCATGTGAATAGTCCAGTTGAAGTGAGTCATTGGGACTACTTGTTTAAGTAAGGATTGGGACCTATGTGATAATGCAGTTTCAGGTCAAAAGATCCATAAAAGGATAGAATGGAGGAGGGAAAAGAAGAATAGTGAGCAGAACAGGGCATGATCCAAAGGCTGTTGATGGCAATAAGAATCTTTCAATGGATTTTGGATCAGAACAGTAATGCACAGGGATTGTGAGATTGGGCTTGGATCACAAGGAACCAAAAGCCGATAGCAATATAGCAAATGAGTTAAAAAAATAAAAAAAAAAAAATGTAGGGTCAGATCCACAAAGGGACTTAGGCACCTAGGTCCCTGTTTTAGGCACCACTGTGATCCACAAAACTCCTGCTTGGCTGCCACCTCATTCTGTAGGTGCCTAAATTAGCTCAGTACCTACAATTTTGCTGTAAAAGTTCCCTAGGCACATAAGTTTCTGCCTCTGGGCATGTGCGCTGCTGCCTACTTTAAGCATTTGGATGCCTAAGCCCCAATGCAAGCTACAAACTGCGGTGGATGATAGATAGGTCTTCTTCCACCTAGCTTGTCTGCATGGCTCAATCTGGTGGGCATGTCCTAAACCTTTAGTCCAGGGGGTTAGGGTTCTCACGCTGCTTCTGTTTCCCCCTCTGTCCTAGGCACTGGACTATAGGATATTCTGATGTGGGTTTCCCTCAGGCTGTGAATAAATAAATATTAATTGGGCCAAAGAAAAAGGGAGACTTGCTATAGTCCGGTGGTTAGGGCACTCACCTATGAGGTGAGGAACCCCTGTTCAAAACCGTTCTCATCAGGCAGAATGGGGAATGGAATTAGGGTCTCCAGCATGCTGTGTGAATACCCTAACCACTGGGCTAAAGGTTATAAGGGATACCATTGGCTGTTCTGTGTGTGTTAGCAGGCACCTAACTCATTCTTTCTTGCAATCCAGCTGTGGATTGCAAGCAGAGATAGGCACCTCCAGGAAGCCCAGACATAGGCACATAACTTCATGAGAGAGGTGAGGGTCAGGACACACCATTCTCCTTGAATTCTGCCATTGGCAAACTTAGGTGGCTCCCCGCCTACTGTTCCAACTTTTGTGGATCCCATTCTTAGGTGCCTATCTCTCCCCATGCATTATATAGGGAACCTAGACACCTGGCTTAGCTTTGTGGATCCCATTGTTGTTCCTGTGATTTTTTTTTTCTAGGCATCTAAAAATTAGACATTGCAACACTGAGCAATGCCTCAATCCCTTTGTGGATCTGGGCCCTAGAGGCCAAGTTTCAGAGTTGAGTGATGATATCAGGAGTCTGTGAAAGGACCTGGGTAGAAGCCTCCCAAAGGTGCAAGCAGAGGAAGAGATAGCATTGGTGTTGACAATGTGCCATTTTCCTCCCATTGTGGGTTCATCCTTGTAGAGTATCTGCAAGTTAAGTTTCCCTTGCCTTCCTCAGCTGGCTTACTCCCTTAGTCTCCCAGCTGCCTGTGTCTCACCAACCGCATGAATGTTGCAGTTGATATAATGGAAACTGATTTTAAAAATATATAGATAATGTCTATTAGTGATATGGCTAGCTCAATGGTTAGTGAGAATATCAATCACTGCTTGATTCTGTGCTTGGAGATATTACCACAATAAAGCCATATGCTATCCTGGTCTACCATTAGGTCCCGTGCTATATGCCCATAAACTATGGTCTAGTGGTAGGACTACTCACATGCTTAAAGTTAAAAGTGCTTAAATGTTTTGCTGAATTTGTGCCAGTATGTGGCCCATTTATACATACACAACTCTTACCAAAGTTTATGAGAGTTGTGTCCAAAGGTTGAATATGGCCCACAATACTGTATATTACTAAAGTAGTGGATTGAACTGCAAAAGGGGTTATTCTCCATAAAATAATCTCTGTAGAGTAAACAAAAGTTGATATTAAAAAAACCCAACAACCTGTTGTAGTTGTAGAATTAAAATTAAAAACTAAAGTATTTCAACAGAAGTTTTTTGCTGTTTTAGTAAGAATTTCAAACACTTTAAGTATTTGAGGAAAAATTAATAAGGCAAATGTTTCTTCTTCAGCTGTTCTCTTGTATTAATAAAATACCTAATTTCCTTAGTAATTAAATGGTCTTATATATATTTTTGACTAGTATTCAGCATTCCACATTGTTGGATATTTTTCATAATCCTTACTGAATTCCCTCACTAATTCTTTCAGGAATTTTAGCTTAGCTGAAATGAGAATTCTTATAAATTTAGCTCTGAATAAACTATAAAGCTGTTCCAAGTCACATATAAACATTTCTGCACACAACTGTGAATGAATTAACAACAAGAATGTCAATTAAAAGGTTAAAAATCCTTTACATGTTTGGTTTCCAAGATAGATTTGCAAGACGAAATAGTCTTCTGTCTGTCCCTTTTATTAACCAATATTGAGCATAGCACTAAGGAGGTGCTAGTGATTCTCCTCAATGGTAAGGTTGCTCCCCCATATGCATATTCCAAAGGTGAGAAACAAGGAGAGAATACAATATATATAAAAAGAACTTATTACATGAATTTAACTTGAAAAGTTATAATGGCAACCTTTTTTCCTCTTGCGTTTAAATTGGAAAATAAAATCACTTTTTTACAAAACAGTTACATTCACTCCTAGAACAGTTTTACATGCTCTTCCTTTGGTATAAATAGATATATATATACATGTTTTAGCTTGCATAAGGGTTTATGTCTTTACACTAGAATTACTATAGTTATATCACCTTGACTGAAGTCTGTCTCTCTTTTCAAGGCTTATAATGCAGCTGTAAAAATGTGCTCTGAGCATAAATCTTGCACAAGATCTTAGCACAGCAGGAAATACTATTGGACAGTTTCTTAGTAATGAGGCTAAACAAAATATAAATGAGTTCAGATGGTATTTAGAGCTTCTGTAACTCAAAAATCTGCTTTTTTTTAAATGAAGGTTTGGAATCCATTAACTACTGCAGATTAAACGATTTCTCAAAAAGTAAAGAAATATAAAAGTGCCAAATTATCTGTTGTATATGTACATAGATTTAATCCATCCACAGCTTTTGAGAGGCTCTTTCTTATTACTGACATAACTGTGCTAATTAAGGCCCCAATCCTGGAAACTGGCATATACAGGTGTAAGGTTCTGTCTATGTGGATGCAGGATTGGGTCAGTGGGTTCAGTTCTGCAGCTTTTACTCATGTTGACATCAAAGCAAATACTCCTGTAAGTGCTACTCATAGTGAGCAAGGATTGTAGGATCAGGCCTGTGGATACTAAAGTCATGTGGACTCTGTAGAGATTGGTTTACAGGGGTTGGAAGCAAACCACTCATAGAAAGTTTGAGTTTGCTTGGATGTTTGAGTTCAAAGATATTCAGCGTCCAAGAGGAATTAATCCAGACAACCCTCCCACAACAAGTTTTGGTGCCACACTTTTTATTCTGGATGTCTTCAGCTGCAGCAGGTGTCCCTGTTGCTTGCTGGAAAGGAGAAAAGTTTGCTGCTTCATAGATGTTTCAACAACCCAATTCCATATTCACTAAACTCGTGAGTGCAGGTTAAACTTGACCTTCATGTACTTTTCCAGTTCTAGTCAAACATTTCATAAAATTTCAACAATTGCATGCTAGACTACAGACCAAAGTCAACCCTAGCATAAATGGCTGCATCTCCTATTGAAGTCAGTAGGAATTGCCCTCTCTTATGCCAGAGTTGTATTTGGGAAGTTCTGGTCTATTGTACATAACATTTTTTTTTAAATATCCAATTTATTTAGTTGATCTGCTTTGTATTCTGCATACATTTAGGTCCAGTAGAGCTGTCTGATAATGATTCCCACATACCAGTGCAAGATTTCTGCTTCCAGAGTTTTTAGCTACATCAAACCTTGTATTTGCTGATTCAAGAGTCTAACTGACTAAATATTTATGGGCTTGATCCACTTTTTTGTTAGTTCTTGAGCTGCATATGCAATTTGATTCTGCAATGTGCGAGTACACAGTAGAGCATGTGTAACGGCTTATCTATACATGGAGTCATTCTGGCAGCTGTTAAGTTACTAGGAACCAGGGTAAGGCTGAA
The DNA here is from genome assembly GCF_965140235.1 of Caretta caretta. NCBI lineage: Eukaryota > Metazoa > Chordata > Testudines > Cheloniidae > Caretta > Caretta caretta. Next base: position 62,256,836 of record NC_134208.1, on the reverse strand, counting down.
TACGGAGCACATGTAGTAAGTGCCTCGTTTACATGTTGAGGATGAAACTTAAGCTCATTTCTGTTCAAACACACTCATTCTTTATCTGCATCCTGCTCCTCTCTTAGCCTGTGTTTTTGAGAATAAGGGAGCTGGTGCACAGTGGGCTTCTGATTTTTCTTTGCTCAGTGTGGTATACTAGGCCTAGTGCTCAGCCTTACATATCTCTGGTCAATTTATGGTGGGAAAAAACCTTGCAGCCCATGTAGCATGTTAACCAAATGCTTGCAGGATCAAGGTCTATACTGCTTATTTCCTAAAGCAGCACAGTGGAAGTTGCATGAATGAGCCTAATCACTGACTTGACTGGCCATACCATCTCCAGTTCTTACGCCTGTCTTTTGAAACCTTGGTTTTGGCTAGTGGGGCCAATGGCCATAATTCCTTCCTCTTCCTGTCCTCTTTAACCAATCATCACCATCAGTTCCTCCCTCCCTCCTCCAGTGAGAGAGTCAGAGCTAGGGAATGGATGAGCCCTGGGCAGGGAGTTCATGGCAGCCAGAGCCAGCAGAAAGAGGAAAGCAGGAGGGAGGAGCAACGCAGTAGTCAGAGATGCTCCTGCTGAGAAGAGCCCAGCTTTTTGCTAATATATGTTGTGTGGATGTGGAATACTGATGGATGGGGTGGAGGGAGATCTGAAGGATGAGTAGATAAAGGTTAGACTAATAGATCGCATGGGAGTTGCAGTGAGATTGGGGTGAACTGACAGTTTTGAGAGGTTTGTGTAATGAGGTGTTCACTTTGCATAGTTTTTGCAATTTTTGTGCATTATTTATGGAAACTTCTCTCAGGCTTTTTGCTGTGCAGTGTAAGCAGATCTGTGAAAAGGACAATAATGTTGTGAACTGGAATATACTGACAGATAAATTGTGTCCATAACGCAGCTAGTGTAAGTTATTGAATTAAAACTTTTATTATTTGTTCAATTGACCATTTGTATGAGATGCAGCTATTGTTGAGTAGTTAGTAAATAATCCACAATTTGACAATCTGCATCATCTATATTTTTGGCATGGTTAGGGAAATTACTATTTAAAAATCCAAAGGACATTAGACTACCTGAAATACAATTAAAAACTCACAATATAGCAAAACCAAAAAAAATCTAATAATTCAGATTATGGGCTGTTATAGTCTCTCATACATACATGTGATATGTGTTATTTAATCTGTAACTGGATACCTCAATACCTGTTTTTTATCTCCCACGAGGCTCACCTCCAGATTTCTTACCAGGCTTTTCCAACAGCTTCCAAAGAATCCATCCCAAGATTTACATTGGCCCCTATGAACGCGGAAAAAGGACTTTGAGTTCTACCTTGCTCTAGTACAATTTATAGACACAGTTAAAACATTATTAGATTTCATGCATGCCGCAAGAACGACACCAGTTTAAATTTTATTCAGAGACAACTGCAAGTTTAATTGATTTCTAAGGGTTTTTTCCTGCTGTTTTTTTAACAATACTGAAACTATCACCACACAGGGAACTTTGTATATGAAAAATGTGTAAGAGAGATTAAGATAAATGGTCCCCCAGTGATTTCTTTAGAGATCAAAGCACAGATGATGACTCTGAAGAGACCATGCAAGCAGTAGGTATAATGCACAAGAAAGTAAACATGGAAATTACAGCAAAATATTCTTTAGTTACACATAAATTATGGAGCATTTAGTTCCCGTTTTCTGTTTTTTTTAAGTACACGCTATGGTCATAAAAGGTGCCAGATTGATTGACCACAGTGGTGAATGAAGTCTTCCATTTATCTACAGAACATGGATCAATATAAGCTTCCACATGCTGCCCACCAACCTCTCCGCTCCAATCTGGAGAGTTTACCAGTAGAAATGAGATGGTAATTTAGGGCCAGATTTACAAAGGGGATTTAGGCTGAACATTGAAGAACCTGTAGGCACCTTGCTGCCTAGTGGAATTAACAATGCACTTTATACAATTCATGGGCACAATTAGGCGCTCTGAATCAGTGACCTCTCCGTTTCATGATTTACCATTCTCCCAATTTTTGTGTCATCTGCAAACTTTATCAGTGATGAACTCATGTTTTCTTCCAGGTCACTGATAAAAATGCTAAATAGTGTAGGTCCAAGAACTGATCCCTGCGGAAGCTCACTGAAAATATATCTGCTTGATGTTGATTTCCTTTATCTACCAGTCTGTTCACTTTCCCAAGAATTCAGCAGGGTTTGCAGAAGCACAATTTTCCTTTACAGAAGCTGTCTGGTTGTCCCTATCATATGCTAATTTAGGTGTTTTATTACTCTAGGTGACACAGTGGATAAGATACTGGTATGGGAGTCAGGAGACTTGGGATCTATTCCTAGCTCTGCCACTGGCTACTGTGTGACCTTTTGGGTCTGGCGCCCCTCCTATTTGTGTGTCTGTTTCCTCATCTGTAAAAGTGGGACAAGGATACTTACCCTCCTTTGTAAAGTGCTTTGCAATCTACAGATAAAAGCAACATAAGGCCACATTTTATTATTATTCTTTCAACTGATTTATCTGGTACTGATGGAAGGCTTGCTTATATGTAATTCCCAGGATCAGCAAATAATCTTCAAAAGTTTTGACTACCCACTAGGCTCCTGATGTTAGAACTCAGATGAATATCATCTGATCCTGGAGACTTACTGCAATTTACAACTCCTTTCAATACTTCCTCTTTTGACATCAGACTCTGATAGCACCTCTTCTTTATTACCTGCAAAGCATAGTTGTAGGGTAGATATTGCACCATTGCTTGTGTGGAGAAGGCTGATACAGAGAAGTTTGTTCGCTACTTTGCAGTGTCCTTATCCTGCTTGATTACTCCCTTTCTTCCCTTGTAGTTTAGCAGAGCCATTTACTCCTTTAGGTTTCCATCTTTTAATGAACTTAAATCACTTCATTGTTAGCTAACAAACAAGAATACGCTACCCCAAATTAAAAATCCCATCCCCACATCAGAGAAAGGTTGGGTAAACAGCTAAGCCTTTGACTATGCCCCAAAGGTTAACGAACTTGGCACTGTGTGATAAATGTAGGAGTGAATTCCAGGGTTTCATAGATTCCAAGGCCAGATGGGACCACTGTGATCATCTAGTCTGACTTCCTGTATAGTACAGACAATAAAGTTCCCCCAAAATTAATTCCTAGAGCATCCAATCTTGATTTAAAAATTGTCAGTGATGGAGAATCCACTCCAACCTTTGGTAAATTGTTTCAATGGTTAATTACCCTCACTGTCAAGCATTTATGCCTTATTTACAGTCTGAATGTGTCTAGCTTCAACTTCCAGGCACTGGTTGGGGGCCCTCCACATATAATCTAGTCCATAGGAGTCAGATGCTGTAAATTGGCATAGTTTCATTGGCGCTACACTGACATACACCAGCTGAGGATCTGGCCCTAGGTTTACAATCTAGGTCCAAATCCTACGATCCATTCTCATGCAAATAGTTCATAATTATATGAGAAGTGCAACTGCCTTCAGTGGTTCTACTTGTATGACTAAGGATTGCAGGATTAGGCTGTTCTCCTTGAGTGTCCTAATTGATTTCAACTGTTGAGGTGAGGTAAGGCACACAGCGAGGCTGACCACAGGTTAAAGTGACAGGTGAAAACCAACACCTGGAATGGAATATGGAGTATACTAAAATGAGAGCCATAAAATATATATTCTACTTTATTATTGAAGAAAAAGTCAATATGTGCCTGGTTGGATCCAGAACTTCTCAATAAATACTCATAACTAAGGACCAAAAGCATCAACATTATATTTTCCAAGAGACTGCATACGATTGTCATGGTTATTAATAAGGCTAGACACAACATATCTTTAAAAAAATTACCTACTTAGAAGTAATTAGGAGAAAGCACTGCTGACATATTTTGGAAGAAGGTTTTATACTGAATTGCAGACAGGCATAGTTTATGAACTTCATCATGAAATTGATACCCAATTTCACTACTTGGCAATTTGGAAAAGGGAAAAATAGTGATAGGAAAAAGATGATTGTTTCTTTTTTGTGAGTGAGTACTGGGGCTGTTCTGCTAATTTCAGTTCTACAGTGATGGTATTTTATGTGTGTTTCAACGGACAGGTTAGAGCTTTCACTCTTTAGTAGTCATTGTTGGCACAAATCAAAGTTTGAATACTTACACAAGCTGCTGATGAGCAAAATGAATATTCCTTATTTTGGAAGCTAAATGCAACACTAAAAAAAAGGCTGACATCTTTTTTCATAGAAATTCAAAACCTTAAAGGATTAAAAGAATTTAAAGTCTAGTATGCAGAAAAAAATCAGGGTATGTAACATTATAAAGATGCTCTTGTGCGTTTACTTTATGTTCAGAAACTAATGATAAACCCAGATCTCCATACCCGACACAGGGCTGTCCCTAAATGGCACAATCTAGACCTGTTTAATTATTGCTGTTAAACATAAGTTGTGAAACAGGAGTTGTTTTATAGGAATTTTAAAAATTGTGTTCTACATCTGTGACAGGGCACTGATGTTGCTACAGCATGAGAAAGGCTGCAGGCTCAGCTGTGAGCAATTAAACACTTTCTGTGGGGAGATTATGAACACCCGGTGGTAATCACAGGTTTAACGATATAACTAGGAGGATATAAGTGGAAAAAACAGGAAGTAAGGAGAAAAGGAGTACTTGTGGCACCTTAGAGACTAACCAATTTATTTGAGCATAAGCTTTCGTGAGCTACAGCTCACTTCATCGGATGCATACTGTGGATCCGATGAAGTGAGCTGTAGCTCATGAAAGCTTATGCTCAAATAAATTGGTTAGTCTCTAAGGTGCCACAAGTACTCCTTTTCTTTTTGCGAATACAGACTAACACGGCTGTTACTCTAAAGGAAGTAAGGAGAGTTTAGAGAGGGAGCCTGGGATGAAGAGTGATGGTTGTGGTAGAGCTGTCAACTTTCTAATTGCACAAAATGGAATGCCCCTGCCCCACCACTTCCCTGAGGCCCTGTCCCTGTCTCACCCCCCTCTCTGAGGCCCTGCTTTCGCTCACTCCCACCCCCTCCGTTGCTTGCTCTCCCCCACTCTCATTCACTTTCACTGGACTGGGGCAGGGTGTTGGGGTGCAGGAGGGGGTGAAAGCTATGGCTGGGGATGTGGGCTCCAGTCTGGGACCAGAAAGAGCGGTTCAGTGTGCAGGAGGGGGCTCCAGGCTGGGGCAGGGGGTTGGGGTGTGGGAGGGGGTGTGGGCTCCAGGAGGGAGTTAAGGTGTGGGAGGGGGTTCTGACCTGGGGCAGGGGGTTGGAGGTGCGGGAGGGGGTGCGGGGTGCTGGCTATGGCTGGGCGGTGCTTACCTCAGGTGACTCCCGAAAGTGTCCGGCTTCTAGACAGAGGGGTCAGGGGGCTCTGCGTGCTGCCTATGCCCACAGGCGCCATCCCTGCAGCTCTCTTTAGCTGTGGTTCTGGGCTAATGGGAGCTGCAGAGCCAGTGCTCAGGGCAGGGGCAATGTGCAGAGCCTTCGTGGCCACTCCTGCACCTAGGAGCCGGACATGCCAGCTACTTCTAGGAGCTGTGCAGAGCCAGGGCAGGCAGGGAGCCTGCCTTAGCCCCGCTGCGCTGCCTACTGGACTTTTAACAGTCCAGTCAGTGGTGCTGACTGGAGCCGCCGGGGTCCCTTTTCGACTGGGCATTCCAGTCGAAAACTGAATGCCTGGCAACCCTAGGTTGTGGAGAAGCCTTCCCCTGCTGTAAGCCTGCACTGCATTATGGTAATTTATAGGGAAAGAATAACTACACACCTTCGTGAAAGCATAATAATGTGGTTAACCTCCCCATGAAAATCTATACAAATATAAAATATTTACAGTAGAAGTAATTAAAAGCAAGCACAATGTTCAAAGCTTCTAAAATGTTGTTGGTTCACCTCTCAGATGATACATACTTCATTTCAATGCAATATATGTTTTAATTCCCTTAAACCATTCTAACATGAAAGGTATCAATTCTTTGTGAAATGTCTCTTTGGTTAAACCATTTCTATTGCCAATGCTACTCCCCTCCATTTTTATTGGTCTTGGCTTAATACAATATTCTAAAATATTTAAAATACAAATGTGTGAATTTAAATTCACAAATATGCAACCAATCTTTCATATACCTCATCACTTTTGACCACTTTTTCAAAACGTACATAGAAAAACCTACAATAATAACATCTAGCACATCTATGGCAACTTCCATCTGAAAATGTCAAGGTCTTTTACTCATCATTGTATGTAAGCCTCAAATTACACTTGTGTAATTGGTAGGTAGCTATGCATTATTATTTAAATGAGGAAAAATAAATCAGATTCCTAGTATCTGACTCCTCTTAGGTGCAGACAAGAACACTCCAGGCTCATGACTTATTGCAGGAAACATTTTTGTGGGAGTCTGTTGCTCAAAACATATCAAACTGGAGCTCCCCCTTTACAAAGAGTTTTTCCTTTAGAATGGCCATGAAACTGCTCTTGCTCCTCCTGATGATGTAAGCTGGCAGACCCTAAGGCAATTCCGTTTTTAAAATAGGGATGTTCCTTTTAGTTTTAGTTAAAAATAAAACCAGTAAACAAGTACATAATGCTCAGATCCAAGAATGTTGAAGTAAGGGCATAGAGAATATATATATGTACTAAAATACCTGTAATCCTCTGACAACGAAGTTGCTAACTTCTATCACTGTACTCATAGGTTATTAAAACTAGCACTTACTCAGTAAGTAAAGGTTAAAGGCCCTGCTCCTGCACCATTGAAGTCAATGGGAGTTTAGCTATTTAATTTAGTACAAGCAGAATCAGGGCCTAAGTGCACAGATTATGTAGCACTGTAAGTGATTATTTATAGTTTCTAGTGATTTTTCGGCACACGGTTTTTGAATATTGCCTAGCTTGTATGTTTTGGGGATATATCATGCCTAGAAAACTCAATAGAAAAGCTTGTTTAATATCTATTAATGTGTTTTACATTATAATTTAATGAATATATTAAAATATGTGAAGCTCTTTTGTTACACAGAATGTTCATTAGACATGTGGAAATTGGAACTGAGTGTGCAAAAGTTCTGCAGTTTAGCTTCGTTTGTTAGTAAATACTTTGTCAGACAAACTCTAATGGTACACAAATGAGAATGTCCTTCTGAAATAGGGAATAAGGTGGTGTCATGCTCCTGAAACATCAGTGCCTGTTTAGATTCTACTTAGTTGTATGAGACTTCTTAAAAGAAGATCTGCTCTTTAAGTAGGAGATTTGTCTGCACGGTGTCATCCAGCAACTGAATAGAACACCAGAATAAAGACAGATAAGCTCTGACCTTTCTCTATACAGCTATTATAAACTTCACTCCAGAACATATTTTAAATCCCCAGCACCTGTTTTCTGTAACTTTTATTTTATTTATTTATAAATCAACATCGACTTGTCTCAGCTGTTCAGACTTCTTTGACTTACTTTCTGTGTGAGTTGGCAGGTAAACTGTAAAATTATTACTACCATGACCTATAGATAATCTTTTCCCAGAAAGTTATAAATGGCTTGAAACAGAGGCTTAAAATGAAAGTGTCTTCTTGGCCATAATAAGTCACTGTAAGAACTTTGTAATCTATATAATAGCTGTAGGTTTCTAGTGAAGATCTGATTTTCCTGTATATGTGTGTGATTTGTAAGTGTGAATTACAGAAGGTGACAAATGATCCTGACTGGAGTGGTTCTGAGAACAATTGACTGATGTATTTGGAAGGATCTGTGCTTGTTTAGGATGCATAGAGTCAGGACTTTTATGTTTTCATATGGTTCCCTGCTTTTTACAGCAAAGATTTAGCTTACAATTCTATTCAGTGTAAATCAGCATTACAAATTGGCTGCCTATTCGTATCCTTGATGTTCCCTTGTTTTGACCTTGATAACATTGACTTATTAAAATTCATGACTGTTGCTTGATCAATGAAATATTGCACAATCCATCTTTACTACGAGTAGAACACAAAATCCCTGACCTCTCCTGCAGAGGGGTAGTATTACACTGCTCTGCCAGTGAAAAGCTGCTACCCATTTCATAGTCAGGCTTCAGAGAATTCTCTGTGCTTTGAGGGATTCCCACATGCTTTGGAGCCAGCTTTTACATTAAACTGCTCATGGTACATTGGGTGTGGTCAGGAAAAGGGGATGTGACCAAGGTATTCCTACAGTTTGGCGATCCCTGGCTGTCAGAATGACTTTTGGGGTCATTGGCAGCCATAAGATTAAGGCTACTCTAATATGTGCTGGGAACCAGCCTAAGGGCTTGTCAGCTCCATGTTTGAGGAAACACAAATGTGGTTTAAAGCTACTTTTGCACCTGCACTTCCTGGGTTGTGCTGGGCCACAGCTCAGGATCTGAGACAAACTATCCCAAATACTTTCTAAATATTTTGCCTTCTATATGTCCTGGATAGTTTTCTCTCAGTTTTGATATGGTTCTTTTATTAAATAATGTTTACAACTGAATATGAAAGTATTACAGAGCTTCCAGTGTGGATACAAAAGGTTGTAATGCGTTCAACCTTTGGATCAAGAATCCATAAAACAGTTGTCTGAAATTTTAACAGAGGTTATTTTAATACCAAATAGGTACAATTCAACACAAAGAAACGCCATATAAGGAATATGGAAATGACCTCGGCTTTGAGCCAATAAATATGAAGGGTGGGATACGGCTACTACTGTTCAGGAAACTACATCTTTCTTCAAGCCTTCACCTACATTGCGTCAAAGCCTAGCACTTTTCCAGGTTCATTGAACATTATTTTCTTTTCCTTTTCTTGAATTTTACTCATTCAGTACTAAAAAAAATGGTGTCATTCAGACTACCATGTTCATGGATTCCTGATACAAGCTTTGAACACATCACCCAGTATTTCTGTTTATTTTACTTGGATCCATTATTATACCAATGCCTTACTCTTCTCCAGAATGCTTTAAGTGGACTTTGTGGTCCTCTCAGATGGTAGCGTAAAACATTCAGGTAGGTTATGGAAAATGTTGGAATCTGATGGACTGGATAGATTAGATTAGTACTTAGATATTATGGGTATAGAGCTCACAGCCCAGAGGGAGGATTGAGATGAAGGTGGCTTTAAACCACCTTTGCAACCTCCTCTTTCTGGACTTTTCCAGGGGCTGGAGCATCCCCAAGAATAATTTAGACAGCGTTGCTGGGCAGCCTGAGTTATAGCAAACTGTCTCCACTCGAGCTGCCTCTGTGTACCACCATTGTCCAGAATCTCAGTAGTACTACATGCTGTGACTTCACCACCCAGCACACCCCTCCCACTCCAGGCCCACTTCCAGTATGCTCCTTATGCCGGGGCTTATGAGGGGGGTCTTTAGAAGACAGCTTGCAGATGTCTTCCTCATGGCCAGCAGGTAAACCACAGGCTTGGGAAGGCTAGCCCCTGGCCCAGCCCTTCTGCCTGAGGCCCTGCCCCCATGGACATCAGCCCCCCCCCCCCCCCCCCGGGCTGCCTGACTGCCTCCAGCCCTGGAACGCAGGGTGGGCGGGCGGCGTGACCCACAGCGCCCCCAGCCCTGGAGTGTCAGGTGGGCTATGCGAGTGTCAGCTCCAGCTACCCGGAGTCCCTGGCCGCAGGCCAGCCCCCACTAGCCTTGGCCATGGGGAAACAGGACAGGGCCAGGAGGTGGAGCATGGGCAGGGCCACGTTGGGCTCTTTCGAGAGGCTAAGCCTCCCCCAGTCTTTGATACCCACCATCCATGGTCGTCTTCATTTACTGTGCTGGTGGAATTATCCCGGGCCAGAACCAGGCTTTTAGAGACCTTATATTCTACTCTGGGCCTCTTTGGCACCCCTATGCTGAATAAGAGGGAGTGCTTCTCTCATCTTATGTTACTGATTGCTAACAATCCTTACCCTAAAGAGCTTACAGTCCACAAGCATTTTCATTTCAGCTTTAGTGTTTTATCTACCACTTAACTGGTGTAGTTCTTTTAGACCCTTAAGTACTTTTACAATATCTACAGAGGCGGTATAATTAGCAGTGACTCTTCACATTCTAAAATTCACTGAGAATAATATCACATTTGCTTTTATCTTAAAATGTAACTTTCAAGGAAGAGAAAAACTATTCAGAGTTTTACAGGTCTGAACATTTTCCTTAAAAAGAGATTTCTTTTGACAGACCATGGGATGTTGTTCCAGGAAGAAGGATTGCTAGAAAGAGATGGGATCCACCTAACGAAGAGAGGGAAGAGCATCTTCACAGGCAGACTTGCTAACCTAGGGAGGAGCGCTTTACACTAAGTTTGCTGGGGGCTGGAGACCTAAGTCCTGAGGTAAGTGGGGAAGTGCGATACTGGGAGGAAACACAAGGAGGAGGGTGCAACAGGGGCGGCCTCCTGATTAATACTGAGAAAGCAGGGCAATTGGCTAGTTATCTTAGGTGCCTGTACACGAATACAAGAAGTCTGGGAAACAAGCAGGAAGAATTGAAGTCCTGGCACAGTCAAAGAACTATGATGTGATTGGAATAATAGAGACTTGGTGGGGTAGCTCACATGACTGGAGCACTGTCATGGATGGGTATAAACTGTTCAGGAAGGACAGGCAGGGGAGGAAAGGTGGAGAGTTGCACTGTATGTAAGTGAGCTGTATGATTGCTCAGAGCTCCAGTACAAAACTGGAGAAAAGCCTGTTGAGAGTCTTTGGGTGAAGTTTAGAGGCGAGAGCAACAAGGGTGATGTCGTGGTTGGCGTCTGCTATAGACCACCAGATCAGGAGGATGAGGTAGATGGGGCTTTCTTCAGACAACTAACAGAAGTTTCCAGATCACAGGCCCTGGTTCTCATGGGGGACAATCACCGTGAGACAATCACCCTGACATCTGCTGGGAGAGCGATATAGTAGTGCACAGACAGTCCAGGAAGTTTTTGGAGAGTGTTGGAGACAACATCCTGGTGCAAGTGCTGGAGGAACCAACTAGGGGCAGAGCTCGTCTTGACCTGCTGCTCACAAAGCGGGAAGAATTAGTAGGGGAAGCAAAAGTGGATGGGAACCTGGGTAGCAGTGACCAGGAGATGGTCAAGTTCAGGATCCTGACAAAAGGAAGAAAGGAAAGCAGCAGAATACAGACCCTGTACTTTAGAAAATTAGACTTTGACTCCCTCAGGGAACTGATGGGCAGGATCCCCTGGGAGGCTAATATGAGGGGAAAGGAGTCCAGGAGAACTGGCTGTATTTTAAAGAAGCCTTATCAAGGACACAGGAACAAACCATCCCAATGAGCAGAAAGAATAGCAAATATGTCAGGTGACCAACTTGGCTTAACAGAGAAATCTTTGATGAGCTTAAACACAAAAAGGAAGCTTACAAGAAATGGAAACTTGGACAGATGACTGGGGAGGAGTATAAAACTATCGCTCGAGCATGCAGGGGTGTAATCAGGAAGGCCAAAGCACAATTGGAGTTGCAGGTAGCAAGGGATGTGAAGGGTAACAAGAAGCGTTTCTACAGGTATGTTAGCAACAAGAAGGTGGTCAGGGAAAGTGTGGGACCCTTACTGAATGGGGAGGCAACCTAGTGACAGATGTGGAAAAAGCTGAAGTACTCAATGCTTTTTTTGCCTTGGTCTTCACAGACAAGGTTAGCTCCCAGACTGCTGCACTTGGCAGAACAGTATGGGGAGGAGGTGAGCAGCCCTCAGTGGTGAAAGAACAGGTTAAGGACTATTTAGAAAAGCTGGACATGTATAAGTCCATGGGGCCGGATGCGCTGCATCTGAGAGTGCTAAAGGAGTTGGTAGATGTGATTGCAGAGCCATTGGTCATTATCTTTGAAAACTCATGGCGATCGGGGGAGGTCCCGGATGACTGGAAAAAGGCTAATGTAGTGCCCATCTTTAAAAAATGGAAGTAGGAGGATCTAGGGAGCTACAGGCCTGTCAGCCTCACCTCAGTCCCTGAAAAAATCATGGAGCAGGTCCTGAGGAATCCATTTTGAAGCACTTGGAGGAGAGGAAAGTGATCAGGAACAGTCAACATGGATTCACCAAGGGCAAGTCATGCCTGACCAACCTGATTGCCTTCTATGATGAGATAACTGGCTCTGTGGATATGGTGAAAGCGGTGGACGTGATATACCTTGACTTTAGCAAAGCTTTTGATATGGTCTCCCACAGTATTCTTGCCAGTAAGTTAAAGAAGTATGGATTGGATGAATGGACTGTAAGGTGGATAGAAAGCTGGCTAGATCATCAGGCTCAAGGGGTAGTGATCAACAGCTTGATGTCTAGTTGGAAGCTGGAATGAAGCGGAGTGCCCCAGGGGTCAGTTCTGGGACCAGTTTTGTTCAACATCTTCATTAATGATCTGGATAATGGGATGGATTGCACCCTCAGCAAGTTTGCGGATGACACTAAGCTGGGGGGGAGAGATAGATATGCTGTACAGTAGAGATAGGGTCCAGAGTGACCTGGACAAATTGGAGGATTGGGCCAAAAGAAATCTGATGAAGTTCAACAAGGACAAGTGCAGAGTATTGTGCTTATGACGGAAGAATCCCATGCACTGCTACAGGCTGGGGACCGACTGGCTAAGCGGCAGTTCTGTACAACAGGACCTGGGGATTACAGTGGACGAGAAGCTGGATATGAGTCAACAGTGTGCCCTTGTTGCCAACAAGACTAATGGCATATTGGGCTGCATTAGTAGGAGCCACTGCCAGCAGATGGAGGGAAGTGATTATTCCCCTCTATTCGGCACTGGTGAGGCCACATCTGGAGTATTCCATCCAATTTTGGGGCCCCTGCTACAGGAAGGATGTGGACAAATGGAGAGAGTCCAGCGGAGGGCAACAAAAATGATTAGGGGGCTGGGGCACATGACTTATGAGGAGAGGCTGAGGGAACTGGGTTATTTAGTCTGCAGAAGAGAAGAGTGGGGGGAGGGGATTTGATAGCAGCCTTCAACTACCTGAAGGTGGATTCTAAAGAGGATGGATCTAGACTGTTCTCAGTGGTAGCAGATGACAGAACAAGGAGCAATGGTTTCAAGTTGCAGTGGGGGAGGTCTAGGTTGAATATTAAGAAAAACTATTTCACTAGGAGGTTGGTGAAGCACTGGAATGGGTTACCTAGGGAGGTGGTGCAATCTCCATCCTTAGGGGTTTTTAAGGCCTGGCTTGACAAAGCCCTGGCTGGGATGATTTAGTTGGGGTTGGTCCTACTTTGAGCAGAGGGTTGGACTAGATGACCTCCTGAGGTCTCTCCTAATCTTCAGTGATTCTTTGTGGTCCGCTCATTTGATCCTATTAAATATCATTTTATTTCTAATGTAATGTAATTATGTATTTTGAAGAGCATTGTTTCATACTCTTTGTAAAACAAATGTTCACCCAAACGGATATAAAGATTTAAATTAAGAGAGTTATAGTTAGATGTTTGGCTGCATGTGTGTGTGTGGTCTCTGTGTGCCGTCCCAGCTCTGCGCAGTTAGCTGACCCAGCAGACTTCAATCGAACTGCCAATAACCATAAGATCCAATTAAGTCGCAAAGGCATTCAATCACATTTGTTGCTGATGAAGCATGGTGAAAGCACCTGGCAGACTCTATGCGGGTACCAAGAATTGTATGCCCATGACAATGGACAAAGCTCAGTCAGTGTCAGGCCTTTCCATTGTCCCCTAGGCTGGCCAAGGGCACTCCCTCTTGTATTATATTATACGCCAATACAAACAAGTTACGTATTGCTTCTCTCACACAGTTAGTTACTGCCTCCTGATGTGTCTAGTGACCACCCTCTGATGTGATAGTTACCACTCATTACCTTGTACATGCTGGTTCAATAAAGACATCTCTATCCATCACCTTGTCATCCTGCCTTATCTCTAAAAGGGTCAGTATATTTCTGTATCAACCTCGGAGAGTGTGTTTGTAGCATACTTGGTCTCAGGGTTGTGTTTGAGTTAGGAATATGTGTGTGTGTGTTTGCAATCTTAGCCCTGTTTTTGCCAGGTTCTGGAAGCTTGCAAGCCAACGTGTTTTATAGCAGGGCCTGCCTTCTGCTCGCAGTCTGACTTTTTGCTAACTTTGTTTTATATTAGCAAAGCGTGACCACTACTTTAGTTCAGGCCTCAGGCCGGGTTTCTGATACAAAGCCTTAAGTCTCAGGCTCTCTTTCTACTACAAGAATGTTGGCCTTCTTTACGTGTTTCTTTCTTTAAAGTGTTTTAAAAGTCAGTGTAGTCAAAGCTTGAATCATTTGCATGCAGAGCATAGTTGCTGTACAAAACTCACTGTGATTTCTTTCAAGGGTCATTTGATATTATTTATTGTTTGAACTGCTAACGGCTAGGTCACAAGACGAGGGCGGCATTATATTGGTGAGGTACAAGCACAGAGTAAAATGTGGTATCTGTCCCAAAGAACTTACATTCTGCTTTGGAAAAAATGCACCAAGTGAGTGTCATGAACAAAGGAAAGACTGGTGAGGGAGCATGAAGACAACAAAAAAGAAAAGGAGTACTTGTGGCACCTTAGAGACTAACAAATTTATTAGAGCATAAGCTTTCGTGAGCTACAGCTCACTTCATTGGATGCATACCATGAAGTGAGCTGTAGCTCACGAAAGCTTATGCGCTAATAAATTTGTTAGTCTTTAAGGTGCCACAAGTACTCCTTTTCTTTTTTACGGATACAGACTAATACAGCTGCTACTCTGAAACCTGAAGACAACAATAATCACTAGGTGACATAAGTTAGCCGGGTGCCCAGCATAGTGGTTCTTAATTGTTAGAAAACATTTTAAGTAAACAAGTAATATAAGCTGTCCCTGACTGCAGCTAAACCTAGCAATTGTTATTTGGATGATAGCTGATAGATGTCACAGCAGAAGTGGGCCTTGAGGAGAGGTTTGAAAAAGAAGGTTCACATCAGATCTTTTATTAAAGGGTATTTTTTCCTCTAAATTTGTGGGAGTTCCCAGAGCTGGATCTGTAATAATTATTGTTTCTGATGAAGTACAGAACTCCATCACGTGGGGAGCTGAACAAAATGCTAACTTGAAAGATTTCTAGTACGCTGTACAATACAAAAAGAAACAACAAAAAGCACACTGTGCCAGAAGTTGCCTGGAATGTCGTCTTGATAGCGTCTTAATGTTAATTTACCAGCCTGTTTGCGTATTCCTCCTGGGGATGTGCTGGGAGCATTGGACCATGCCGAACTCTGGCAATCCTCAGACAGCAGAATGGCCCCTACGGGGTCAGTGCTGCCAGCAGGGGTGAAAGTGGGCCAGTACAGCGTACCAGAAGAAGTGGCTGCCGGTACCGGCCTGTATGCAGTCGACATTAAAGCTGTACAGGATAAAATTACACTGTTATGAAGGGATCATATGTAGGGGTGAGAAGGTAGTTGAGTCAAATCCTCTAATCCTATTAAATAGGATCCTGCACTTAGGACGGAAGAATCCAATGCACCGCTACAGACTAGGGGCCGAATGGCTAGGCAGCAGTTCTGCGGAAAAGGACCTAGGGGTGACAGTGGATGAGAAGCTGGATATGAGTCAGCAGTGTGCCCTTGTTGCCAAGAAGGCCAATGGCATTTTGGGATGTATAAGTAGGGGCATAGCGAGCAGATCAAGGGACGTGATCGTTCCCCTCTATTCGACATCGGTGAGGCCTCATCTGGAGTACTGTGTCCAGTTTTGGGCCCCACACTACAAGAAGGATGTGGATAAATTGGAGAGAGTCCAGCGAAGGGCAACAAAAATGATTAGGGGTCTAGAACACATGACTTATGAGGAGAGGCTGAGGGAGCTGGGATTGTTTAGTCTGCAGAAGAGAAGAATGAGGGGGGATTTGATAGCTGCTTTCAACTACCTGAAAGGGGGTTCCAAAGAGGATGGCTCTAGACTGTTCTCAATGGTAGCAGATGACAGAACGAGGAGTAATGGTCTCAAGTTGCAGTGGGGGAGGTTTAGATTGGATATTAGGAAAAACTTTTTCACTATGAGGGTGGTGAAACACTGGAATGCGTTACCTAGGGAGGTGGTAGAATCTCCTTCCTTAGAGGTTTTTAAGGTCAGGCTTGACAAAGCCCTGGCTGGGATGATTTAACTGGGAATTGGTCCTGCTTTGAGCAGGGGGTTGGACTAGATGACCTTCTGGGGTCCCTTCCAACCCTGATATTCTATGATTCTATGAAATCATTAGCTTTTCTACCAAGATTGCAAATTTTGGTTAGAGATGGACCGAACAGCTTGCTTTGTTTGCAACAGGGTTAGTTGTGTTCTGGTTTTATTTTGGGTTTTGGGCCTAAATGAATATACCTCTTAATTATTGAAGTGTGGGAGTAGGTTCTAAGTGGCATTTTCTTCACACCTCCCAAGGGCAAAACCAGGAATAGTCTCTTCCAGCAGGAGAGGTTCATGAACCATAGAATCATAGAATATCAGGGTTGGAAGGGACCCCAGAAGGTCATCTAGTCCAACCCCCTGCTCAAAGCAGGACCAATTCCCAGTTAAATCATCCCAGCCAGAGCTTTGTCAAGCCTGACCTTAAAAACCTCTAAGGAAGGAGATTCTACCACCTCCCTAGGTAACGCATTCCAATGTTTCACCACCCTCTTAGTGAAAAAGTTTTTCCTAATATCCAATCTAAACCTCCCCCACTGCAACTTGAGACCATTACTCCTCGTTCTGTCATCTGCTACCATTGAGAACAGTCTCTTTGGAACCCCCTTTCAGGTAGTTGAAAGCAGCTATCAAATCCCCCCTCATTCTTCTCTTCTGCAGGCTAAACAATCCCAGCTCCCTCAGCCTCTCCTCATAACTCATGTGTTCCAGACCCCTAATCATTTTTGTTGCCCTTCGCTGGACTCTCTCCAATTTATCCACATCCTTCTTGTAGTGTGGGGCCCAAAACTGGACACAGTACTCCAGATGAGGCCTCACCAATGTCGAATAGAGGGGAACGATCACGTCCCTCGATCTGCTCGCTATGCCCCTACTTATACATCCCAAAATGCCATTGGCCTTCTTGGCAACAAGGGCACACTGCTGACTCATATCCAGCTTCTCGTCCACTGTCACCCCTAGGTCCTTTTCCGCAGAACTGCTGCCTAGCCATTCGGTCCCTAGTCTGTAGCTGTGCATTGGGTTCTTCCGTCCTAAGTGCAGGACCCTGCACTTATCCTTATTGAACGTCATCAGATTTCTTTTGGCCCAATCCTCCAATTTGTCTAGGTCCTTCTGTATCCTATCCCTCCCCTCCAGCGTATCTACCACTCCTCCCAGTTTAGTATCATCCGCAAATTTGCTGAGAGTGCAATCCACACCATCCTCCAGATCATTTATGAAGATATTGAACAAAACCGGCCCCAGGACCGACCCTTGGGGCACTCCACTTTATACCGGCTGCCAACTAGACATGGAGCCATTGATCACTACCCGTTGAGCCCAACAATCTAGCCAGCTTTCTACCCACCTTATAGTGCATTCATCCAGCCCATACTTCCTTAACTTGCTGACAAGAATACTGTGGGAGACCGTGTCAAAAGCTTTGCTAAAGTCAAGAAACAATACATCCACTGCTTTCCCTTCATCCACAGAACCAGTAATCTCATCATAAAAGGCGATTAGATTAGTCAGGCATGACCTTCCCTTGGTGAATCCATGCTGGCTGTTCCTGATCACTTTCCTCTCATGCAAGTGCTTCAGGATTGATTCTTTGAGGACCTGCTCCATGATTTTTCCAGGGACTGAGGTGAGGCTGACTGGCCTGTAGTTCCCAGGATCCTCCTTCTTCCCTTTTTTAAAGATTGGCACTACATTAGCCTTTTTCCAGTCATCCGGGACTTCCCCGGTTCGCCACGAGTTTTCAAAGATAGTGGCCAATGGCTCTGCAATCACAGCCGCCAATTCCTTCAGCACTCTCGGATGCAACTCGTCCGGCCCCATGGACTTGTGCACGTCCAACTTTTCTAAATAGTCCCTAACTACCTCTATCTCCACAGAGGGCTGGCCATCTCTTCCCCATTTTGTGATGCCCAGCGCAGCAGTCTGGGAGCTGACCTTGTTAGTGAAAACAGAGGCAAAAAAAGCATTGAGTACATTAGCTTTTTCCACATCCTCTGTCACTAGGTTGCCTCCCTCATTCAGTAAGGGGCCCACACTTTCCTTGGCTTTCTTCTTGTTGCCAACATACCTGAAGAAACCCTTCTTGTTACTCTTGACATCTCTGGCTAGCTGCAGCTCCAGGTGCGATTTGGCCCTCCTGATATCATTCCTACATGCCCGAGCAATATTTTTATACTCTTCCCTGGTCATATGTCCAACCTTACACTTCTTGTAAGCTTCTTTTTTATGTTTAAGATCCGCTAGGATTTCACCATTAAGCCAAGCTGGTCGCCTGCCATATTTACTATTCTTTCGACTCATCGAGATGGTTTGTCCCTGTAACCTCAACAGGGATTCCTTGAAATACAGCCAGCTCTCCTGGACTCCTTTCCCCTTCAAGTTAGTCCCCCAGGGGATCCTGGCCATCCGTTCCCTGAGGGAGTCGAAGTCTGCTTTTCTGAAGTCCAGGGTCCGTATCCTGCTGCTTACCTTTCTTTCCTGCGTCAGGATCCTGAACTCAACCAACTCATGGTCACTGCCTCCCAGATTCCCATCCACTTTTGCTTCCCCCACTAATTCTACCCGAAGGTTTCTTTCACATCCATTCACCCCATTCACATGGGCGGAGGAGGCCATGGAATCCTTTTTCCCACTGTGCCCCAGTGGGACTTGGGAGGAGAGGCTGAATCTACTATTTCCACTCTGTTTAGTCTGCAGGTGTGAGGGATTGTTTTCACTATTCATGTTGCTAGCATCATTTATTCTGTACACCAGATGTGATTAATAATCCTCAACCTCAAGCTAGCCATGGGATCCGTTTGGATTTAATCGTCAAAATTCAATCCCCTTAAAATTGGGGTCATTCAGAATTTTAGGGCCAGTTTTGTCCCACCTCTATGTATGATGGTGTTGCATTTTTAATATATTGGGCACCTGCCCAATAGAAAATAGACAGATGACAAACCCATTTCACATATTTCAGAGTAGCAGCCGTGTTAGTCTGTATCCGCAAAAAGAAAAGGAGTACTTGTGGCACCTTAGAGACTAACAAATTTATTTGAGCATAAGCTTTCGTGAGCTACAGCATCTGATGAAGTGAGCTGTAGCTCACAAAAGCTTATGTTCAGATAAATTAGTTAGTCTCTAAGGTGCCACAAGTACTCCTTTTCATTTCACGTAGTCCATCAATCAGCCATCAGTCACTTCTAATCCAAGCTGCATTTGAATCAGTTACCTAGGTATGGAAAGCTCCATAACCTATTACTAATTCCGTGAGCCAAGCGGTAGCATCTCTTTCACCCTCCTTCTCCTTAGCTTTGAGATGAGCTGAATTAACACAATCTATTGACAGGAAGTGCAGAATTTGGCAGAGTGCTTAATGCTGCAGCAGGAGAGGCAGATTAATAGCTGTAGGGAGTACAGCACACCACTGAAAATAGTTCTAGACAGCTTTCAGATGTGTGTTAACGTTCTATGTGCATAGTCCAAAAATTTAGTGCACATTTAAGAAAAAATCTCACTTCACATCCATGCACCACTGAGTTTTTATGATGTATTATATTAGTACTAAATATTATACATATTATCACCCCTAATAGTTTCTTCATAAGTGAAAACAGCACAATTCTTCTTCCCTTTGCCCCTGCTTGAATATAAGAGCTCAAGTTGTGAAAAGACAGTTATATAAATGGTTAACTCTTTAGCCCTTTTTCTATTTACTCTTGCAGTACTTGCTAGTGAGCTTCAGTTTTCTGAGAATCATTCAACTTGAGTCTTAGCACCAAATGCGTAACAGAAGCACTTAGGGATAAGCAATATTTATTACATCTAGAATTTCTTTCTTTACAGTCCTCAATTCACACTTCAGCAACAATATTCAAGATGTTTCTAACTCCGAAATGTCAGAGTTTTGTTTTCTTACAGGCAAGAAAATGATTTTTATCAGTTTTGAGGAGCATTGTCCTCTCATGGGGATCCGCTTCTTCATCAGCATTGGAACTACAGGGCTTTTACATCTTTTCCAAGTCTGAGGTTGAGTAAGAGATTCTTATATCTTTTTTTTCCCTTTTTCAATGCAGCTTGCCTTGGCATGCCTATAGCACTGCAGTCAAGTGTCTCCCCATTGTTCTGCCTTCATACCCAGAGGCAGATGCTCTGAGTTCTCCACAGATTCTTTTCCTTTTCAGGGAAACTGCTAGCTTCCTCTGTCCCACCAGCATGACCCTATCTGGAAGAGGCTCTG
This sequence comes from Caretta caretta, assembly GCF_965140235.1. Classification (NCBI taxonomy): domain Eukaryota; kingdom Metazoa; phylum Chordata; order Testudines; family Cheloniidae; genus Caretta; species Caretta caretta. The sequence continues at coordinate 62,236,431 of NC_134208.1, read as the reverse complement.
TCGTCACTAGAGCATGTGCACAGGGCAAGACCAGGGGTAGATCAACACGAGCAACAGTTGGAACATGCCAATCAGCATCATCAAAAGACACTGCTTCTGTGCTTAACTCCCTGCTCTGGAAGCCCCATCCCCCTCCTGAGATTGCTGCAATAACATCTGTGGGCTGCACTTCCTGACTTAGTGCCAGCTTAATAGCCAAGGTCCCACAATTGTCTCCTTGATTTTTTTTCTCCAGCACCAAAACAACTCAAATTAGTTTGATGGGGAAGAAATATGACTTGAGTAGGACAACGCAGACTGCAAAGCAGTGGGTTTATGGTGCCCTCTGTATTCTTGGTAGGGACTTACCAATCATGCTGTTTCCCTACCACACTCCCTGTAGAGAGATGTTTATGAAAGATTGTTATTTAGAGACGCTCCCTCATAAGGGACAGTGTTCTAAGTGAGGGAATTTGGAGGTAGGACCTGGAGGCAGAGGTTGGGAACACCACACGGCTGTGTGCAGCAGTTCACCTCAGAAGCTATCCAGTTTGTTTTATTAAAGTTTTATTCCTTTCTCATTCACTGGTTTATTATTTAATGACCCCAAGATGGCTACATGCTGTCAGAAGTGCTGAATGAGAAGAAAACTACAGTCATTTTGAAGATAACACCTGTGTTTGCAACTGAAAGCAGAGTCAAAGAGAGGCACCAGAGAAGCACATGGAGTACCAGGCACAGATACTTGTGCTTGTATTTGGTGAGCAGAATAGAAGTTTGACTAGCTTAAGAAGGGTGGGGGGGGCGGGGGGAGACAAAAAAAGGATGTGTTGCAACCTACATCCAGGCAATGTTGAAGAGAACTGGGAAAAAAATAGACAGAGATTTGAATTGTATTTAGTAGCCACAGGGGCAGAGGAGAAAAATGAGGAAGTGAAATCATCAATCTTTTAGCATGTTATCGGGGAGGAAACATTGGATATCTATAACAACTTTAAGTTTGAAGAAGGTGAAAACATGAAATTAAGTAAAATACTGACTGAATCTGAGCAACATTGAACGTCAAAAAGGAATGAAACCTTCGAGAGAGACAAATTTTTTACATGCAGTAGAGCAATATGAGCATATTGCATAGAGCAATATGTTACAGAATTAAGGAAACTTAGTACAACCTGTGACTTTGGTGAGTTGACAGGATCTCTGGTCAGAGATAGAATCATTTGTGGCATTAAAGACAATGTGTTAAGAGAGAGACTGCTCCATGAAGGAGACTTAACTTTAGAAAAAGATCTCCAAATATGCAGGGCAGCAGAAACTGTGAAAGCACAAGCCAAAGAGCTGAATTCACCAGAAGGGGTTATCTATGTACAAAGTACGAAAGAATACAGCCAGAATAGGTCAAATCAAAGAGTGGAGCCACCCATTGGCGTGTGCATGGGGTATGCCGGGTGTGCCCAAGCCCCCCCCCCAAAAAAAAGGGCGGCTGGACTGCTGGAGATGGGGGAGTGGGGGAGTCCGGGATAGGGGAGGCCCCAGCCCGGCCTCTCTTCTCCACTCCTGCTCTCCCCTGCGGGGGCAGAAGCTTGGTGGTGCTGCACGCCCTGAACTCTGTCCTGCTTCTCCGCAGCAGTTGGCAGCCAAGCTCCCGCCTCTTCCCCCAGCGTGCTGCGGTACTCACCCCTCCTCCTCTCACTCTCTCTCCCTGCCTCCGATCAGCTGTGGGCTGGGGAGAGAGAGGAGGAAATGGAGAAGAGGTGGAGGCAGTGCCTTGGGAAAGGGGGTGGAATTGGGGTATACCCCCTCCAGCCCCCTGCTGTGAACAGCTCAGGGCAGGGGGCTGGGAGCACCCCCATGACCCCAGCCCACCTCCTCAGCCATGACCCCTGCACCCTCCTCGCACACCCTGCCCTCACTCCTACACCCCCCTCACATACCCCAGCCTTCTGCCCTGACTCCTGCAGCCCCCCCCCACATCCCCACCCCAACCCTGAGCACCAAACAGGGAGCTCCTGTGCCCTCCCGCCCACATATCCACCTGCACCCCTCGCACCAAATGGGAGCTGCCCCAGGTAAGCGCTCCACACCCCAATTTCCTGAGTGCCCTCCCTTATTCTAGCTCCTGGCCAGCCCCTGCACCCCAGTCCCCAGCCTGCTCCTGCACCCTAACTCCCTCCCAGACCCTGCATCCCCAGCTCTGTACTCAGTGCACCCCGACCCTCAGCTCGGTGCGGAGAGAGACAAAGAGAATGGGCTAGAACCAGGGAGAAGGCAGGTACCCACTCTATGTTGGCAGGAGTGTGTGTGGGGGGATCCTGTTTACTCCCTCCGCAGCCCTGCTGCACTTGCAGTTTACCCCCAGCCCCTCCCTTGCTCCAGGGACCAACGCTAGCTCCCACCCCGCTGTGCTTTTGGCCCCAGCCCCTGCCTTGCTCCAGTTAGCAGGGACTAATCCTCCCCCCATGCCCCACTGTGCTCCTCTTGCCCCGGTGCCTGCCTCACTCCAGCTGGTGACCAATCCCCCACATGCCCCGCTGTGCTCTTGCCCCTGGCCCTTGCCTCACTCCAGCTGGGGACCAATCCTGCCCCCCGTCCCCACCATGCCCAGCTGTTAGGGTGGATAAAAATCAATGACTTTAAAAAAAATGAAAAATATTGGATTTATTTAAATTGATTTTTGAGGAAAAAACATATCTAAAGATAGTTTTAATTAAATACATTATATCTCATCATGGAATAGGGATTATAAATTCTAATTCTATAATGTGAGACAATATATTAATGTAATGTTTAAGAAAAGTTTTGTAAATGAGTTCTAATAGTTCATGGATTAGGGACCCAATCTTATGGGGTTCCACAGGTTTCTGTATAGATTATTTAGGTTAATCTTTCTATCTATCCAATGGGACTCAGTGCTCAGTCTAGAAGATATAACTGCAAAACTAAGCATTTCTGATGGTATTATGTTGTATTATGCAATAAGCGCCGAATTGCATAGTATAGATGTTGTCAGAAATGTACAGAAAGCCCACATTCACTCGCAGCATGCGTCCCCACTACTGTGGCGCCGCATTACCATTGGTTCTCCCCTCCCCCTCCGACTACTATTCTAGAAAATTCTTTGACCTACATAAGCGGCCGCGTCAGGCATTCCCAGCACAGTGTCTACAGTGTTTGTAATCTTTGTTGCGTGTACTCTACTGAAGTAGCATAACAAGCCTGTGGCTTTGTTTTAATTCAATCATATGATACCCCCTTTTAATTTTAAAATATGGTTCGGTTCATTGTTAATATAAGAAAAGGAGCAGACAAACTGAATTATAATGAATGTGCTGATAGTAGTGCAAATACCTCGGACTCCTCAATTAAGAACGTACATGAAGATAATGCCGCCACCAGTTCCAGTGCGTGCAATAAACTGAGTAATGACCAACAGAAACAGACTTTGTCTCTTAGTTCAGGTCAGTGTAGTTCCTATTCAAAGCCATCAAACGTTGCATCTGATGACTGAGTCCGTGATATTCCAAAAAATAGATTAGAACGCCAGTCTCGATTATCTAGAGGTCCTTATCAGCGTGGATTGAGTATGTTTCCTAGAAGTAAAATAGGGAATAAACAAAGAAGTTTTCAGTCCAATTGGTATGAAAAGTATAGGTGGTTAGAATGTAGCCCATCAAAGGATGCAGCATTTTGCTTTTACTGCTGTTTTGTCTCCTCTAATGGTGCAGCAAACAAGGGTCACACCGATCCAGCATTTATTGATAAGGGATTCAGAAACTGCCATAGGGCTAACAAATGTTTTAAAAACCACCAACTGCCAAAATCTCATGTGTTGAGCTGTTCTTCATGGTCAAGTTTTAATGAAGGGAAACCTATTGATGTATTGTTGGATGAGGGCAAGCAGGCTTATCTGTCTAAATAAGAAGAACAACGGTGCCATAACTGAAGTGTAATGGTGCGACTGATGGACATTGTTCTGTGTTTGGCGAAAGGTGGTAGACCATTCAGGAGTCACAATGAAAAAGCTGACAGTTTTGAGAGAGGTTTATTTCTAAATCATGTCAATATGCTCCAAAAATATGATCCCGTAATGGCAAAACATGTGCAACAATCTCCTTGAAATGCTACCTATCTGAGTAATCGCATCCAAAATGATTTAAATGTAGCCTTGCACAAGCTTGTGCAACAAAAGATTGTGTCTGTACTAAATGGAAAAATGGTCTCAATAATTGCCGACGACACTACTGACTGTGGATACCATGAACAGATGTACATTGTGGTGCGGTATTTTGACAATGAAAAACATAGTCCAGTTGAACATTTTGTGTCTGTTCCGAGACTATTAACAGTTGATGCTCAGTCTATTTTTGACCAGTTAAATGACGTCCTTGGCATTCTTAATATTGACTGGTCATCAGTGATGTCTGTCTGTTTTGATGGCGCATCTACTATGTCTGGATGTACTGTGGGAGTTCACATGAAATGTAAAGAAAGAAACAGTGAAATATTCTATGTACACTGCTATGCGCATTGTTTGAACCTTGTCTTAGAAGATGCATGCACTGCAAGTAAACAAAATAGAACTGTCTTTGATTTTTTTTCTTGTTATTCAGACTCTTTATGCCTTCATGGAGGGGAGTCCTGTGCGACATGCAGTAATGGAGAAGTTTTCACAAGAAGTAGAATCCCAGTTGAAGACTTTGAAACACAAGATGGGCATGCAGAGCGGAAGAATGGCTGCTGTAAAACAAAACTACTCCATCATTATACAAGCTTTATAAGAGATTATCAAAACAACTCACCTTGCTGACGCTAAAATAAAAGCCAAGGGTCTTATCCATGAACTAAATTCATTCAACTTCATCTTTACCCTTCACATGATGCACCCCATTCTCCAGATGGTGGTAAAAGTGAGTAAGACTCTTCAAGCTCCAGATCTCAGCTCACTTACTGCAATGACAGGGGTGAAAAGCTTGTGTAACTCTTTAGCTGCGACAAGAAGTGGCCCAGAATATTTTCAATCTATTTTCAATGACAGTGTGAAAATGTGTGTAGAGAATGATATATCGATTCCTCCAGTTAAGAAGAGAAAAATGTCCACTCATACTGATGACGCGTTTGAATCCCAGCATCACTTTGATACAAAAGAGGAGCAGGAGAGAATAACATCATTTTATCCACTCCTAGATTCAATGATTACTGGCATTGACCAGCAATTTGAACAGGAGACTTGTAAAATTGTGACTGCAATGGGAAAACTGCTGACCTTAGACATTGGCAGGGACGATATGAGAATCATTGCCAACAAATTTAAAGTGTCCTTGGATGAGTTGGAAGCTGAAGTCGGATTGCTTTGGGGTTATGACGGATCTGTTCCTAAAGGTAGCACTACGAACACCACCAGAGAGTGGCTTGATTGGCTAAAGGAATTGGATCGGTCTTCCATGTTCCAGGCCTTTTACAAATCTATTCAATGCTTTGCAGTCTTATCTGTTACAAGCTGTTCATGTGAAAGAACCTTTTCAAAACTAGCACATGTAAAAACCAAACTAAGAAGTACAATGTCCCAACAGCTCCTCGACTCACTCATGATTTTGTACATTGAACAAGAATTGGCTTTGTCAGTTAATTACAATGATGTGATTGAGGAATTTAAGTCCATAACACCTGGTGAGTGACGTCTCATTCTCTAGGACAGGAAGATGAAGAAACCTTTATCAGTTTTGGTCAATTTGGGTTAGCTTATTATCTGGTTAAAGATACAGTCAATTTTCATTATCTTTATCTTTGTATATGCCTGGTTGTCACTACAGCAAAAATTTGGTATTTTGTGTCTCATTTTTTAAGTTTGTATTTTTTAAGTAAAGTTTAGTTGTTAATTTAAAAAACATTAAGTTTAGTTAAGTTTTAGTTTCTTTAGTTTATTTGATGAATAAAAATAAAGTCCTTTATGATTGAGTATTCAATAAATGTTCGCCTTTAAAAAATAAATAAAATTCCCTGGGTGCACACCCTAATGAAATGTGTTGCGCATGCCTATGGAGCTACTCGCTATAAAAATAACTGCGAGGGGGATGACTGGGTACAGGCGGTCATGTGGAAGATGTGGATCTCAACATGGCCCCAAACAATGTGTTGCCTTTGAGAAATGCTGTCATAAATATGGGGAAAATAATCATTTTGCAAAATGCTGCAGATCCCAAATGCAGAAAAATCAGTCAGAGGGATCTATGAGTAATCCCAGAAAATTCCAATCCATTGACAGTTCAAGTGGATTCTGGCATTTCCCGTCTGATCCTTTATCATCAATGTGCAAAGAAGAAAGTGTCAAGGAACAAGAGAACAACTCAGACGCTAATGGAAGACTAATACTGAGAAGATCAGAGTAGGACATTAAATGTCCTGAAAGACTCGTAAAGACTTGCTTAGCTGCCAGGAGAAGGGGTATTTGAGGAAAGTGAGTGGTAGACTCACTCAAGAGTGGTGTGCTGGTAATCTCTTCTCTGTAAGTAGTTGACACATTGGGTTTATGGAAATGTACTAGATGAGTTGAGAATTTAATGTATGTGTTGTTAGATAGTTGTTAACTGATTTTATATATATATGAGTTAATTTATTCCCTTATAAGAGACAGTGTTGTGAGTGTGGGAATTTGGAGGTGGGGGTTGGGAACATTGCATGGCTGTTTACAGCAGTTCACCACAGAAGCTCTCCAGTTTGTTTTATAAAAGTTTTATTCCTTTCTCATTCACTTTGTTATTTAATGAATCCCAAGATTGTTACACTCCCTATGACTTTCTTTCTCTGAAATGTCTGAGAGCTCAGCCTGAAGACAACCCCATGGCTCTCAAACTAAAGGAATACATTACCTCAACAGCTTATTTGAATCACCCCCATCAAATGCCTTAAGGGTCCAGTATATTGCTTATCCCTTGTGCCTCATTCTGGTCCCAGGAACACCTCAGTGATACTAATTTAAAATCTCAATATTCAGGTGCCACAGGTCATGGGTACTCCCCAACTCCTTAGCTAGCTCGTCATTTCCTTCCCTGTCTCCCACCATGGGATATTTTGTATCCTTGTCTCATTTCAGTTTCTTTTTCTTTGTTGATCTATTTCCCACTCTTCCTGTGTATATCTCCTTGTGTTTGTCCCCCTTCTCCTCCATCATTCTACCCATTGCCTTACTCCTTTGTTTGCCCCTTCTCTTCCCTCCGCATGGGGAGAGATAAATTCTGTGCCTCCACAGTTTTATATCTCAGCATCATCATCAGATCCCAGACAGAATCAGGAAATGCAGAAATGGAAGTGGAATGGGGAGGGCTAGAATGGGGACAATAGGTAACTTTGAGGCGAATATCTTTTAGGTTACTATCAAGATTCTGTTCAGTCTCTGTTCAAAGGATGAGATAATGTTCAGGTTGTTTAATTTATTGCACCTATCTCTAAGTGTTTTCCTTTGATTTGATTTGAATGAGTTGTTAGGATAGAAGTTTGCACTGTTAATTTTGGTTATTTTAGCTTTTTGCTGATGTTGTTTATTTGGCACAGTACTTCTGAACACAAGCTGTCTGATGTATAAAATGATGTTACGTGTAGTTAGTCCTCTATCCATTTTTACAGTCTTTATCTTATTCTGTGTGTAATATATCAATGATTTGTAGCTCTTGGTGGAAAAAAAGGAGCAATAACAGATTAGGCACTGTCACATGCATTGTGAGATTAAGATAGCCAGCTATAAAATGCAAGTTTTAACATGAGGGTTTGATGAAAGGACTGAGGTCCTGAAGCTGTAGACCTAATGAACCTTATGAAATTTATTGACAGTAGAATTCAGAGTAATAATCCAGAGAGGAAGATAATGGTTAAATACACTCAGATCGATCAGGGAATAATGGCTCCATTCCTTTTCTCTCAGCTATGAAATATACCTCTAAAGTGACCTTTGTTTTTTGTTTTTTTTCAAGGAATCATTTAAAGATTGGACAGTGATTTTATACACTTAAAGTCTGTTCCTACTGAGAGCTTTTTGAGTCTATATACTGGAAGAGATCGCTGGGATATGTTCTTTCAGGAAAACCCAGATTAAAATCTCTTGCCTGTCAGTGTCCTTGCAAATGGCAGAATTTATTAAAGGGTAAAGGTGTTTCTGTCCCTTCATGAATGAGTGAACTAAGCTCTGAATTTATGTGTCTTCTTCAATAAGGTTTCCAACTTGTGCTTTGGAAAAAGGATATCAGTAATATTGTGCAATGCTAGAATTATAGTGAAACATCTGTCTAGTTCTTTACTGAGCTAACCAAAGTGATCTCAGACTTTAATATAAACTAACTGAGTTTTAATCATCTATACTGTAGGGATCTTTCCAAACTGCATATTTATTTATGCAAATACAATTTTAAATATTTTTAAATGTGTGACAGGTTGGATCACAGAAACCCCCTTGGGGCTGCCAACTGATGTGCCAAGACTACTTCTGCCCCTGCTTTCCCTGCCCTCCCAGCTTGGGACGTCAGTGCCCTGCCCGGTTTGAGCCAGACCCGCTAGCCTGCTGCAAACCCAGACCCAGGTCTGAACCACATCCCCTAACAGCTGTAGGCTTAATTGAAAGCAGTTTAAGAAGTGTTCCTGTCCTTAACTCTCAGATGCTCAACTCCCAATGGGGTCCAAACCCCAAATAAATCTGTTTCACCCTGTATAAAGCTTATTCAGGGTAAACTCATAAATTGTTCGTTCTCTATAACACTGATTTCTCCTGCCCCCCCCCCAGGTATTTGCCCCCCCCCCCCGGTATTAATACATACTCTGGGTTAATTAATAAGTAAAAAGTGATTTTATTAAATACAGAAAGTAGGATTTAAGTGGTTCCAAGTAATAGCAGACAGAACAAAGTGAATTACCAAGCAAAATAAAATAGAACATGCAAGTCTGTCTAAGAAAACTGAGTACAGATAAAACCTCACCCTCAGAGGAATTCCAGTAAGCTTCCTTTTACAGACTAGTCTCCTTCTAGTCTGGGTCCAGCAATCACTCACATCCCCTATAGTTACTGTCCTTTGTTCCAGTTTCTTTCAGGTACCCTTGGGGCAGAGAGGCTATCTCTTTAGCCAGCTGAAGACAAAATGGACCTGTCTCCCACGGGCTTAAATAGACTTTCTCTTGTGGGAGGAGACCCCCTCCTCTCTCCTATGCAAAGTCCAGCTCCAAGATGGCATTTTGGAGTCACATGGGCAAGTTGTACAGGGAGACTTTGGCAAACCAGTAAAGTGCCTGAAACCACTATGGCTTATTGCTAAAAGCAGCCAAGTCAGCAGGCTGTAAATTGGCCATTCAGCACTCTCAGTTTGACCAGGGGAGGGGGAGAGTTTTGGGTGCCACAGAAAGGGCAGCTTGACCCCGCATCCTTCCTGATAAGAATTGTGTTGAAGTGGCTGGTGCATACATTTTCGAAGAGCAGGATGTGCCCCAGGAATGTCTATTGGGGCCTCTGGAAAAACCCACACCTGGTTAATCGATAATCAGAAGGAACCTCTTGCTTGACTATTGAAACTGCTTACTTAACAAGTTTTCTTTAAGGGACATGTCATTCTATTACTAATGTATAAATAAGGGGGAAAAGTTTGAGGTAGTTGGACTCTTTTTGGACTCTCCCTCTGGATACATCTTGCAGTCCCCACCGGCAGACGGAAGATTTGGCCACTGGAAGCCTGCCGCTGTGCCACTAGAGAGCCACACTCAGCTTTGGTAATTATCAAGGGTTGGGGGTGTTTTACTAACCTTTTGCGGACTTGTGTTAGTGCTTGAGACTAAGTAAAATTTAACTTTAAGTGAAAGCACTCTTGTGTTGTCCTGTTTGTGCCAGCCATCTATCGGTCGGATGGCCGTGTCTCCCCTGATTTATTTCCTGACACCAACTCGCACAGAGTAAAAGTTACCAAGAGCTTTGGGTTGAAAGAACCCCGGGTAACAAAGTCACATCTCCATGCATGACTCAGTTTTTACAGGCAGCAGCCATTGCTTACATGCTACCTTGAAGATCCTCAAGTAGACTTCTTGTGTGGATTGGAGCCTTCCAAAATCCATTGTGCATTAAGTGCTTCTTAATTGGGCACTTAACTTGCAAATTCCTTTCTAAAGAAGCTGAGCAAATGCCTTACTAAGGTTATTTAAAATCAAACAAGTATACAGCCAATATTCATAACTTCGAATACGACAATGACACATGCATACAAATAGGAAGAATAGATTCAGTAGATCATAACCTTTACAGAGATATGTTACATGGCATATGTAGTATAAAACATATTCCAGTTATGTCATATATACATTCATAAGCATATTTCCATAAAGCCTTATGGGGGGCACTGTCACAAAATGATAATGACATTTTTCTGTTGCTTAAAGACAGTTTTAGCAAATTTTCACATGTGGGTATAATATTCATGTGTGGATGATTCAACAGAAAGTTAGCATGGTCACACTGCATGCAGGACTATGTAGTAGTGAAATGGATCTCCTTTTTATTTTAAGTGGAAGGCAGGTCAGACAGCTCAGCAATGGATGGAGGTAAATGACTTGTGTTTCCATACTGCACCATTTAAAACTACAACTGACTAGAAAACTGACAGAAACCAGTGTTGGAAATCACTGTTCTGTTGAAATTGAAATGCTTCACAAAATCGTACTGATTTTGCTGAAATTTCATTTTGGAGGAAAAAGGGGGAAAAATCTGACAATGTCACAATATCCCATTTCAATGTTGTCAAAACAAAACATTTCTATTTTTCCTTTCAAAACAACCTTTTGTTTTGAATTTTTTAAAAACTTTGTATTATGTACTATAAAATAAAAAAGTCAAAATTAAAATGAAACCGTTGTCAAAACAAAACATTTTGATTGAGCCAAAATGATTTTTTCCCCCCAGAATATACTTTCTGAGAATTTAAAAAATGTCGGGTCTTGTTCTGAATTGGAATGAAAACAAATTTCAAAAACTCAAAATCCTCCATGAACAGAATTTCTGTTCTCCACTCAGTTTTAGTGTAGTGGTCATCTGGCACCCCCTTAAACTGGGAAAAGTGACCAGGATGCTAAATTTCCCTCCCTTCAAACAGAGGAGGAGCAAGGAGGTTAAGATTGGTAGAGAGCAGAAAGAAATTGTCAGAGGGGAATAGAGGTGTATGAAAGCAGGGGAAGCCAAGCCTGGATGGAGCCTACTATTAATACCATGTCTGCTTGGTTGGCATTGCCCTCTTATGCCAATATATTGGTCTAAAATATACTCCCATTTAAACACAAAGATTGCTAGTAATGGAGTAAATTTATCCCTGATTTAACTTCATTGACTTCAGTGCAGCATATCTGTCTGCACATTTATGTCTGTTGAACTAAATTACACAACTGGCAATCTTGATACCCAAGGCTGGTCTAGACTACAAAGTTAGGTCGGCTTAAAAACATTGCTCGGGGCTGTGAAAAATTTCACACCCTGTGTTCTGTAATAAAGCCGACCTAAGCCTGAGTGTAGACACTGCTAGGTTGATCCCTAGACCTAGCTAGCACCTCTCAGAAAGATGGATTTACTAAAACGCCTTCTGACACTATAATAAGTGTCTACATTCCAACAAGGCAGCTGCAGCAGTACAGCTGTGTTACTGTAGCATTTCCAGTGTAGACATACGCTCAGGTAAAAGAAAAGTAGAGCTATGGAGGAAACAAGTTTTCCTGTCTCATGAAAATTTTTGAGATTTTGAAAATTTATCCCATCCCAGATCAGGATAATAATTCAATCTACAAAATTTTCAAGAATCAAAAAAAAAAAATCCAAAAAAGTTTGATTCAGAATTGAAATATTTCATTTTGACAATTTAAAAATGTTTAATTTTGATTTTGCCCATTTTAAACTGGAAAATCTTGTTACTACAGGTAACTTAAATTTCAAAACAAAAAGTTGTTTTGCCAGAAAACTAGTTTTTTATTTAGAAAATATTGAAATGAAATCGTTCAACAATTTTGAACCTTTTTTCAAACTTTTCTTGGGCTGAGAAATTTGTTGAAACCAACCCTTCCCCAGAAAATATTTTGATTTCAACAAATTGGCATTTTTGACAAAAATGTTTCATTGAAAAATTCCAGCGAGCTCAAAAGAAAATTATTGAAGCTGCTTTGATTGTAGCTAGAAAGAACAGTCCTCTGAAATGGGTAATTTGTGCTCCTCTCCCCACTGCCATCTCTAGTAGAATGGTTACTACATGTTTGGAGCTTCAAAAAGGGCTAGGTTTGAAGAAAGTATGACCAAAATACCTGCATAATTTATCAAAATGCTATAAAGAGCAATGTGGAAATGTTTTCAATCAAAATGAAATCACTGAATATTTAGGGTTTTTTTGCCAGTTCTGTATTGAGTGTGATTTATGTGACATTACAGCTGAAAAATTTACAATAGCAAAAGGCCATTTTTGTCCTTAAAAACATTCTGGGTGTAAATAGCTGTTTTGTGTGTGTTATGTGTACCAGGGCTTCTTGACATCATTGATTTCTGGGGCCTGAGGAAAATGTTATAGAATCTAGCCAGTAAATTCAAAGCCTGACCAGTCAACATCTGCCAACAATTGTACACCGTTACTTTAGATATCTTTTTCTACTCTCAGTTGTTGTTCCAATTTAACTAAATCAGTATAACCCTTAGTGTGGGCACACTTATTTATGATACAAATTACATTGATATAATACATACTTTTATAATGCTATAATGGCATCCACACTAGTGGTTTGCACCCATTTAGTTAAATGAGTTTTTCCATAAATTCAGTTAAAAAGTGATGAAAAAATGATGGTAAACAAGACCTAAGATAGGTAATTTCAGTCACCACTATGGAAACTGCTGGCTTTTTAATGCACAAGTTTCTGTGAGCGAAGCAAGCATTGTTATCAAATACTCCATAAATCAAATGTTGTTGTTAATACCCAAGCTATTAAATGGCAACTTTGGAGAACTCTATTAATATCTTTGCTGCTACACAGGCAAACTGATTCAGAGCTTGCCATTCCTTTCTGTGTCAGCCCAGCATCTGCCAATAGTGAAGAAATAAGAGTTAATATTTAAGAATCTTGGAAATGATTATTGCAGCATTTCACTTGATGCTTTCTGAGTACAAGGATTCATCATCCAGAATCTTGCAGTACAAGACAAGGATGATTTTCCCATTAGAAATCAGGACTCCCTGCAATTTGATTTTTTACCACATTTGATAAACACAATATTGTGCCTAAGCTCTAAAGTGAGGTTTTCTCCTCTTGGGATCCTCCAGAGACAGTGATCTGTAGCTAAAGAGAAATTAAAAAAAAAAAAAAAAAGACAATAACTGAGTTTTCTTGTTCCTTTTTAGGTTTCAACATTGTGACTTCTGTAGAGGCATCTGAACTCTGAGCCATTAGTGTTTGTTTGCACATCTACCAGAGGATTATGGTATGTGGATCTGTCTGGCTCCCCTGTTAGTTCCTCTTTGCCTCCCTCACAAAAATCACTTTTCAACAGAGACAGGAAAGCTGTCTTCATGTTTTGTTGCATAGACCCTGATTTTCTATGGCAGAAATTGCTGTGGGATCTCTGTATGTCCCTGTACTTGAAGGGAACTCTATTATTTCAAAAGTACAACAGTTCCCCACAGAGACAATCTTCTGGACAATTCAGTATTGCTAAGTGGCATTCTGAAAAATATTTCTTAAGCACCCTCTGGTATAGTACTCTCCTAAACTGTGACCTACTGTGCTGGGATGTTGTTGCCTGAATTGCCAATGGGAAATGCATCTTAAAGCAAGTTGTATGTAAGAGGGGGCCTGCTGGGCTGTTTCAGGAAAAATCCCTATTTAGGGGCTGCATCCTGTTTTTCCCTCACCAGTTACTCCTTATCTTCTCCTTATATCAGAGGGGTAGCCATGTTAGTCTGTGTCCACAGAAACAACGAGGACTCCAGTCGCACTGTAAAGACTAACAGATTTATTTGAAAAACTCACTTCTTCAGATGAAGTGGGTTTTTTACCCATGAAAGCTTATGCCCAAATAAATCTGTTAGTCTTTAAGGTGCCATCGGACTCCTCGTTATTTTCCCCTGTGACATTTCCCAGTAATACTGGAAAGTAAGTGGCCATCCCCTACCTCCAACTGCAAAAACCCTATGAAAATTAATACAAAAACAACATCATTAAGAAAGCTTCAGGGGACACCACCACCAAACCCTCCTTAACTAGCACATTGACTATACTCTCTTCACTAGATTATATTTATTGACCCACAGCAGCTGAAAAAAAATAACCAATAATTTAACCAATCATTTTCTAGGGGAAGGATACAAATATTCCACATAAAAGCAAAGAGGTAACAAGAATGTTTTAATTAACATCATCCTTCCTGACAATGTCAGGGTCCATGTCTTCCACTCATCATCTTTAACCTAACAGGAGGCAAATTTCTCTCCCAGTTCAGCTCAGCTACTGAATCACTGCTAAAAGTTACTCCCAAAGTATCTATAACCCTGCAAGGGCTCATCACAATTTGCAGCTTCTCTGAAAGAGTAAAAGAGTAACCCAAAATCCCCACCCACAAACCTTTGCTCTTTTTCATGTTGATAGCTGCTCGGGCTGCAGCTGAACAACTGTTTAAGGTGTCAAAAAATCTCTCTATCTTTTGGCCTGGCTCTAGCACTGTGACATCATCCACATGGGTGAAAATTGACATGGACATTGACAGAGTGAAATTCTCCCTTAAACTATACATTTAAGCTCTGAAATCCTGTTACCATATGCTTCCTGCAGCAAAGGGTCCAAAGAAAAACAATACAACAGGGAAATCAAGGGACTTACCTTATCACAGAATGTATCTATATAGCTTTCCTCGTTCCCACCCATCTCATCCTGCAAATATATCAGAGGAGGCTGTCCCACTTTTTGTCCTAAAAGTTCTTTGCAAATTTAATTGATTCCAGCTTTCTCCTTCAATACTGTACCATTTCCTTAACTTCTTCTAAGACCCTTATTTCTTTGTATTCCCCATCTCACAATCGACCATGAAGATCTGTCAAATAGCTCTTCAATACTAAATAATGCTTGTAATCAGTTGTGTACAGATGTCCTGAAGAGGAACATAGAGAGATCTCCAGGCTCCACTTTGGTCCATTCCCACCATTCCATCTGGGATACATAAAACTCCCAAACTGTTTCTTATTCCATAACAATGCCTTCAGCCTTTCCAACTACAACTGCATTATTGAATAAATAATTATTTAGTTTCCAATAACTCTGGCCAAAAGCTACTGTTCCATACTCCCAAGTTCAACACAGACCAAGCAGTGGTCAGAAAACTCTGCACTGCACATCGTTTGATCAGTGAGGTTTGATCACATACAACCTGTCCAATTGACTACCCGATTAGCCTCTAAAAATGTAAATGCCCCCTCCTTTCTTAAATGAGGATGCCCCAAAACATCCTTTAACCCAATGGTATCACACACTGCTTGTAAGTAAGTTTCATCAGCAAGTAACCCTTTAGGTTGCTTCTCTGTTAGTCACTGCAACTAAACAATTAAAATCCTCCATTCACAACATCTGTTGAGATGTCATTAAGATAGAAACAATCTCTATAAAAAGATCTTTCCCCAGCTTCTGATGCTGTGGGCCATAGATGGTGACACAATGATATCTCACACCCAAACAGAATCCATGAATAACCCCCTTCCTGGCTGCAGTTTTACCATCCTCCACACCAATACTACAGAAATATAAAACAGTATCCTCCCTCCATCATAAGTATTAGGCCCCATGGATGAAAAAGATGGGCCCCTCTTCCAATCTCTCTGAGCTCCCATTACATCACACCAAGAACATAGTATTTTTTCATGGATCCCCACTAGATCCAAACTCTGCCCCTCCAAAAATTGAAAAATCATCTGCTTTTGGCGCAAGGTCAGAATGGAGGGCAGGTTTTAAGTTCAAATTTTCACTACCATCTAAATAAATGCTCAAGTCCAGTTGTCACAGATGCTTGTAATCCCCACTGAGTTGACTGCGTTGTCATTGCTACTAATCGCTCTGACTTACTCCTTTCTCTCACTCTTTCCTTCTCTTTGACCTCTTTTTTCTTATTGTCTAGTTTGTTGTTCTCAAACAGGGGCCTCCTGAGGCCCCAGATCCTCAACCCAACTCTGATAGGTTTTTCTGAGCTTGTGCAAGCTGAGTTCCTCTAATAAATGTGCGGGCAATGTACCCACAGGCTCCTCCCTCTGTTTTCCCTCGTCCACAAGAACACCTAATGCAGCAAACCTGTTAGCCACTGGAACTGTGAAAATGCTGTGTGGTTCTGACAGGAGTAGGCTGCCCTCAGTGACTATAACCCAGCATTCTTCTTGATTCTATCGTTCCTTATCTGGCTTCATGAAACTCTACTGCTCCTGCAGTTGAGTGCATCAAAACCTGCTACCCAACTAGCAAGTCAGGGAAGGAGGAAGGGTCCTTGACAGGTTGGAATGATGTCTTTCTCTATTATGCCACACCTCTGGGCCTATAAATCTATCTGCTTTCCCCACACATATTACATCGAAAGATGTCCCTTCAGTCCGCAGTCTTGTGTGTGTTAGCACCACAGCACATGTACTTCCTCACCTCACAGCCCATCCTAAAATGCTCTGTAGAGTCACAGGTAAAACAAGTGCATGGCCCCCCCAGCATACTTACAGTAATCCCACTCAGAATCTAAATAAAATTCATAAGGGAGATGTGCTGTATTAATCTACTAGAGTGCAATGGTGCCTTTAAATTCACCATTCCAAACTGTAAATCAATCATAAACTTCAACTGGAGGCTCCAACATTTTAGCATAACATGAAACCCAATGCAGAACATCTGCTTCATATATATATTCATTGTGGAAGAAAACAGTCACAGGCTTAATAGCAGGTTGGAATAAAGAAATGGCTATTATATCATCCCAAACCCTAGTCCCCTTTCTAATTCCAGACTGCTCCCAGAAAAATTCCACTTCACCATAAGGGTAAAATCTAACATTGAATTCTCTGCTGCTGGACAGGTGTATTATAGCTTACATCTGTGAAGGAGACACTCCTAAAGATATTAATAAAAGAATCTCAACAACTAAATCCCTAGTGGGACATTTGTCCATGTCCCCTAGGTATCACACTTGAATGATATATTTTTGTCGAGGTATCCTAAAATAATGCTCCATTGTGATGAGTTTTGCCCAGAAGCTCAATCCTGACCAGCTGTAACTGCTACATAGGATATCTTCCCAGGCAGCCCCTCAGGAGACACATGGCTGGAAACAGACACCTCATGTCCTTCTTTATTGTCATTCTTCCTCAGTTGCTCACTCATGACAGGCCTTTGAGCTCCCTCATCAGTATTAGGATTTCTCTTTTGTGTTGCTGGGAACCTCAGGTGGAAGGAAAAACAAAAGACCCCTTTTCAGAGTCTAAAAAATACCTCGTGTGGGCCACTTTTCCCTGTGATCGACTTCTACCCTTAATAACTCTCGGAGTGGAGTCCCTTAAAGTGAATAGAGCCCCTGAACTGGAAGCGACCACAGTATTCCTCCTCCTCCCCTCACAGGGGAAAGGAAAGCCACAGCCACATTTCTGATACACTCCAACTGGGCCAAAACTCCACTGCATTCTTCCTCCTCCTCAAGACCCCATGCAGAGCTGAGATAGAGGACACACACTGCAAATCATTTCCCAGAGTACATAGAACTAGTTCCACCCCCTCCATATTCAGAGCTCTGTCTGGCAGCCACTCTCCAAGAGCAGGCAAAGCAAGCCTCTTTTTCTTTTTGAACATGTACTCCTGTCACCTATCCCTTCACCCCAAATCCTTCCCCATCCCCCCCACCTACCCACTGCAATTCCTAAGACAGATTCCCCACAGGTGCCTTTGGCCTGGGGACCCAAATCCCCAGGGACCACAAACCCCAAGTCCCATAACATTGGCTGATAGTAACACTAGATCTACCAGTCTGCGCACACTAACTTCTACATCAGCCTCCAAACAAACAGACTCTGCCACCATCATATGCAGAGAACCTACTGGAGAACCAAAGCCTCCTTCGGCCCCACCATTTAAGGCTGCAGTCATCTTGGCAGGAAGAGGAAGTGAGAGGTATTGCTTTTCTCCATTCTAACTCAAGATAAAATGGCTCCATGGCCACTTTGAAGCACACCTACCTAGATTTGGCACCATGTACCAGTTGGGAATGGACTGCCACCTTCCTCCTAGGAACACCTCGGCATGCTCCTCAGGCAACTAAGCTGGCTCTATGCCACCTAGGAACTCATCAACACTAGGAGAATCCGCAGTTGAGGACATATGGCTGGTATCCAGCTCCTATATACCACGGGAGTGATGGAAAGGGACCAGAGTGGGCCTCAGGATTGAACTCTTTGAATCTAGGATGGATGGGTAAAAGATTACTAGCTGGCTATTTAACTACTAGTTCTAGGAAGAGATGAACATATGAGTCTCTGTAGTGTTTATGGGCCAGCAAAGATAGCTAAAGGGTTAATACAGAATGTTTTGGTCACTGTGGAAATGTATATTTAGCACACAATTTTATTATTACTCTCACCATTAAAAATTTATATCTTATTTCCAGGCTGAATTTGTTTATCTTCAACTTCCACCCATTGGATCAGGTTATACCCTTCTTTGCTAGATTGAGCCCATTAAAAAAATTTGTTCTCCAGGTAGGTACTTTTAGACTGTAATCAAGTCACCCCTTAACTTTCTCTTTATTGAGCAAAATAGCTTGAGCTCTTTGAATCTATTACTACAAGGCATGTTTTCAATCATAGAATCTCAGGGTTGGTAATCTAGTCCAACTCCCTGCTCAAAGCAGGACCAATCCCCAACTAAATCATCCCAGCCAGGGCTTTGTCAAGCCGGGCCTTAAAAACCTCTAAGGATGGAGATTCCACCACCTCCCTAGGTAACACATTCCAGTGCTTCACCACCCTCCTAGTGAAAAAGTTTTTCCTAATATTCAACCTAAACCTTCTCCACTGCAACTTGAGACCATTACTCCTTGTTCTGTCATCAGCTACCACTAGGAACAGTCTAGATCCATCCTCTTTGGAACCCCCTTTCAGGTAGTTGAAAGCAGCTATCAAATCTCCCCTCATTCTTCTCTTCCGCAGACTAAACAATCCCAGTTCCCTCAGCCTCTCCTCATAAGTCATGTGTTCCAGTCCCCAATCATTTTTGTTGCCCTTCGCTGGATGCTTTCCAATTTTTGTACATCCTTCTGGACACAGTACTCCAAATGAGGCCTCACCAATGTCGAATAGAGGGGAATGATCATGTCCCTCGATATGCTGGCAATGCCCCTACTTATACACCCCAAAATGGTGTTAGCCTTCTTGGCAACAAGGGCACACTGTTGACTCATATCCAGCTTCTCGTCCACTGTAACCCCTAGGTCCTTTTCTGCAGAACAGCTGCCTAGCCATTCGGTCCCTAGTCTGTAGCGGTGCATTGGATCCTTCCGACCTAAGTGAAGGACTCTGCACTTGTCCTTGTTGAACCTCATCAGATTTCTTTTGGCCCAATCCTCTAATTTGTCTAGGGCCCTCTGTATCCTATCCCTACCCTCCAGCATATCTGCCACTCCTCCCAGTTTAGTGTCATCTACAAACTTACTGAGGGTGCAGTCCACGCCATTCTCCAGATCATTAATGAAGATACTGAACAAAACTGGCCCCAGGACAGACCCTTGGGGGAATCAGTTTGATACCGGCTGCCAACTAGACATGGAGCCATTGATCACTACCCTTTGAGCCCGACAATCTAGCCAGCTTTCTATCCACCTTATAGTCCATTCATCCAGCCATACTTCTTTAACTTGCTGGCAAGAATACCGTGGGAGATCGTGTCAAAAGCTTTGCTAAAGTCAAGGCATAACACGTCCACTGCTTTCCCCTCATCCACAGAGCCAGTTATCTCGTCATAGAAGGCAATTAGATTAGTCAGGCATGACTTGCCCTTGGTGAATCCATGCTGACTGTTCCTGATCACTTTCCTCTCCTCTAAGTGCTTCAGAATTGATTCCTTGAGGACCTGCTCCTTGATTTTTCCAGGGACTGAGGTGAGGCTGACTGGCCTGTAGTTCCCCGGATACTCCTCCTTCCCTTTTTTAAAGATGGGCATTACGTTAGCCTTTTCCAGTCGTCCGGGATCTCCCCCGATCGCCATGAGTTTTCAAAGATAATGACCAATGGCTCTGCAATCACATCTGCCAACTCCTTTAGCACTCTTGGATGCAGCACATCTGGCCCCATGAACTTGTGCTCGTCCAGCTTTTCTAAATAGTCCCGAACCACTTCTTTCTGCACAGAGGTCTGGTCACCTCCTCCCCATGCTGTGCTGCCCAGTGCAGTAGTCTGGGAGCTGATCTTGTTCGTGAAGACAGAGGCAAAAAAAGCATTGAGTACATTAGCTTTTTCCACATCCTCTATCACTAGGTTGCCTCCCTCGTTCAGTAAGAGGCCCATGCTTTCCTTGACTTTCTTCTTATTGCTAACATACCTGAAGAAACCCTTCTTGTTACTCTTAACATCTCTTGCTAGCTGCAACTCCAAGTGTGATTTGGCCTTCCTGATTTCACTCCTGCATGCCTGAGCAATATTTTTATACTCCTCCCCAGTCATTTGTCCAAGCTTCCACTTCTTGTAAGCTTCTTTCTTGTGTTTAAGATCAGCAAGGATTTCACTGTGAAGCCAAGCTGGTCGCCTGCCATATTTACTATTCTTTCTACACTTTGGGATGGTTTGTCCCTGTAACCTCAATAAGGATTCTTTAAAATACAGCTAGCTCTCCTGGACTCCTTTCCCCCTCATGTTATTCTCCCAGGGGATCCTGCCCATCAGTTTCCTGAGGGAGTCAAAGTCTGCTTTTCTGAAGTCCAGGGTCCATATTCTGCTGCTCTCCTTTCTTCCTTGTGTCATGATCCTGAATTCAACCATCTCATGGTCACTGCCTCCCAGGTTCCCATCCACTTTTTCTTCCCCTCCGAATTCTTCCCAGTTTGTGAGCAGCAGATCAAGAAGAACTCTGCCCCTAGTTGGTTCCTCCAGCACTTGCACCAGGAAATTGTCCCCTACACTTTCCAAAAACTTCCTGGATTGTCTGTGCACCGCTGTATTGCTCTCCCAGCAGATATTAGGGTAATTGAACTCTTCCATGAAAACCGGGACCTGCGATCGAGTAACTTCCGTTAGTTGCTGGAAGAAAGTCTCATCCACCTCATCCCCCTGGTCTGGTGGTCTATAGCAGACTCCCACCATGACATCAACCATGTTGCTCACACTTCTAAAGTTAATCCAGAGACTCTCAGGTTTTTTTGCAGTTTCATACCGGAGCTCTGAGCTGTCATACTGCTCTCTTACATACAATGCAACTCCCCCACCTTTTCTGCCCTGCCTGTCCTTCCTGAACAGTTTATATCCATCCATGACAGTACTCCAGTCATGTGAGTTATCCCACCAAGTCTCTGTTATTCCAATCACATCATAATTCCTTGACTGTGCCAGGACTTCTAGTTCTCCCTGTTTGTTTCCCAGGCTTCTTGCATTTGTGTACAGGCACTTAAGATAACTCGCTGATCATCCCACTTTCTCAGTATGAGGCAGGAGCCCTGCCCTCTTGTTCTCTCCCACTCGTGCTTCCTCCCTGTATTCCACTTCCCCACTTACCTCAGAGCTTTGGTCTCCTTCCCCCAGTGAACCTAGTTTAAAGCCCTCCTCACTAGGTTAGCCAGCCTGCTCGCAAAGATGCTCTTCCCTCTCTTCGTTAGGTGGAGCCCATCTCTGCCTATCACTCCTCCTTCTTGGAACACCATCCCATCGTCAAAGAATCCAAAAGCCTTCTCTCCGACACCACCTGCATAGCCATTCGTTGACTTCCACGCTTCGACGTTCTCTACCCAGGCCTTTTCCTTCCACGGGGAGGATGGACGAGAACACCACTTGCACCTCAAACTCCTTTATCCTTCTTCCCAGAGCCATGTAGTCTGCAGTGATCCGCTCAAGGTCATTGTTGGCAGTATCACTGGTGCCCATGTGGAGAAGCAGGAAGGGGTAGCGATCCAAGGACTTGATGAGTCTCTGCAGTCTCTCCTTCACATTGTGAATTCTAGCTTCTGGCAAACAGCAGACTTCTCGGTTTTCCCGGTCAGGGCAGCAGATAGATGATTCAGTCCCCCTGAGGACAGAGTCCCCAACCACCACCACCCACCTCCTTCTCTTGGGAGGGGTGGTTGTGGCACCCCATCCCTAGGGCAGTGCACCTCATGCCTTCCAATCGGCAGGGTCTCCTCCTGCACCCTTCCCTCAGATGTATCATCTAGTCCACTCTCCGCATCAGTACCTGTGGAGAGAACATGAAAACAGTTGCTTACCTGTATCTGCATTGCTGGTATATGGACGCTCCCCTTTCTTCTCCTGGAGGTCACATGCTGCCAAATTTCTTCACCGTCCTTCTGTCCCTGCTGCGCGGCCTGCTCTGAATCTGCAGAATGTTGTGCCTGTAGAAGCATATCCTGATGTCTGTCCAGGAAATCTTCAGTTTCTCTTATGCAACACAGGGTCGATACTTGTTTCTCCAGACCTTGAACCTTCTCTTCCAATATGGAGACCAGCTTGCACTTTGTACAGACAAAGTCGCTTCTGTCCTGTGGAAGAAGCAAACATGGCACATCCTGTGCCGGTCACAACAGCTGAACGCTCCCTGTCCATATTACCTTCCTTCTACGAGCTTCCTCAGGAGTTGTAGTAACTACTCAGAGAAGCCTGCAAGATGAAAGTCTCAGTGGGCTCTCCCCGGGCAAACTCCAAGGCAAACTCCTTCTGTTCACTTCTCCGGTGTTCGCCACTCAGCTGGTACGCAGCTGACTGGCTTTTTATAACAGTCAGGCCTACTCAAGGCTCACCTGGAACAAAGCACTCCCAATTCACACTTTTCAAACAATCAAGTACACAGTCAAACTGACAAACTGTCCCCGCAACAGACACTCAGATACTCACCAACACAGGCCCCCCTAATGCAGCACTTAGCGTACCTCCTCTCGGACAGATCCCAGGCAAACTCACTCTGTTAGCCTCTCCGCTGTTCGCCTTTAATCATGCTCATTGATTTTCTCTGAACCCTCTCCAGTTTATCAGCATCCCTCTTGAATTGTGGGCACCAGCAGTTGCTCCAGTACCAATACAGAGGTAAAATAACCTCTCTACTCCTACTCTATATTCATGCACCCCAAATTCATATGAGCTCTTTTGGCCCGAGCATCACACTGGGAGCTCATATTCAGCTGATTATTCACCATGACCCCCAAACAAATTCAAGAAAAGCTCAGCCTGTTGTGAGGAGGGTATTCAAACCTATGCCCCCAGGGGAAACTGGGACCTCAATGCACTGCCTTAAACTACTTAGTTATCCTCACGTTATTCAAGGTGCTCTACAAACACATATTTAGAGATCTAATATTGTACATTTTAAATAGGGATAAAGAGCGGGACAAAGAGAGTATTATTATCCCTACTTTACATATGGGGAACTGAGGCACAGAAAGATTGAGAGATATGCCTAAAATCAGTTCTAAACTCTGAAAATAGAAAGTTAAAATCGTTTCTTACTTTAGTTGACCTATCATTTCTCATTCATTATTGAGATGTTGACTCCTGCCTCTGATCAGCCCCTGATTCCACTTGATGAATTTTCAACCAAGCACCTTCATGCTTTCTCACATGGCATCCCTCAAGCCTGGGGGAGCTTCCTGTAAAAACTGATAAAGTGTCCTAATTACCCACATTCAAATCCCTCCCTAAAACTCTTTTGCTATGAAAACTACAAAAATCTTTACAATGGTTAGGCTGCTTGGTCCTGATATCACTGGCTCTCATGCTGACCAATATTGTCTCATTGTACTCTCCCATCTGTCTGTATCTATTTGTTGTCTTTGTCTTATACTTGGATTGTAAGATTATTGGAGCTGAGACCATCTTTTTGTTCTGTGTTACAGCACCTAGCACAAGAGGGGTTCTGGCGATCTATGATTAGGACTCCTAAATCCTATGGTATTAGAAATAATGAATAATAATATAAAACAACAGTCCATCAGCCTT
The DNA here is from genome assembly GCF_965140235.1 of Caretta caretta. Taxonomy (NCBI): domain Eukaryota; kingdom Metazoa; phylum Chordata; order Testudines; family Cheloniidae; genus Caretta; species Caretta caretta. The sequence continues at coordinate 62,212,276 of NC_134208.1, read as the reverse complement.
TCTCTCTCCACACACCCACCCACCCACCCACACACTGCTTCCCAAATGTAGCAACAGTTTGCAGTCAAAGATACTTAATCTTTGGCCTTTAATCTAATCCTGGATTTAAGTTATTCCTCGAAATCCTGAATTATATGTGTATAACCTATTTCACATACAAAAAACGTCAGTCTGAATTCATCTACTTTTACAGTTTATTTTATAGTTATTCACCTTTTTCCAGAGCTTTGAGATCCTGAGATAAAAGGCACTGTACAAATGCTAAGTATTATTAATTATTAGTGAAAAATACTAGTGCTATAATTTTTTATAATAAATTAGTATAAGTCATTAAATTAATGTCTGAACGTGGCTTAGAAAGTTATATAACTGCTAACTGTTAGTTTTTCTGCATTTTTAATATGTGAAAAATCCTCTGGATTTCTAACAAGGATGCTGTAAACAAGGACTAATGACCCTCAACCTGTTTGGGAAATTCCAGGGAGAGACTTTTGCGAGATGGCAGTTCATTCCATCACTACTATGATCCTGACCTATGAACACTGAAAAATTACTTGTGTATATATATATGATCTATTAACCATTTATAACTCTCTTCTTTTTTTGCATTATTAAACCTTTAGTTTTTAGTTACTAAAGGATTGGCATCAGCCTGATTATTGGGTAAAATCTGATTTATATTCACCTGGCTAAGTGGCTGGTCCCTTGGGATTAGAAGGACCCTATATTTGATTAGATTGGTTTTCAAACAATAGCAGCCATTTAGTGAACCAAAGAAAACAAACGATTTATTAGTGAGACCTCTATTAGACTTTGCAAGCCACAAGCTGGTGACTAATGTATTCCAGATATTGAAGCCAAGATAGAAGCTGGTGGCACCAAGAAGGGATGCTGAGTTTGGGACATCACAAGTGCTTCCATTTTAACCTGATATGCAGTTCACATTTGCCTGTAATGTGTTAAATCTCCCATATTGTCCAACTGAAAATGACGGCCCTGATCCTCCAAGCTGGCCCATCTGGGCAGACCCTTGGTACCATATCGTACCCCACTTTCTTCAATGGGGTTTCCCATGGGTGCAGGGGACTGTTTATACGGACCTTAGAGCTACTGGGGATTATTATTTAATATTTATATTGCAATAGTGCTCAGAGTCCTTGCCGTACAAGGCATTGTACAAACATAGAAGAAAACACAGTCCCTGCCTTCATTGTTGCTGATCTGTCCCTACATTATACACATTCTAAGACCACGTCTGCAAGACAACTGGAGAAATAATAGATCATTACCCCAAAGTTTGTACAGCTTGGAAACTGATTGGAAACTGGAAGAAAACTCTGATAGACTCACTAGAGCAGGGGTCTCAAACATGCGGGCCGCATGAGGCCCATGGGGTTATTTTCTGTGGGCCCCCCCACCCCCCAGCATTTACCTAGAGTGGCTCCGGCCCGGTGCACACCGGGGGCAGGGCAGACTCCCTGCCTGCCTGCCCTGTCCCCGCGCTGTTCCGGGAAGCAGGCCGGGACCTGTGGGAGGGTGGGGCAAAGGGGGTCTGTGTGTTGCCCTGGCTACTCCTCCGGGTACCTCCCCCAAAGCTCCCATTGGCCGGGAAACGTGGCCGTGCCGGACCCGCCCATCGAACCCCTCCTGCAGCCAAACCTCCTGCCCTGAGCTCCCTGCTTCACCCCACACACCTCCTGCACCCTGACCCCCTGACCCCCCTGCCCTGAGCCCCCTGCCGTTCCCACACCCGTCCTGCGCCCCAACCCCCTGCCCTGAGCTCCTGCTGCACCCTGCACCCCTCCTGCACCTTCTGAGGGAAGGGAGGGGGTGGAGTTGGGGCGGGGATTTCAGGGAAGGGGTTGGAATCGGGGCAGGGAAGGGGTGGGAAGAGGCAGGGCAGGGACTGGGCCTCACAGAAGGGGTGGAGTGGGGGCAGGGGCAAGGCAGCGGGGGGTGGTCAGTGATGCGGCCCTCGAGCCAATGTACTAGTCCTCATATGGCCCTCGTGTTCATTTGAGACCCCTGCACTAGAGGGCAGGTTACCCAGCCTGTTCATGGTGCAAGACACAATATCTATTGTCTTCAAGTCTGAGTCAAAGTCGGGCAGTGGTTTGAGACACATTAAATGTATTTTTGTCTTGCAGAGATTCTGTGTGAACCTCCAGGGAACCCAAGAAAACTATGCAGTGGGTAGTATTTGGGGTCTATATTAAAGCCCAGAAAGGAATGGGAGTGTTTGATGGACTCCCATAGATTGACTACTGTTCCTATTTTGTTTTTTTATAACCTTAGAATTCAGTATACTTCTTTATCACTTTCTTTGTCATTATAAATGATTTGTGCTTTCTCAGTGTTTATATTTTCCTCTGTATGTTCCCTTCCTTGTCCAGGAATGGCATAAAGGGTATTACAACAGAGATCTCTTTCTTTCACCTGTCATGCACATCCAGATGTTTGTCCTGCACATCATCATAGGGCCTGTCCTGCAGTTTAAGAGGAGTTCCTATGTCCTGACACAAATTCCTATGGCTGCATAAAAGTGGATGTTGCAGTCCTGGCAACACCTTTTAGTGATGCCAAATGTGCAAGGGGAGGGGAAGATGGTTTCCTGCTTTGAGCAGGGGGTGCAACTAGATGACCTCCTGAGGTCCCTTCCAACCCTAATCTTCTATGATTCTATGTAGAAAGCTTGACCTCTCTGACAGAGGGGTGTCAGTGGAAACTAGCCGCTATGGAGGAAATTGAACATATATGACCTTGGATGAAAGAGCCACAACAAGAGAGGCCTGAAATTTCAAATTGAAATTTTGGAAGATGGGAGAAATGGGCTTCTTCTCTAGATAGCAGAGATAAAGGCAGTTTGGAAGAGAGGCCAGTTAATCCCTGGGACTGGCCACTAAGAAGAGAGCTGGAGGGCTTGTTGTCAGAGAAACTGGCTGGCAAGGGGAGAGAAAAAAGAAGTAGCACCGGATAGACGTGAGCTTGCTTTGGGATCAGCAAGGAACTGGAGTGGGAGGACTCTCACAAGGTGGCTGACCCCTTTAAAGCCCCACATGCAACACTCACATTTCCTGGTTAAAAACAGATAATATTCTCAATTTTAAAAGCAGGCTCATACCTGGAACTTGAACATGTTCATTTAAATCCCATTACTAAGCTATTGTGAAAACGGTAAATTGTCTGTCAGTTGTCATAAAACAAAGCTGGTGGATGTGAATCAGTGCTGCTCACACATTTCTTACTGAGCAATAGAAAAAAAAGTATGGCTGGGGCTATTCTTCTAGCAGAATTTAGAAGCCTACACAGTTTGTCACCCCTTTAAAAAAGCAAATATTAAAAAACAAATAAATAAAAATTGTCCTTCCATCAATGGTTCTTTTCTAATCTTTGTGCCTTCATCAAAATGTATTTAGAAAGTCACAAGTCCTATATTGTTTGTAGTTGTTAAAGTTACATCTATACTAATAGCCCAAGCCTGCATTATTCAAATCAATGGACGTTCTATTGACTTCAGTGGGACTGGACTGGGCCCTATGTTTTCTAGCAATAAAGGCCTTTCATATAAGATTTAGTGACACTTACAACATGTTGATGTATTGATATATTTATTCTGGAGAAATCTAATTGCAGTATCGGTTCTGTAAAATTAGTTGTATCGAAAGCAACCAATATATGCATCATGTTTCTGTAGGATTTACATTGGCCAATGTAAATCCTACAGAAACATGATGCATATATTGGTTGCTTTCGATACAACTAATTTTACAGAACCGATACTGCACTAAATCTTATATGAAAGGCCTTTATTGCTAGAAAACATAGGGCCCATTCCAGTCCCACTGGGAGCTACCCACAGCACCCAGATAGCAGTTACATTCACCCAATTACATTGCATAATGAAGTAATATTTAGAAACTGAAAATCATTAAATAAAACTTTTGAGAAATGATACACATTTATATTAAATTTACTTCTGTCACATATATATAGGTCTTTTCTATTCCATAAACTTAATTTCCCTTTGAGAGAAAATCGTGTGGTGCCAATTAGCTTCACTTGTACAATAAGCTCTTTTTCATTGTGGGAGGAGCTACAAAAAGTTGTCTTATTGTTTACAAATATTGTATATTCTGAAAATCCAATCAAATTACTTATGAAAAAATACCAGACTCTGTAAATCAGTGGTCATCCTGTGATACTATGCTGCAGAACCATTAAATATGCAGTTAATTTAATATTTTCCTGATTCCTCATTGTTGTATTGGTTTACAGAAGTATTTCTTTTCACTAACCACAACAAAATATCATTCAAAACAAATGAATGCATGAAGCCATAATGCTTCTAAGGTTATCCTGAAGAAACAATCAGCTAAACAGTTTGTGGATAACTGTTTACGGAGGTATATCCAAACTTTTACAAATATTTATTTTCTTATTTTTTTACTAACTTTTTCTCATTCACATAATAGTGGAGCTTCCTTTTTTTTTTTAAAAAGAAGTTAATGCATCATAAAAGCAGTTTGCAACAAAGAAAGATCAGCAGAGCCATCTTACAATAAACTGCACAAAATTACCAGATCAGCGATGGAGCATTTGGTATTTAAAAGAAAAAATTCTATTGTATAAAGCTGGAAGCATATTATGGTTAGACCCTCTAAAGTGCACGAGACATTTATCCTTCCTTGCAAAATGTGATCAGTGGTTGAGGTTTATCTTTAGAAGGTGAGACTGAGAGTGACAGCACAATGCTAATATGGCATTTTTGAAAAAGATCAATATCCCTCCTAAATCTTTGGAACTTTCACCTGAGGCTAGAACTACAGAAAATGGATGAAGTAATTCCTGTGAAATCTGCCTTTACACTGTTATTCTGAAAAGTACTAGTGACTGCTTGGATCACAAACCTCTTTGCATATGTCTCCACTGCAATTAGACACCTGTGGCTGGCCCATGCCAGCTGATTTGGGCTTGTGGGGATCAGTCTGAGGGGCAGTTTAGTTGTTAAGGCTCGGGCTGCACCCCAAGCTCCAGCCCGAGCCTGAATGTCTACATTGGAATTAAACGGCCCCTTAGCTTGAGTCCTGCAAGCCCAAGTCAGCTGGCCTAGGCCAGCCATGGGTGTCTAATTGCAATGTAGACATACCCTTTGAGATTAAGTTTGAATGCAACTTTCACTTAAGTTGTAAGAAACTCCTAAGGGGTTACAACTAAAACAAGGCCTAATTTGAGTCTGCCCAGAAACTAGCAGCATATAGGTGGAAGGGTTTCACTGGGTATTGTGACCGGGGTAGTTGTAGGGGTGGGGATGGGTGGAGAGAGAGAGAGAGTGTGTGTTCTATGCACAGTGTGACCCTGAAAAACCCTAGAGAGTTTTTAGTCTGGTCAGAGGCAATGGGTGGGGTGGGGTGGAATGCCGGGTCATGTGCCCCACTCCCCGATTTCGCAGGCTGCTTCTTGCCAAGACGCCCAGCAGCAAGGAGGTAGCGGCTCCTCCGGCAGCAGCACTCATCCTGTGTCCGTGCAGCGCAGGGAAGGAAGTAGCAGCAGGGCCGCTGGCCGGCTGCTGCGGGCTGAGCTCCCTCCTCAGCTGCATGGGGCTGCTTCTCCTTCCCTGCTGCTGGAGTCCCAGTGCTTCCCGCTGCCTGCTTTGCAGACGGCCCTCTAAGGTGAGTCAGATGGCATCTTCAAGATGGGGAAGAGGAGCTGAGACATTGCGCTCAGCGCCTGGCAGCTCAGGTGGACCCCAGCCAGCCCAAGATTCCCAGGAGTGAGTGAGGGGAGCAAGCTGTGGGGAGAGTGGGAAAGGGAGGGCAGACCCTGCTGCTGCTGCTTCAATGCACCCCCCAGCAGCAGCTTTTATTGACCCTTTTGTTCTTGGTTCCTCCTGCATTCAGAGAAGCAGCATTTTGTACATTCCTTGTAAATTGCATCAAAGAAAATACCAGACTCCATCAATTTCTACTTCTAATTGGAACATCCCCAGGGCCTGAAAACTTAACTAGCTGCCTGGGTCAGAAAAGGGCAATAGTACATTGGTTTCTCATTACTTTAATTTACAGTTCTTAGTTAAGCAAGCAGATTCTCCTTTCTTATTAGGGTCATATCATATTTCATGTTTTTAATATGAATTTCCTTTTACCATAAAGCCACTACAGTGTGAAAGGTGATTCAGATCCACAGTGTCTTAAAAAGCCGCAGAGCATCCCATATGATGCCTTGGTGAAACAGGATGATCACACGTAAAGCTGTTCGAGAAGCTGTATCCCGTGATAGGAGGAATTTTGATCAGTTTTTCTACAGCAGCAGAGGTAAGTTACTGTAACTGTGTAAATAGGTTTTGTGTATTTATAGATATTTTTCAAAATCTTATTTCTGTATTAGATGACTTAGTGTTGTCAGTCTAGTTTCCAGGGGACAAGTGTTCATATCACTGTTAGAAAAACGCATAGTGAATTGTGTTAGTCAAATACACATACTAAATAATGTTAGAGAAATGACTATTATATATAATATAAGAAAATATATAGGATTTTTTGCTTTATATGTGTCTTTGATGCAGCATTTCAGAACTTAGCTGAAACAGCTTCAGGGTTGTGTAAACCATGAAGCCTTGTTTGTGTGTCTATAAAATCCTTGGCCTATGCAAATAGCAGGGTGAAGCAGAATGTCATGAAGGAATTGTTAGCTTCATGTGTCCCCCGCAACTAGGCAAGCTAACAAGGACACAAAAACAGACCAGAAAGATAAAAACAACTGGATGGAACGAGTGTGGATGACAGATGTAGACTGTTTAAAGTAAGTTTTATCAGGATAAGCAAAAATGTATTAGTTTGTTAATTATTGTGTTTCATACCCGAAAATGTTTTAATAAGGGGTTTAGAATGGATAGGTACACAAATGAGGTAACTTGGTAAACTGAGTCTGTGCAAAGTTATGGATCAGGGGATAAAAGATAGGTGATTGACAACAAAAGCATGGAAAAGATACAGGGGCAAACATAGCAGAGACCAGAGATTTGAAAAGAGTGACCTAGTCCCCAGGAGAGGTAACTTGATCAATTATCTTGCTTGCCTTCTCTGTTTTTGCAAGTGTATGCAATTCATAGGTGATAATATCTGTCAGGCTGTCTGGAGTGGCTTACAACCCCGAATGCCTACCTCACGGAAACTGTCAAAAGCAGAGCAGACACCCCAAACTGGTAGTGTGTTCTATAATTAGATTTCACCAATTCTGTACCAAATGTGAACCCCCGAAGTACTACAGTAGTCTTATAATAGAGTCACAGACAGTCCCTTTAGACACTGCAGTCTATCTTGCCACCCAGACAAACTGGACTATGTGATAAATGATCACTTATACCAAAAATCACAAATATTCCAGGTTATTCCCAGTCTTAAGAGGTCATTCACTCACCCAAATCAAGTTGCATCTTAGATTGCGCACCAAAGATAATGCTGGTAGCCAAGTCTATAGTAAATTAACTAATATTTATTAGGTAAGAAAAGAAAATCATAGAATTGTAGGACTGGAAAAGACTAGTCCAGTCCCCTGCACTCATGGCAGGACTAAGTATTATCGACCATCCCTGACAGGTGTTCCATCTAACCCGCTTTTAAAAATCTCCAATAAGGGAGATTCCACAAGCTCCCTAGGCAATTTATTCCAGTGCTTAACTACCCTGATAGTTTGGAAGCTTTTCCTAATGTCCAACTGTCAAGGTTCCTTCCCCACTCTGAATTCTAGGGTACAGATGTGGGGACTTGCATGGAAGACCCCCTACGCTTATTCTTACCAGCTTAGGTTAAAAACTTTCCCATGGTACAAACTTTGCCTTGTCCTTGAACCCTATGCTGTCACCACCAAGCATTTTAAACAAAGAACAGGGAAAGAGACCACTTGGAGATGTTTTCCCCCAAAATATCCCCCCAAGCCCTACACCCCCTTTCCTGGGGAAGGCTTGATAATAATCCTCACCAATTGGTACAGGTGAACACAGACCCAAACTCTTGGATCTTAAGAACAATGAAAAAGCAATCAGGTTCTTAAAAGAAGAATTTGAATTGAAGAAAAAAAGTAAAAGAATCACCTCTGTAAAATCAAGATGGTAATCAGATTCAAAACATAGAGAATCCCTCTAGGCAAAACCTTAAGTTACAAAAAGACACAAAAACAGGAATATACCTTCCCTCCAGCACAGCTTATTTTACCAGCCATTTAAACAAAAGGAAATCTAACGCATTTCTAGCTGGTTTACTTACTAACTTAACAGGAGTTGGAAGGCTGCCTTCCTGACCTGTTCCCGGCAAAAGCATCACACAGACAGACAAACCCTTTGTTTCCCCCCCTCCAGATTTGAAAGTATCTTGTCCCCTCATTGGTCATTTTGGGTCAGGTGCCAGCGAGGTTATCTTAGCTTCTTAACCCTTTACAGGTGAAAGGGTTTTGCCTCTGGCCAGGAGGGATTTTATAGCACTGTATACAGAAAGGTGGTTACCCTTCCCTTTATATTTATGACACGAACCTAAACCGCCTTAACTGCATTTTAAGCCCATTGTGTCTTGTCCTATCCCCCGAAGTTAAGGAGAACATTTTCCCCCTCTCTTTCTTGTAACAACCTTTTATGTACTTGAAAACTGTTATTATGTCCCCTCTCAGTCTTCTCTTTTCCAGACAAAACCAAACCCCATTTTTTCAGTCTTCCCCCTAGGTTTTGCTTGCTAGACCTTTAATAATTTTTGTGGCTCTTCTCTGGAATTTCTCCAATTTGTCTACATCTTTCCTGAAATGTGGTGCCCAGAACTGGTCAGAATACTCCAGTTGAAGCGTAATCAGTGTGGGGTAAAGCGGAAGAATTACTTGTGTCTTGCTTACAACTCTATTGACTCATATTTAGCTTGTGATCCATTATGACCTCCAGATCCCTTTCTGCAGTACTCATTCTGAGGCAGTCAGTTCCCATTTTTTAGGTGTGCCTTCCTAAGTGGAGTACTTTGCGTTTGTCCTTATTGAATTTCATCCTATTTACTTGAGACCATTTCTCCAGTTTGTCCAGATCATTTTGAATTTTAATCCTATCATCAAAAGCACTTGCAACCTCTCCTAGTTTGGTATCATCTGCAAACTATACAAGTGTACTCTCTATGCTATTATCTAAATCATTTGTTGAAGATATTGAACAGAACCGGACCCAGAACTGATCCTGTGGGACCCCACTTGATACACCCTTCCAGCTTGACTGTGAACCACTAATAACTGCTCTCTGGGAAGGGGTTTCCAACCAGTTATGCACTCATCTTATGAAGGATCTGTACTCATAACTTTTTCCCACAGAAAACAAGATGACAAGGTCACCGCCAACATGGGCTCTTTCTTTAATTGGCAGAGAGAGAGAGGAGCACATTTAGAGTCTTTGATCTCTTCTCATCACACTTGCGTACAAATGTGCAAGAATTAGTACTTTCCTGTTAAAGTTCTTCATTTGCATTTCACAAGGCTTCTTTCTTGTTCCAAGGGGTTATTTAGTTATAGGGGTGTACACAATGTAAAAGCTTGCTATCATAACAGGGTACAGATAAGTGAAAACAATGCATGGAAACATCCTATTAGTTTTCGTGATGTCTGAACACCAAATCCAATGTTATATATTTAACAAGCACTTTGAGCTATACTAATACACAAGTGAATTGGCTGAGCTTCCAGCTATGCATCTGTAAGTGTTCAGTGAGACCTGAGGCTTTGGCATGAACTGGCACCTGGTTTGCTAGTGTCACAATAGCATTGTCTTAAGACACACATAATAAAGGCTAAAAGAAACTGTTGAAGCCTAACTTGAAGTGGCTCTCATTATGGCGTCAGTTGACACTGATATTTTAATAACAATTTTCTAATTTTCTAACGGCATGTGCTGGACATTGTATGTGTAAATAAGTTGTGCGGAATTTGTGTCATACTAAAAGTATTTGAAGCCCAGTCTCAATGGATGCATATTGAATAAAGGTGCATATTGAATAAAGCCTGGCTCCACAGGAAAGCCTTTAAAAAGTCTGAGAATTCCTGCAGACCCTGGGAAGTCTATAGGACCCATTTAAGTGCTTAGGTGTTTAAAATTTTATATTTAAAATTTAAACACACAAGCACTTAACTGTCTCTTGCAGACTTCACACAGTCTGTGGGCACTTTGGTGACATTCGAAAGTTATTGTACATGACCTTGGTTTGTATGGAATGAGACAGTGCTGTGAATGAACCCTTACTTTTTTTTTGGATGTGCATCTTGTACATGACAATATTTTAGCTCCGCCCATGAAATAGTTCCACATCATTTATTTCTTTTCAATATTGTTTGTCTTTACAAAAAATAAGAAATTCCATTAAACAACTAAAATATAGTAATTTTTTGTATTTTAATTTTCCTGGTTTTTTTGTTTGTTTGTTTTAATCTAGAGTTATTAGAGTGAGAGGTTTACAAGATTTCCTTCCACCTGTTGATATTACAAGGTTGCTGGAAAAAGGTCTCCCTCTTGTTGTAGATCTTAGAATATGTTCAACCAACTATGCATGCTGTATAAAGTAACTTTAGTCATGGGGCAATGCACACTTTATAAAGTCCTCATCATGACTGAGAATTCCTTCCTCGTACAGCAGAGTTTAAGAGCTCCCCAGTGAAAGAGGCTCTTATCTCCTGCTATTGCTACTTCCTCTGACAGAGCTCCTAAACTGTCTGGGTCATGGCAAGATCACTCAAATAGAGCAGATAAGCCTTTTCGTATGAAAGAAGTCCAGATCCAGAGGAAAGGAAGATTTCTGCACTGGTAACTGTTCATAGAGAAAGATTTGCAACTTTAAAAACTTTCTGCATAGTTGATAGCTACAATGCTAACTAACAATGATAGGAAAGAGTAACATAGCTTTCAGTGTTAGCACAGGTTACTGCTGTACAATGCTAAATACACAGGGACAGTATGTTTTCTCTTTAAAAAAATCATATTTATCAATGCTAGGAGCCAATTTATGTTCTTGCGGCTCCCTCACATGCTCAGCGAATAATAAATAAATAATATTTTGTTCAATTAACTAGGACATTACTTTCAAACAGCAAAAGCCCCAGAGATTAACTCTGCAGTTTTCATAATCACATTTTGATGGCATTTACAAATTATTTAAATACATTTTCAGGAAAAAAATCTTACCTCATGCTAGCTTCTCCCCACGTTAATAAATTGTTGTTGAAAAGCATTGAATCACAGATGTCTGTGATTAGCATTTAGCACGGTTTGCATTTTGATGTGGCAGTCCAGGAGAATTAAACTTGGCCATGCACAAACAATATATACCAAAGTGGCTGCCCTTTTCCCACTAATCCCAGGTGGTAATGTTGTATGAAGTTCAATATTACTGAGCTGCTGTGGGGTGATGATGATGCAAAATGACATCCAACAGCTTCCAGTGGTTCCTATTTCCCATTTATGATAAACAAACAGGAAAAAAGATGTTGTAAAACTTAAACTGTATATGCTTTTTTTTTTTTGTCTAAACAAGTACCTATATCTCTCAATTACCCCAAACCCAAACATGGATTGAATAACCCAAAGTAGCAGCATTAACTCCCAGTTAAAGTCACTATTAATACAACCCTAAATCTGTGCTATAATTGGAGCACAGCAGTCCTTGGAGTTCAATTATCAATCACTGCTGTTCCAAGTCACTTCTTGCTTTCAGTAGAAGAATGTGAAGTTGCTTTTGTTTTCTTTACTATCACTCTTGACATTTGATAAAATCTTTATTCTTTCTTAAAAGATCAAAGTCTCAGTCTCTTTCCTGGCATACTTCTATATTCATATCTTAGTTATATTTTAGCGTTGCCAACCCTTGTGATTTTATCATGATTCTTAGCAACAGTTGATGTTTTGCATAAAGCCTTAGCTCCTGGAGACAAGTGATTATGTGGGAATCTCAACTTTTTGACAGAAAAGTGAGTTTTAACTCTCATAGTTGAGGTGAAAACCTTAAAAGTGTGATCCAAGTTCACCCTGAAGGCTCAAAGGCCAGAAGATATAAACAAATAACCCAGCATTTATTACTTTTAAGCCAATGCCATGATTTTTGGCAGGCTGAGTCATGATTTTTGACAGTTGGCAGTACTGATGGTTTTAGGAGATCAATGCTGCGTATGTCCTTAAACTCTCTGTAAAATGTGAACTTCATTTTTAACTTTCATTTACCTAACACTTCTATTCTGATGGAAGTATAATCTTTGCTTGTACTAAATGAATGAGCTATGTTTGATTCATCTGACCTTGTTTTACACCACCAGATATTTCTAATTGTTTCCAGTTTCTTTGGAGCTTTAAAAATACTGTTTGCTTTTTGCATGAAAAAGGAATAAGAACATAAGAATGGACATACTGGGTCAGACCAAAGGTCCATCTAGCCCAGTATCTTGTCTTCTGACAGTGGCAAATCCCAGGTGTCCCAGAGGGAATGAGCAGAAGAGGTAATCATCAAGTGATCAATCTCCAATTGTCCATTCCCAGCTTCTGGCAAACAGAGGCTAGGGACACCATCCCTGCCCATCCTGGCTAACAGCCATTGATGTACAAAGAGTATACACAGAGAGTGTTTGCCTCGTTGTTAATTAGTATGCAGTCCTAGTATGCAGTTGTTAATTAGTAGGCAGTATACAGGTCAATATGTGTAATCAGCAAGACGCTCCATTTAATAAAATTGAAAAGTAATTACAAAAACTAAGGAGATGCCATTGGGTATATTTGTATTTTAAATACAAGGTATGATTGAGTAATAGCAGTGTGCAACACATGAACAGTTTTCAGTGTTCAATCTTCAGATGAAAATATTTTCCTGGAGATTTTCTGAGGGGCCTGAATAGCTGGGTCCAACTGGAGTAAATCCAACACTGGCAAAACTAGACTCATCTTTCACATTTTTAACACATATTCATAGCTTTTTAACGCTAGATCATTTACTTTAACCTCCTGTATATCACAGGCCATTACATTTCACCCAGTTAACCCTGTATTGAATCCAATAACTGGTGTTTGGCTGAAACATATCTTACAGAAAGGTATCTGGTCTTAATTTGCAGACATCAATAGATAGAGCATCCCTCACAAAGAACGAAGGCAAGGCAAGACAAGATTATGATGATCAACAGATGGCTCAGGCAGCGGTACTAGAGAGACGGCATTCATGGGCAGAGGACTGCTCTCTTGGGATGGACTTTACCTGAGTAGGCAGGGAAATAGACTTTAGGGATGGAGGTTGGCACAACTGATTAAAAAAAGCTTTAAACTAGGAACTCGGGGGAGATGGTTGGGAGATGCTCATGGGATCTCCATGCCTTATTTTAACATTGAGAGGGAGGAAAATCAAGTAAGAAAGGATACAGCAATGAAGAAAGGAAGAGCAGTGGGTAGGAGAATGGCCATTAGGAGGAAGGATAGTGATGATACCAGTCAGGTAGGTGATACTGACAGTAGAATGACAATACCCAATCCAGCGAGAAATGTGGGTGAAACCAAGCAGCAACAATTAAGATGTTTATACACCAATGCAAGGAGCCTGGGTAACAAAATGGAGGAACTAGAACTGCTCGTGCAGGAAGTGAAACCATATAGGGATAACACAAACATGGTGGAATAGTAGTCAAGACTGGAGTAAAGGTATTGAAGGGTATGTGCTGTTCAGGAAAGACAGAAATAAAGGCAAAGGTAGTGGAGCAGTATGGTACATTAATGATGAGTTTGACTGTAAAGAAATTAGAAGTGATAGAATGGATAAGACGAAAAAGCTAATGTACTCAATGCTTTTTTTGCCTCTGTCTTCACGAACAAGGTCAGCTCCCAGACTACTGCACTGGGCAGCACAGCATGGGGAGGAGGTGGCCAGCCCTCTGTGAAGAAAGAAGTGGTTCGGGACTATTTAGAAAAACTGGACGTGCACAAGTCCAGGGGGCTGGATGCGTTGCATCCGAGAATGCTAAAGGAATTGGCGGATGTGATTGCAGAGCCACTGGCCATTATCTTTGAAAACTCATGGCGATCAGGGGAAGTCCCGGAAGACTGGAAAAAGGCTAATGTAGTGCCAAACTTTAAAAAAGGGAAGGAGGAGGATCCTGGGAACTACAGGCCAGTCAGCCTCACCTCAGTCCCCAGAAAAATCATGGAGCATGTCCTCAAGAAATCAATTCTGAAGAACTTAGACGAGAGGAAAGTGATCAGGAACAGTCAGCATGGATTCACCAAGGGAAAGTCATGCCTGACTAATCTAATTGCCTTCTGTGATGAGATAACTGGTTCTGTGGATGAAGGGAAAGCAGTGGACGTGTTATTCCTTGACTTTAGCAAAGCTTTTGACACGGTGTCCCACAGTATTCTTGTCAGCAAGTTAAAGAAGTATGGGCTGGATGGATGTACTACAAGGTGGGTAGAAAGTTGGCTAGATTGTTGGGCTGAACGGGTAGTGATCAATGGCTCCATGTCTAGTTGGCAGCTGGTATCAGGTGGAGTGCCCCAAGGGTCGGTCCTGGGGCCGGTTTTGTTCAAATCTTCATTAATGATCTGGAGGATGGTGTGGATTGCACCCTGAGCAAGTTTGCGGATGACACTAAACTGGGAGGAGTGGTAGATATGCTGGAGGGTAGGGATAGGATACAGAGGGCCCTTGACAAATTGGAGGATTGGGCCAAAAGAAATCTGATGAGGTTCAACAAGGACAAGTGCAGAGTCCTGCACTTAGGACGGAAGAATCCAATGCATCGCTACAGACTAGGGACTGAATGGCTAGGCAGCTGTTCTACAGAAAAGGACCTAGGGGTGACAGTGGACGAGAAGCTGGATATGAGTCAACAGTGTGCTCTTGTTGCCAAGAAGGCCAATGGCATTTTGGGGTGTATAAGTAGGGGCATTGCCAGCAGATCGAGAGACATGATCGTTCCCCTCTATTCGACATTGGTGAGGCTTCATCTGGAGTACTGTGTCCAGTTTTGGGCCCCATACTACAAGAAGGATGTGGAGAAATTGGAGAGAGTCCAGCGAAGGGCAACAAAAATGATTAGGGGTCTAGAACACATGACTTATGAGGAGTGGCTGAGGGAACTGGGATTGTTTAGTCTACAGAGGAGAAGAATGAGGGGGGATTTTATAGCTGCTTTTAACTACCTGAAAGGTGGATCCAAAGAGGATGGATCTAGACTATTCTCAGTGATAGCAGATGACTGGACAAGGAGTAATGGTCTCAAGTTGCAGTGGGGGAGATTTAGGTTGGATATTAGGAAAAACTTTTTCACTAGGAGGGTGGTGAAACACTGGAATGCGTTACCTAGGGAGGTGGTAGAATCCCCTTCCTTAGAAGTTTTTAAGGTCAGGCTTGACAAAGCCCTGGCTGGGATGATTTAGTTGGGGATTGGTCCTGCTCTGGGCAGTGGGTTGGACTAGATGACCTCCAGAGGTCCCTTCCAACTCTGATATTCTATGATCTGTCAGTTAGCCAGTTCTTAATCCATTTAACATGTCCTTTATTGATATAGTATAGTGCTATTTTTTTCCATCAGAGTGTGATGCAATATTAAGTCAAGCACCTTACAAAAGTCTAATACATCTTGGCAATTACCTTTATCAACCAAACTTGCAATCTCAAAGAATAAAATCAGATTTATTTGAGGAGACCTATTTTCCATTATAACCATGCTTACTGACTGGCATTGATTATATTTCCAACTTTTAGTTCTTCATTAAATCCTTTATCAGCTTTTCCATTATTTTGCCCTGGATTGACGTCAGCCTAACTGGTCTATAGTTACCTGAATCATCCCACTTGTCCTTTTTGAATATTGGCACATTAGCACTCTTCCAGTCTTCTTAAATTTTCCCACATACATCAGTGGGCAAGAGATCTCATCCAACTCTTTTAGGACTCTTGGGTGCAAGTTATCTGGGCCTGCTGATTAAAACACATTTGTCCATAGTAGATGCTGTTTTATATTCTCTTTACTTACTATGGACTGGAAAGTATTTCATCATCCTCATGTGATATGAGTACATCGTTCTGCTTCTTTCCAAATACAGAACAGAAATATTTATTGACTACTTTTGCCTTTTCTGTGTCATTGTTAACGATTTTACTAGATCCATCTAGTAATGAGTCTATACCATTGTTAGGATCACTTTTGTTACTAATATACCTTTAAAAAGTCCTTCTTATTGTCTTTAGTTCTGCCAGACATGGATTTTTCTCTGGCGTCTGTAGCCTCCCTTAACTATTTTCTAGACTTCTTAATTTTGAATGAGTAATGAGACTTTATTCACAAATGAAAAGTATTTGTATAACTCAGATGAGTAATACATCTATCTATCTATCTATCTATAGGGCCCAAACTTGTACCTAATGAAGAGTTTTGACATTAACTTCAGTAGAATAGGATTATTTATTTGCAGGATCAGGTTCTATGCATACATAGTGTGACAAAGTTCCTCCTCTACCTTGGTGGGTCTTGCACTTATTGTCGAATTTGCTCGCCTTGGAGCTTCACTGCAGCCCTCAGTTTGGCCGTTTTCATGAACCCACAGTCCAGGTTGACTCCTCCTGTGTCTGACCAGGAGTTGGGAGGTTTGGGAGGAACCCGGGCCCGCCCTCTACTCCGGGTTCCAGCCCAGGGCCCTGTGGAATGCAGCTGTCTAGAGTGCCTCCTGGAACAGCTGTGCGACACCTACAACTCCCTGGGTCTACTTCCCCATGGTCTCCTCCCAATACCTTCTTTAACCTCACCATAGGACCTTCCTCCTGGTGTCTGATAATGCTTGTACTCCTCAGTCCTCCAACAGTCCACGTTCTCACTCTCAACTCCTAGCACCTCTTGCTCCCAGCTCTTTACACGCGCACCACAAATGGAAGTGAACTCCTTTTTAAACCCAGGTGCCCTGATTAGCCTGCCTTAGTTGATTCTAGTAGCTTCTTGATTGGCTGCAGGTGTTCTAATCAGCCTGTCTGTCTTAATTGTCTCCAGAAGGTTCCTGATTGTTCTGGAACCTTCCCTGTTGGGAAACGGAATGTCTTTTGCTTGCTCCTCAGCTATCTGCTTTCTATTCTTTCCTAAAGCCCCCTGGCCCGGATTTTTCTTACTTTTTGCACCTGCCTTAGTCCCCCCCGACCGGGCCAGACGCTTTTTTTGTTTTTTCTTGATTCTTTGTTTTTTTTTTCCCGTCTACGTGCTTCGGCCCTTAGTTCGCCAGCACCCGCCCCCCCCCCCACGCCTGCTTTCGGGCGCAGCTATTTGCCTCAGCTGAGCCCCCGGAGGAGGGGGGGGAAGATTGCCTATTTTGCTGTCCGGAGGGGGGAGTGGAAACCCCCAGACCCAGCCGTTTTGCCAGCAACTCGGACTTTACAACATTCTTAGCATGCCGGAAGCCTTGGAACACAGCCAACACAGCCGGAGAAGAAGATTTCAGCAGAGAGGAGAAATAATCCAGGAGAGCTATAAATCATCGTGAAGGGGGCCATAAGACTGAGTAATTTTCTGAATTATACTCTCGTGGGGGGGAGTTTGACTGTGGTTACTTGTGTTTGTGGCGGCACAGGGGGTGTGGCGTGGAGACCCCCACCCCCGATCCATCGGTGCCCCTACCCCCCCCATCGTTATTACAACTGTCACGGCCCCCCTGCCGTCTGTCCCTGCTGGCAACCTGCCATCTCCCTTCGGATCCAGCTGTTCGCTTTGAACTTTGCCTTCCGGACCGGACATAACAGCTGACCAACCGAGACTCTTTGGACAAACGTGTGTGGGTCTGCACACACCCCCCGGATTGCTTATCCCACAGCTTGCCCCTATTACTGGACCCCGATTTTGTTTTCCTCCCCCTCCCAGTCTAACCCCCTCGGTTTTCCCCCCCTCCCCGCCCGCAGCCTAGCGGAAGGAGGGGCTACTCCGCTTTCTCCCCTCCCCGTTCCGGTGTCTCCCTGTCTCTCCCTGCTCACAATGGCGGGGAATGAGAGGGGCGAGACTACTTCAACAAAATTAGTTGTCCTTCCCCCACCACCACCCCTGCCCGACCCCCAAGGTCCCCCCCTACCACTATTGTTAAGATACTTGCCACCCCCCCTGCTGGGGCACCGGTAGCAGGAGGCACCAGGGTGATTGCTGCTGCTGCTGCTGCACCCACCGCCCACCCAGATTCTAGGAAACCCCCCCCGGTTAGCCGGAAGGGCCAGGGCGGGTGGAAAGGAAAGGGCCCCGCTAAAACCACTAAGCCCTCCATGGCAGGGGCTGCCCCCACCGCTGTGGCCTCGTCATCAACCGTGGCACCCCTCCCTGCGTTTCCCTCCACCAGCTCTGCGATTGTCCCTCCCCCGGCCCCCAGGACGTATGCCCGGGCGGCAGCGGGCTCCCCCCTGCCTGCCGCCTCGTCATCTCCCCCCGCCTCCGCCACCATCACCAGCGGCCGGGGCCCTTTCCCCGCCTTGACCAGGAAGCACGGCATCCGTTGCCTCCTGGTGCCCGCCTCGCCCCACGTGGAGACATACATGCAGGCGTTGGCGAAGGTGGTAGGACCCACGGCTATTGTGGCGGCCTCCAAGATGTATGGGAAGGTCGTTTTTTTCTTAGCCTCAGAGGATGCCGCCCAGGAGGCGGTGGAGAGGGGCCTGACGGTGGGGAGCGTGTTTGTCCCCCTAGAACCGTTAGAAGACCTGGGCGTTCGCCTCGTCCTTACCTCCGTTCCTCCCTTCTTACCCAATGCTGCCCTGTTACCCGCTCTTTCCACTCTGGGGAAACTTGTCTCTGTTATCAGCCCTCTCCCATTGGGCTGCAAGGACCCCACCCTCCGTCACGTTTTTTCGTTCCGCCGGCAAGTGCAGCTTCTACCATCGGCAGGGGCGCGTGACGAAGAGGCGCTCGAGGGGTCTTTCCTAGTCCCCTACCAGGGAGCCCGCTATCGGGTCTTTTACTCCACCGGAGAGGCCCGGGGCTACCTCTGCCGTTCAGCGGGGCATGTCCGCAGAGACTGCCCTTTGGCCCGGGGGGGAGGGGCACCCGAAACCCCCGAGACCCGGCAGGACATCGGCCCCGTCGCTGCCGACGCCCCTGGCTGCCCGGCACCTGAAACCAACCCTCCTCCTACTCGACCCGTCGCTGCTCCCGTCCGGGCCCAAGAAATACCTTCCCTACAACGCCCGGGCGAGCAAGGGAGTTCCACCCTTGCTAGTACCAATCCAACAGAGCCCATGGAGGAGGGTGTGGCAAGGATATTACCGGGTATAGGAGAGGGCCCTCCCCAAGGAGAAACCCCCGCCCCTCATGTTGCCTCACCGCTACCTCCCCGAACCCTTAAACCATCGCCTCCGCCCCCCGACACGCCCCCTGCTAACCAGCCCCCAGATGACGCTATGGAGGGCTGGACCCTAGTCCAGGGGAAGCGAGGCAAGCGGAAGGCTCCCGGAAGACCAGGAAAGCAGGCACTGCTATCGAGCCTCCCGCCACGGCCATGAGCGAGATCCATCCGCTGGTGTCGGGAGGGGAAGAGGGACTGGCATTGGAGGGCAGAATCC
Organism: Caretta caretta; assembly: GCF_965140235.1. Lineage (NCBI taxonomy): Eukaryota > Metazoa > Chordata > Testudines > Cheloniidae > Caretta > Caretta caretta. The sequence goes on along the minus strand of NC_134208.1, from coordinate 62,192,717 downwards.
CCCCTCCACGGGAGACCCTCCCCCCCGAGACTTCTGAGGACGCCCCTTCTGCCTGGATACCACCCGAACCCCCTGCGGACCCCGAGGCGACCGTTGAGGCGGGCCCTAGAGGAGGGGCCCATCGCCTCCCCGAACCCCTAAACCATCGCCTCTGCCCCCCGACACGACCCCTGCTAACCAACCCCCAGATGACGCTATGGAGGGCTGGACCCTAGTCCAGGGGAAGCGAGGCAAGCGGAAGGCTCGAGCTCCGCTGCATCCATCCGACGCGGAAGCCCCCCGGAAGACCAGGAAAGGAGGCACTGCTATTGAGCCTCCCGCCACGGCCACGAGTGAGATCCATCCGCTGGTGTCGGGAGGGGAAGACAGACTGGCATTGGAGGGCAGAATCCCCCCTCCACGGGAGACCCTCCCCTCCGAGACTTCTGAGGACGCCCCTTCTGCCTGGATACCACCCGAACCCCCTGCGGACCCTGAGGCGACCGTTGAGGCAGGCCCTAGAGGAGGGGCCCCCGGGGTGGCAGGAGCTGGCCTCTCCCCCGTGTATGCGGAGATTGAGGCCCTAGATTTGACCCCGGTCACCCAGGGAGGGGATGATCTGCTGCCAGCTGGCCTCGAGCTGGGCAACCTTATCCCAGCCTCCCTTTCCCCATGCTCCCTCTCCCTAATTGCCTTCCCGGGTGAGCACCCTGCAGAAGGTGGTCCACCACCTGATGCCATGGCTGCTAAGACCACCATGGAGCCAGTGCCTAGCATTATTGGGAGCCCCCTCCCTTACCCCTTAACCCTTGACTCTGCTCAGGAGGCACTTTCCTTTAGCTGCTTGCCTCCTGAACCCCAGAGCCTTACCCCTGCCCCTGCCCCCACCCCTGTCCCTGCCCAAGTACCCTCCTCCTGCAATGCTAATGCCGCCCCTGGGGTTATTTCCTTTCCACCTTTCGCAGATTCCCCCCAGGGAGCAGTCTTTGCACTTTCTAGCCGCGACCCATTAGGAGTGGCAATTTTTTCCCTGCCATCCCCCTCCACCCCAAGGCGTGAAATGAATTTAATAACCCCAGCCTGTCAGACGCCCCGTCGGTGGTCCGCACCCTGTCTACCCGCCTTAGCGGACCACGAGGCTGTATTAAGAGTCCCACCAGGGAACACCTTGGGAATTGTAACCCCACCCCCCCATGAGCTGCGGCATGCACTACGGAAGTTCCTAGAGCACACCCGTGGCGCCCGCAATAGGGTACAGCTGGCTCTTCAGCTATGGGGGGACTTTGATCAAATCCTCCAGGCCACAAGGGCCCTTATAAAGGAGGGCAGGGGTAAGGAAGGCATGGTGCTGCGGCCTACGAGCGAACCCGCAGCTTCCGACATGATCTACTCACCCACGGGATGGGTCACGGGTTGCTGCGCAACCTGCCGGGGGCCCTGAACACCCCTGCCAACACGAAACCCCCACCCCTCCCAGCCCTCCGCATGATGCCTCTTATTATTGCGACCCTGAATACCAGGGGCTGTAGGATGGCTCTCCGCAGGTCCCAGGTGCTCTCTTACCTTCGGGAAGGGGGGTACTCTGTAGTTTTCCTGCAGGAGACCCATACGGACCCGGCCGCCGAGGACAGGTGGCAGCTAGATTGGGGGGACGGGGTATACTTTAGCCACTTCGCGACCTGGCAAGCTGGAGTGGCGACCCTGTTCTCCCCCAACCTACGGCCTGAGGTGCTAGGGGTCACTGAGGACATGCCGGGCCACCTGCTGCACCTTCGAGTCCGTATGGAGGGGCTCGTGGTCAATCTTGTTAACATCTATGCCCCGCAAATGAGCTCCAGGCGGCCACAATTTTATCAGCGGGTGTCCTACTTTCTCGGCACCCTGGATTCGCACGAGTGCCTGGTCCTGGGAGGGGACTTTAACACTACCCTCGAGGAACGGGACCGCTCAGGGGCCGAACCGAGCCCGGCCGCCGCGAATATTCTCCAAGGGATAGTTGAACATCACTCCCTAGTGGACGTCTGGCGTGACCATCACCCAGATGACACCTCCACGTTTACCTTTGTCCGGGTGGAGGCCCATCGGTCACACCACTCTCGGTTGGACCGTATTTACTTATCCCATTTCCATCTTTCACAGGCCCACTCCTCCGCCATTCGGCCGGCCCCATTCTCCGATCATCATTTAGTCACCGTAACGGTCTCCCTCCGTGCAGAGAGACCGGGGCCGGCCTATTGGCACTTTAATAACAGACTGTTGGAGGACGAGAGCTTTGTGATGTCCTTCCGGGAGTTTTGGCTGGCCTGGCGAGAGCAGTGGCGTGCCTTTCCCTCAGTGCGGCGATGGTGGGGTCTCGGGAAGGTGCGCGCCAGGCTCTTCTGCCGTGACTACACTCGGGGCACCAGCCGATGGCGAAATGCGGCGATAGAGCAGTTGGAACGGGAGGTCTTAGAGATGGAGAGGTGCCTGGCCGCCAATCCCGAGGACCCGTCCCTCTGCGGAGCGTGCCGGGAGAAGCGGGAGGAGCTCCGGGCCCTCGAGGACCACTGGGCCCGAGGTGCCTTCGTTCGGTCCCGCATCCACCTCCTTCGGGAGATGGACCGCGGCTCCCGCTTCTTCTATGCCCTGGAGAAAATGAGGGGGGCCAAGAAACACGTCACCTGCCTTCTTGCAGAAGACGGCACCCCCCTCACGGATCCGGAGGAGATGTGTGGGAGGGCCCATGACTTCTACACAAGCCTTTTCTCCCCGGACCCGACCGATCCTGGCGCTTGCGGGGTGCTCTGGGAGGAACTCCCCACGGTCAGTGTGGGCGACCGAGACCGACTAGAGCTGCCTCTCACCCTGGCCGAGTTCTCGGAAGCCCTCCGTCGCATGCCCACCAATAAATCTCCGGGCATGGACGGGCTGACCGTGGAGTTTTACCGTGCGTTCTGGGACATTCTCGGCCCAGACCTAGTCACCGTCTGGGCTGAGTCCTTGCAGAGCGGGGTCCTCCCTCTGTCATGCAGGCGAGCGGTGCTCGCTTTGCTGCCGAAGAAGGGGGACCTCCGCGATCTACGAAACTGGCGTCCCGTCTCACTCCTTAGCACGGATTACAAAATCGTAGCGAAAGCAATCTCGCTGTGGCTAGGGTCCGTGATGGCGGACGTGATCCACCCAGACCAGACCTATACTGTCCTGGGTCGCAGCATTTTTGACAACCTCTTTCTAGTCCAAGACCTTTTGGAACTCGGGCGGAGAGATGGTCTGTCATTCGCCCTCCTGTCTCTTGATCAGGAGAAGGCGTTCGACAGAGTAGACCATGGGTACCTCCTGAGCACTCTGCAGGCGTTTGGATTCGGACCTCAGTTTGTGAGTTTTCTCCGGGTGCTGTATGCCTCCGCGGAGTGTTTGGTTAGGCTCAACGGGACCCTGACTGAACCGGTCAGCTTCGGGCGAGGAGTGCGGCAGGGGTGCCCCCTCTCGGGCCAGTTGTACGCTCTGGTGATCGAGCCTTTCCTCTGTGTCCTCCGCAGGAAGATGACAGGGTTGATGCTGCGGGAGCCGGAGCTGTGGCTGGTCCTGTCGGCGTACGCCAATGACGTACTCCTCGTGGTCCAGGACCCGGGCGACTTGGCGCGAGTGGAGGCATGCCAGGCCATCTATTCGGCAGCCTCCTCTGCCCTAGTCAACTGGATCAAGAGCTCTGGCTTGGCGGTGGGGGACTGGCGGCAGGTAGGCTAACTCCCACCCGCGCTTCAGACCATCCGGTGGAGTGCGGGTCCACTGCTCTATCTCGGCGTTTATCTTTCCGCCACGCACCCTTCCCCGCCGGAGAATTGGCAAAATTTAGAGGGCGGGGTGATTGAGCGGATCCGGAAATGGACGAGGCTACTCTGATGTTTCTCCCTCCGAGGGAGAGCACTGGTGCTTAACCAACTAGTCCTGTCCATGCTCTGGTACCGGCTCAACACCCTGGCCCCGGCCCCGGGTTTCCTGACCCACCTCCGGAGATTGATTCTAGAGTTCTTCTGGTCAGGAATGCACTGGGCCCCTGTTGGAGTTCTTCATCTACCCCTGAAGGAAGGAGGGCAGGGCCTGAAGTGTCTGTACACTCAGGTCCGCGTTTTCCACCTCCAGGCCCTGCAGAGGCTCTTTTATAGTGCACGTAGTTCGGCGTGGAGCATACTGGTGCACGCCTTCCTGCGCCGCTTCCAAGGGCTTCGATACGACCGGCAGCTCTTTTATCTTTCTCCGAGGGGTTTTCCGCGAGACCTCTCCGGGCTGCCGGTCTTCTACCAGGACCTCCTCCGGACCTGGAAACTGTTTCTAACAACCAGGTCCGTGGCGGCCACCATGGGAGCAGATCTCCTCACGGAGCCCCTGCTACACAACCCCCAGCTCCGTGTGCAGGTGGCGGAGTCCCGCTTGGTGTGCCAGAGGTTGGTCCTGGCGGAAGTCACGAGGGTCGGAGACCTCCTGGACTACGACCGGAGAGACTGGCTGGATCCCCTGACGCTCGCTCGGCGCATGGGGCTCTCCAGCCCCCGTACGCCCCGGCGCGTACTTCAGGAGGTGAAGGCCGCCTTGACCCCCGCTGCTCGGGCTTATGTTAGCCAAGCCTTGTGCGAGGGTGCACCCCGCCCATCCTTTACCCCAGGCCCGCCGGACCTTTCCATCGGGGCCCCCACCCCGTAGATCCTAACAAACCCCTCACCCTTTCACTGCAAGCCGGCTGCACGAACTGCAGCCGGTTAGTTTTCAAATTGCACCACGGAAATATCTATATACACTCACGCTTCACACTCTTCACGCCCACACCCTGGTGTCCCGCCCCGATAGAAAGTGATGGGACCTCCTGCCACCTTTGGAGGGTGAGCAATCTCGATGGGCCAGCCTGTATTCCACCTTGGTCCCGAGGCCCGTCGGGGACATCAGTTGGCGGCTCCTTCACGGAGCTGTGAGCACGGGCGTGTTTCTGACACGGTTTACTCCCATCCCAGACACTTGCCCTTTTTGTAATGTGAGGGAAACCCTGGCGCACGTATATTTAGAGTGTGCCAGATTGCAGCCCCTTTTCCGGCTCCTCACAAATATTCTATTACGCTTCTGGCTTCATTTCTCCCCTCACCTTTTTATCTATACACTTCCCATCCATGGCCCCACAAAGTCGCGGGATCTTCTGGTCAGCCTCCTCCTAGCCTTGGCTAAAACAGCCATTTATAAAACCAGAGAGAGGAGGTTGGCCCATGAAGCGTCCTGCGATTGTGGGGCCTTTTCTGATCCTCAGTACATTCACGTATCCGGGCGGAGTTCCTCTGGGCGGCGTCCACCAACTCCCTTGACGCTTTCGAGGAGCGGTGGGCGCTGTCCGGGGTTCTCTGCTCGGTGACCCCGTCCGGTTCCCTCCGTCTGACCCTTTGATTGAGGGGAAGAGCGAGAGACGCCAGCCCCAGCCGTTGCCGCTGTGGATACCATCATTCCTGTCATCTAGGAGGGGTCTTATAATACATGGGTGTCTACCCCTAAACCGCCCACCCCGCAGCCGTGCCCATCTTACCGGGCACTCTCAGGAGAGGGAGGATTGGTGACACTGGGCGTGGCACTAGGTAACTCGAGGGGGTGGAAGACCACGAGTGTCGAGGAAGCCCCCCCGCTCTAGGCCACCAGGTAACTCAGGAGGGTGGAAGACCACGAGTGTCGAGGAAGCCCCCCGCTCTGGGCCCAGGCTAGCCTGAACACTTCTCCCTCCTGAAAGCTGCTGTGTTATACCTTCTGTTTGCGTTGTTTTGTTGCATAGTTGTTTTGTTTCCTTTGGTAATTTTGTAAGTGTTACCAATAAACTTCTTTTCTGTTTAAAAAAAACAAAACATTCCCTGTTACCTTACCCAGGGAAAAGGGACCTACTTAGCCTGCTCTCCTGCTGCTGCCCTCTGGCCTGGGCTTTCCTTGCTTTTTGCCCCTGCTTTCGTCTTCCCCCCCAACCGGGCCAGATGCTTTCCCCTCTTTCTTTTCCTTTTGTTGTTTTTTTTTAATTTCTCTGCTGTTGCTAGAGTGCTGGCCGGCTGCCGGCCGGCTGTTAGCCCCCCCCGCCCGCCCGCCCGCCCGCCTGCCCTCGGACACTGCTGTTGCTCCAGCTGAAACCCCCCCAAGGGGGGGGGCCTGCCGGCCCGCTTCCCCAGAAGGGGGGAGTGGAAGGACCCAGCCCCCAGACCCAGCCGCTTGTTGTTTGTCTGAGGACCCATCTCTGGTCGAGAGGACTCTTATCACTTGCTCCGGCATTTCTGGAATGCAAAAAAGAAAACCCGGAGCAGACAGAGAAAAAGCCATCCACCGGAGGAACACTGCCCGGAGAATCTACAGATCGCCGTGGAGGGGGCCTAAGACTGAGTAACTTTCGAACTGTGCTCTCGTGTGGGGGGAGGCCTTGACTGTGTCTTAACTGTGTTTGTAGGGACACAGGGGGTGTGGCACGGAGCTGCCCCCCAATCCATCTGTGTCCTCCCAACCCCCACACTATGATCTTCACACCCCCCCCCCCACCATCTTTGCTGGCTGTCCAACATCTGCCTCTGGACTCAGCTGCTCGCCCTGATTCCACCACGTGAGCCAGAAGCACCAGCCAACCAAACAGGACTCTCTGGACAAGCGTACGGTGGTTCATGTGCCCCCCCCCCGAATTGTCCACCCCACAGCTTGTCCTTTCTACCTGATCCCAACTCCTGTTAATCACCTGCCACCACCCCCGCTGAGGCATTGGCAGTGGAGGGCACTGGGGTGACCTCCGCCGCTGCCATGCCCATCGCCTCCCCAGACTCTAGGGAAGCCCCCCCAGCCAGCGGGAAAGGCTAGGGCAAGAAGAAGGGGAAAGGCCCTGCTAAAACCACCGGGCCCTTCATGGCAGGGGCCGCCCCCACTGCTGCAGCCCTGACCACATTGTCCTCCCCTGCTGTCCCCTCCACCAGCTCTGTGGATGTCCCTTCCTCAGCCCCCAGGATGTATGCCCAGGCGGCAGCAGCCCCCCCCCCCGCCTGCCGCCTCGTCATCTCTCCTGCCCACCGCCTCCGCCACCATCAATAGCAGCCAGAGCCCCTTTCCCACCATGACAAGGAAGCACGGTGTCCGGTGCCTCCTGGTGCCCACCTCGCCCCATGTGGAGACCTACGTGCGGGCATTGGCGAGGGTGGTGGGGCTCTCGGCCATTGTGGCGGCCTCCAAAATGTATGGGAAAGTCGTTTTCTTCTTAGCATCAGAGGCTGCCGCCCAGGAAGCGGTGGAGAGGGGCCTGGCGGTGGGGGGGGTGTTTGTCCCCCTAGAGCCGCTAGAGAACCTGGGCGTCCGCCTGGTCCTGACCTCTGTCCCTCCTTTTCTCCCCAATGCTCTCCTGCTACCCGCCCTTTCCACCCTGGGGAAACCTGTTTCTGTTATCAGCCCTCTCCCGTTGGGCTGCAAGGACCCCACCCTCAGTCACATTTTCTCCTTCCGCCAGCAAGTTCAACTTTTACTGCTGCCGGCGGCGCGTCACGGAGTGGCGCTCGAAGGGTCCTTCCTAGTCCCCCACAAGGGGGCCCATTACTGGGTGTACTTCTCCATGGGGGAAGCCCGGTGCTACCACTGCTGGGTGTCGGGGCATGTCTGGAGGGACTGCACCTTAGCCCAGCAAGGAGGGGCACCTGGGATCCCCGAGACCCGGCAGGACATCGGCCCCATCATTGCCGACGCCCCTGGTCGCCCGGTACCCGAACCCACCCCCCTCCTCTTCGGAACACCGCTACTTCCACTCAGACCCAAGGGGCACCTCCCCTAGAACGCCCAGACGAGTGGGAGAGCCCCGCCCTCGCTGCTGACAATCTAGCGGGGCCTATGGAGGAGGGTGTGGCAGAGATACCACCAGGCATTGGAGAGAGCCTGCCCCAGGGAGAATCCTCCCTCCCTTATGCTGCCCCACCGTTCCCCCCCCCAAGTCTCTGAGCCATCGCCTTTACCCCCTGATACGACCCCTGCTAACCAGCTCCGAGATGATGCCATGGAGGGCTGGGCCCTAGTCCAGGGGAAGCGAGGCAAGTGGAAGGCTCGAGCTCTGCCTCATCTACTCGAGGCGGAGGCCCCCTGGAAGACCAGGAAGGGGGGCACCAATGCCGAACCTTCCACTTTGCCCACGAATGCGTCCCATCCACCGGTGTCAGCCGGGAAAGACGTGGCAGCACCGGAGGGTAGTGTCTCCCCTCCACAGGAGATCCTCCCCTCCGAGACCCTCGAGGAAGCCCCTTCTGTCCTGACGCTACCCGAAGCCCCCGTGAACCCTGAGGCAACCGTCGTGGTGGGTGCCGGCGGGGAGAACCCCGGGGCGGCAGAAAGTGTCCTCTCCTCCATGTTTGAAGAGATCGAGGCCTTAGATCTGACTCCGGTCGCCCAGGGGGAGAACGACCTTTTGCCAGCAAATCTCAATCTGGGCAACCTCACTCCACTCCTCTACCCCATGCTCCCTCCCCTTAACTGCTGCTTCCACTCCCACCTCCGCGGAGCCCCTGGACTCCTCCACTGACCCAGCCGCTGATGGCACGCCGCTGACGACCACCGAGCCTGCTCAGGTGACAGCCGGCGCCACGCGGCCGGGGCACAAGTCACCAGGGGCACCCCCCATTGGTGCGGAGCAATCGACTCCCTTTCTGGGTGGGGGCCCTACAAAAGATAATCCACCTCCTGATGCTGTGGCCGCTAAATCCACCACTGAGTGCGTGCCCAGTATCACTGAGAGCTCCCTCCCCACCCCCTTAACCCTTGAGCCTGATCGGGAGGCGCCACCATCCAGCTGCTTGCCTCCCGCAACCCAGCACCTTGCCTCTGCCCCTGCCCCTTCCCCTACCCCCATCCAATTTACCTCCTGCAATGTCATTGCTGCCCCCGGGGCTGTCTCCTTCCGTTTCCCAACTGATGACCCCCAGGGAGCGGCCTTTGTGTTCTCCTGCCCCGACCCATTAGGAGCTGCTATTTTCCCTCCACCGCCCCCTATCACCCCAGAGCTTGAGGCAGGCCTAGAAGCTCCAGCCCATCAGGCACCCCGTCGGGGATTCGCACCCTGCTTGTCCGTTTTAGTGGACCACAGGGCTGCACCAAGGGCCCCGTTGGGGAACAACCGGGAAACCGTAACTCCACCCCCCTATGAGCTGCGAGAAGACCTGCGGAAGTTTTTAGAGGATGTCCGTGGCTCCTGCAACAAGGTACAACTTGCTCTCCAGCGATGGGGGGACTTTTCTCAAATCCTCCGGGCCACAAGGGCCCTCATGGGGGAAGGTAAAGGGACGGGGAAGCAGGATGCTGCGGCCTACTGGCGGGTCTGCGTCTTCCGTGAACAATTACTCACATACGGGATGGGTCACAGACTGCTGCATGGCCCGCTGGGAGATGCGAGCATCCCTGCCAGTGAGGACCCCCCCGACCCTCCCCATGACACCTCTCACTATCTCAACGTTGAACACCTGGGGTTGTAGGATGGCTCTCCGCAGGTCCCAGGTGCTCTCCTTCCTTCAGGAGGGAGGGTACTCTGTGGTTTTCCTACAGGAGACCCATACGGACCCGACCGCCGAAGACAGTTGATGGCTGGAGTGGGGGGACAGGGTCTACTTTAGCCATGCCACGGTTCGACAGGCTGGAATGGTGACCCTGTTCTTCCCCAACCTGCGGCTCGAGGTGCTAGGGGTCGCCGAGGCCGTGCCGGGTCGCCTGCTGCATCTCCGGGTCCGTATGGAGGGGCTCGTGGTTAACCTCGTTAACATCTATGCCCCGACATCGGGCCCGGAGCGGCTGCAATTCTACCAGCGGGCGTCTGCTTTCCTCGGCACCTTAGATTCTCATGAATGCCTGGTCCTGGGAGGGGACTTTAATACTACCCTCGAGGAACAGGACCGCTCAGGGACCGAGCAGAGCCCGGCCGCCGCGGACACCCTCCGGGAGATAGTCGATCATCACTCCCTAGTGGACATCTGGCGCGACCACCACCCGGATGATACTTCCACGTTCACCTTTGTCCGGGTGGAAGCCCATCGGTTGAGCCACTCCTGGTTGGACCGCATTTATCACGCTTCCATCTGTCACGAGCCCACTCCTCCAGCATTCGGCTGGCCCCATTTTCTGACCATCATCTAGCCACCGTGACAGCCTCCCTCTGTGCAGAGAGGCCGGTGCAGGCCTACTGGCATTTTAACAACAGGCTGGTGGAGGATGAGGGCTTTGAGACGTCCTTCCAGGAATTCTGGCTGACCTGGCGAGGGCAGCGGCGTGCCTTTCCCTCGGTGCAGCGATGGTGGGACCTGGGGAAGGTGTGTGCCAGGCTTTTCTGCCACGACTACACCCGGGGCACCAGCCGACGGAGAAATGCGGCAATAGAGCAGTTGGAACAGGAAGCCTTAGAGCTGGAGAGGCGTCTGGCCACCAGCCCTGAGGACCCACTCCTCTGTGGAGCGTGCCGGGAGAAGCGGGAGGAGCTCCGGGCCTTCGAGGACCATCAGGCCCGGGGCACCTTTGTTCGATCCCGCATCCGCCTCCTTCGGGAGATGGATCGCGGCTCCTGCTTCTTGTATGCCCTGGAGAAAACGAGGGGGGCCAAGAAACACGTCACCTGCCTCCTGGCAGAAGACGGCACCCTCCTCACGGAACCGGTGGAGATGTGCGGGAGGCCCTGAGCCTTCTACGCAAGTCTTTTCTCCCCAGATCCGACTGACCCTGGCGCTTGCAGAGTGCTCTGGGAGGAGCTCCCTACAGTCAGCACGAGCAACCAAGACCGGCTAGAGTTGCCTCTCACTCTGGGTGAGTTCTCGGAAGCCCTCCGTTGTATGTCCACGTAAGTCTCCAGGCACGGACGGGCTGACCGTGGAGTTCTACCACGTGTTCTGGGACGTCCTCGGCCCAGACCTAGTCACCGTCTGGGCTGAGTCTCTGCAGAGCGGGGTCCTCCCTCTTTCGTGCAGACGAGCTGTGCTCGCCTTACTGCTGAAGAAGGGGGACCTCCGCGATTTACGAAATTGGCGTCCCGTCTCGCTCCTCAGCACGGACTACACAATCATAGCGAAAGCAATCTCACTGTGGCTAGGGTCTGTGCTGGTGGACGTGATCCACCCAGACCAGACCTACACTGTCCCGGACCGCAGTACCTTTGATAACCTATTTCTGGTTCGGGACCTTTTGGAACTCGGGCGTAGAGACGGTCTGTCATTCGCCCTCCTGTCCCTAGATCAGGAGAAGGCATTCGATAGGGTGGACCACGGGTACCTCCTGAACACTATGTGAGCGTTTGGCTTCGGACCCCAGTTTGTGGGTTTTCTCCGGGTGCCGTACGCCTCCGCAGAGTGTCTGGTTAAGCTCAACTGGACCCTGACCGAACCCTGGACCCTCTCGGGGCAGCTGTACGCTCTGGCAATCGAGCCCTTCCTCTGCCTCCTCCGCAGGAGGTTGACAGGGTTGGTGCTGCAGGAGCCGGAGCTGCGGCTGTTGGCGTATGCTGATGATGTGCTCCTCATGGTCCAGGACTTGGGTGACTTGGTGCGGGTGGAGGCTTGCCAGGCCATCTATTCGGCAGCCTCCTCTGCCCGGGTCAACTGGGTCAAGAGCTCTGACTTGGCGGTAGGAGACTGGCAGCAGGCGAGCTCCCTCCCACCCACGCTTCAGACCATCCAGTGGAGCGTGGGTCCGCTGCTCTACCTCGGCGTTTACCTTTCTGCCATGCATCCCTCTCCGCCGGAAAACTGGGAAAATTTAGAGGGTGGGGTGATAGAGCGGCTCCGGAAATGGACGGGACTACTCCAATGTCTCTCCCTTCGTGGGAGAGCACTGGTACTTAATCAACTAGTC